>NC_073396.1:7606778-7934362 GCF_028641065.1 Leucoraja erinaceus
CAGAAAGGATTAGGATTCGAGAATCAAGGTTCATGGGAGAAAAGTGGTGTTGGAGTTCAAGAGGGTAATGGGTTAGAACATGGCCACTAAATAGAAGTGGACAAGGATTACTTTAAGGAGCCAGTGTAAGAGCTGGCTATGGACAAGTGCAATGCAGTGTCAGAGAAAATGCTTTGCAAATGAACTGCGCATCTGGTCACATGTCCTCAGGCTGGAGAAGACATGGCAAAGAAGAAACAACATTATTGTTTATTTACTTCCAATGTCAATTCCTTAAGATTGAATTTTAATCCACATCTCAAATTTTTGGGGAACAATTTGTGAATTCCATTGAATGGCACTGTTAACACCGAGGTCTTTTATATCATATGCCTCTTGTCAATTTATCCCGGTAATGTATCCAATGCGAGGCCTGGTTTATTTCTATCCACATCCAAGTAATTTATTCAGACTGTCATGTTCAAAATAAGCGTGCGAAAAAATAACAATGCAATTCCTCTCTGTTCTAAATGCATAATGACTTACATATAATAGAATTACTTTCAAAAGAGTAAAATTAATATTATTGGAATGAATTTAGGACAGCTAGGCGGTTATGCAAGAAAAGATTGACAAAGTTATATAAAATATATTGTTTATAAGACGTATGGGATATGGATCTAGATTGGTCAAACATGATCCTGTTTACAGTAAAATTAATTTTGTACAAAAGACAATTAATGAAAGTAGAGATTAACCAAAATATATTTTAGATGGGGCTAATGTCAGACACGCACATTCGGTGAAAAGATTATAGAACATGGGAAGTGGTGAAAATTCATAACGGACTTCAGAAAAATGCATTAAGGAAGGAAATTGATTCAGCACATTACAGGAAGTGTTAATTGATACAGGGTGATCTTTGGTATTAAAGGCCCAGAAAGAGAGTTAGAGAAAATAATTTACATTTTTTAAGCAGCAATTACAAAACATGCAATGCCTGCACACATTTCTTAACAAAAGCTCATCCTTTGGCAAACAAAAATAGAAAATACTGAGAAAACTCAGCTGGTCAGGGAGTATCTGTGGAAAATGTAGTTAATATTTCAGGTCTGGGACCTGTCGTCAGCTTGATTTTTCGAGCATTTTCTGCTTTTACTTCAGATTACTAAAATCTGAAGTTTATTAGAGTTTCAACAGAAAAATGGACAATTCCCATCCTTTCCCCCGACCCAAAACATCACCTATCCATTTTCTCCAGAGATGCTGCCTGACCCACCGAGTTACTCCAGCATTTCGTGTCCATATTTGGTATAAACCGGCATCTTCAGTTCCTTTTATTACATCCTAATTAAGTTTGTACACATCAATGTTCTCAGCAGATTACTTGCATAAAGATGGAAATCCCACCAACAAAGTTCTAGTGCTCAATTCAACAAGTATCACCAATACTGATGATAATAAAAAATGGTGCCATCTAAAGTGACATTGTTCTACTATTCAATTAAACAGTAATTAATTTAGCCAAATTCAAACTTAACAAAGGCCACGCTTAGCAGGGCCTGGTACTGTTTGCCTAGCTCATCCTTAATCTCCTTGCAGACAGGAACAGATCTCAACCTGCTCTGACTGATCCATAGAACAGTTGATGGTGATTTAAACCATCCATCTACGATTAATCTTGACTTCCTGCTCTATTCTGACGGTTTCCCTTGTCTATATTGCAGCTTGTGTGGCTGCGATGAAGTGCTCTTCGACAGAGCTGAATTGCTTCTTACGGTCAATACTCAAATGTTGTTGCTACTATAAACCTCATAAGGGGTGGGGTAAAATGTTTTCTAAAACTAAGAAAGTCAATGTTTCAATTTCTTGGTGACTTCAGATTTGGCATTCATGCTCACTTCAGCACGTATTTACCTCAAGAAAAATGGACATAAATAATAAATTGAAAAGCAAAACAAATTTAAACACAGTAAATCACAAATAAAAGTAATATACTGTAAATATTCAAGCCAAGCAACAACCATGAAGAGAAGTACAGTTCATTTTTCATTGTTGTTTATCAGAATGTGGCAAGTTTCCTGAACTGCTCAGTGTTTTCAGCATTTTCTATTTTTAAGTTATTTTGTTCTTTAGTTTTTATTTTATTGTTTAGTCTTCTTAGCTATTCTCTTGGGATTAGGTTTGACTCTTCTGCTCCAGTGTTGTGGGCTTTGAGATAGTGGATTAGGCCAATGCCAGAACTGCAGACTCTTCAACAGATATTATGTGGTGCTTTATCAGCCAGATGAGTACTTTGTGAGCCTTTGCTACTTACATAATAGGCATTGTAATGGTAAACGTTTTAAATGTTTCTATCTGTGTTTTGAGTTCAATACATCACATTTAGCTTTAAACTTCAATTTTATCTTTTTCTCTGGTATCAGATTTCTTTTCAAAATTTGTATTTTCCCCTTTTTACTCAACTCAGTCTGAAAGTTGACTCGTGCAGATAATCAAATTCAACAGTAATGGCTCCAAACTAGCAATCCAAAAGAATTTAAATCTCATAAGTGTAACATTTAAACTGCATGGATTAACCATGACAGTTACTTCCAGTTGCATCGCTACATCTTCCAAAATGCACCAGGGTGGTGTGATTTGGCTATTTAAGTTGGTACCAGCTCCATGCAAAATCCATCTAATCCCATTCAGTCCCTATAGCTCGGAAAAAGTGATTTACAAATCCTCGTCCAGCTCCCTTTACACACAACTGAACCTGTTTCCACTGATATAGTGCATTACAAGTAAATTTTATTCCTCATGTCACTTGTTCACTTGATAACCACCAACATTGGTGACACTTGGTTCTTCACCCCTCAAACAGTGAGCACAGTTTCCTTCCATTTTCTCTGCTCAGACCCTTTAAGGATTTTAATACCTTCTTCAGATCTCCTTACAACTTCCTATGATACTAGGAGAGCAACCTCAACTTCTCCACTCCATACATATAACTCCAACTCTGATCCTTGGAATTATTTTCATAAACATCTCCCACAGCATTTCTAAGACACATTGTACAATATAGGGCAATATTTTACTTGCGACTATAGCAGTGTTTTATAAAATGTATATTATCTCTTCCTTACTCTATTTGTAAAGGAATTACAAAATTTGAATTATTAATTTGCCAACTGACTATTTTTACCTTGAAGTGACCCATACGTTTTCCCATAGCTATAATATACCATTTGATATTACGATTGATGTTTCCTAGATATTCGTCCATTGATATTTTCTCCCCTTGGCCTGGCTTGTTTCCAAAAGTCCAGCAATACTATCTTCTCTACTGGACCAGAGATGTTCAAATTACCTTATATTCAGGAACATTCCAAGCCTTTACTTAATTAAGTTTCTGTCTTGATATGTCATATTTTCATATGATTAATGGCATCTGTGGTTCATCAACTTTGTTTAGTATGAATCTTCTATTTAAGTATTTTCACTATAAACCATAAATGTACCTGTAATATAATCTGATCCTCCCCCAAAAGCTCCTATTTATCTATTCCAGTATTTCTTGTCCCCCCCCACCCCTTCCTTTTCAATACTACCGTTTGTTTCATACTTGTGGACTGAACATAGTCTCAAATGAAGAAGATGATCCAGCTGTTCAGATCAGCGAATTGTCAATTATTCAAGCAATTATTGTCAATTATTCTGTTCTAGATTTGATTTTCTTAAAAGTAAATGCAGTGTTTTGGGTACAATAAAGAACCATTTAAAACATCAGATTGCATAACAGAAATGATTTTAAAATCGCACTCCATCAAGCACTTGCAAGAACTGGTTTCCTACAAATGCCATCCTAAATGAGGAAAACTTCATATTCCAACTGGATAACTAACTGCCACAATGATGAATAAAAAATTGGCAGCACATCTTATGGAAGCATGCCAAAATTCCTCTGGGTTTGATTGTGTAGTTGTCGGGATGGGACATGCACAATCGAGTGTCAGTCTTGAAAGAATGGAAGACACAAAATGCTAGAGTAACTCAGTGGGTCAGGCAGCATCCCTGGAGAATATGGATAGATTATGTTCAGGGTCAGGACCCTTATTCAGACCCAAAGTAGGAATTAACTATTCAGAACGAAGGCGAGGTAAATCCCCCCCCCCCCTCTTATATTATCATCTACAAGCAAATAACTACAGATGTTTGTTTATACAAAGTTTATACAACATGCTGGAGTAACTCAGCAGGTCAGGCAGCAGTTCTGGAGAAAAAGGATGGGTGATGTTTTGGGTCAGGACTCATCTTCAAAACTGTTTCCATGTAACTGCCTGTAGTAAACTGACATCATTACCTCTGAAGAAGGGTATCGACCTGAAACATCATCCATTCCTTCTACCCTTAGATGCTGCCTGTCCTGCTGAGTTACCCCAGCATTTTGTGTCTGTCTTCGGCTTAAACCAGCAACTGCAGTTCCTTCCTACACATACATCATTATCTCTTAGTCTGAAGAAGGGTCCCAACCAGAAACGTTACCCATCCTTTATCTCGAGATACTGCATGACCTGCTGAGTTACTCTACCACTTTGTGTCCATCTTATGTTCTCATACAATATTACCAGTATAAAACTGCCGTCAAGTCATTAAGAAAACAGATGTGAATAACAACTACTACTGATCAGCTAAAATGAATTCAAAGCACACGATCCTTTACCATCTATGGCTAAATCACTTCTGCTGAACTTCAACAACACTTCTACTGAACTTCAGATTAATTTCCTGCAAACCAATTCCCTAACTACTGAAAAGAGAAAATGGTATGTGCTGACCATGCCTTCTATCGAATCAGCATGAAAAATTTCATTTAATATTTCTTTATATTTAATATGTTTATTTTCATAAACATCTCCCACAATATTTCGAAGACATTGTCCAATATAGGGCAATCTTTTTTTTCCGACTGAAGCAGCGTTTTATTATATATATTATCACTTCCTTACTCTACTTGTAAAGTAATTATAAAATTTGAATAATCAATTTGCCAACAGACTTGGATTGACCCATTCCTTTTCCCATGACTATAATATATCATTTGATATTACGATTGATGTTTCCTAGATATTCTTCCATTGGTATTTTCTCCCCTTGGCCTGGTTTCCAAAAGATTTCAGACTCAAATGTTTCATATTCCTTTAAACCTTGAGCCAAATTCCACCAGAATGAATACTTGGTGCACACGTTTCTATTCCTCAGACCCCATTACAGGAAGTCAAACTGCTGTCAATAAGAGCAGTCTTTAGTCCAAAAGACCAATTATTTTAAACAACTATCCCAAAAAAGAGTTTTTTTTCTTTTGTTTTATGAGAACAGTAAAGTGGTCAGTGAGAAAAGCCAAAAAAACGTCCCGTCCCGTCCCTACAACCCCATCCTCGTGGAGTCCCCCCGTTCACAATGTCCTCTTTATTTCTCCGAGGCTGACAGTAATTTTCCTTCGTCTTGGTTTTTCTCTGTCCTGCGGGGGTTCCTTACCTCCTCGCCACTGATGCTTGGTGCGTTTATCGTGGGGTGTAGTAGTCGTTGCTCTCTCCGGTGGTGGAGATGGGGGGGGGAGGTGCAGATCCTGTAATGGGATCCCCGTGCCGGGGCTTGGGCTGGGGCTGGAGTTGGGGCTTGGGTTGCCCCCTCCCCGCCACACGGCCGCCTCTCCCTGGCTCTTCTCTGAAGAAGACGACGAAGGTGCTGCCGCCGCTCTCACGGGTGGTGGGTAGTGGAAGGGAGAAAGATCCTTCACTGGGACCCCCGGGCCGGGGCTGGGGTTTAATCTTTCCCCCTCCCCGCCACACGGCCGCCTATCCTCACTTCAGGGGGCTCGGCTCGGCTCTCCCCTGGCGTCGCACCCGCCGCTTCTCTCCTCTGAAGGTGGTGGTGATGGTGCTGCTGCCGCAGACGCTCGCTCGTCGTGGCGGCGGAAACTGTTGCAGGCGGGGATGGTGGTGATGATGAAGGTTGTGGGAGAGGAGCGGCCGCGCCGCGCGTCCATGTCAGTGCGCGGGCCGCCCGCCCTGCTCCCGGCCGCCGTTACCGGGCAACGGGCGCGCGCAGTGCAGCCCAACCAACCGCCGGCCCGCGCGCCCCCGCGAGAGCCGTCACCTGCCGGCGCCCCGCCGCTCCGCCCGCGCGCGGTGCAGTGCAGTGCAGTGCTGGAGGCGCGCGGCCGCGCACCGTGCTGTCAGTTTGAACCAACACAGAACAGTGCTGCAGTACCACAGGCCCTTCGGCCCGCCGCAATGTCTGTGCTGAACGTACAGCATCGGCCCGCAATGTCTGTGCTGAACGTGATGCCAAGGTGCAGGCAGGGAGGGGCGCTGCCTGTAAGTTTGAACATAGAACAGTATTGCATAACAACAGGCCCTTCGGCCCGCAAGGTCTGTGCTGAACGTGATGCCTAGTTAAACTGATCTCCTCCACTGCACATGATCCATTTCCCTTCATTCCTTGTATTACAGTACAGTAACAGTATACACAGAACAGTGCTGCAGTGCCACAGGCCCTTCGGCCCACACAGTCCGTGCAGAACATGATCACAACCAAATTAAACTTATCTCCTCTGCTGCACATGATCCACATAACTGATCTCATCTGCTGTACACATATCTCTCCAATCCTTGCATATCCATGTGTTAGCTTGAACATACAATGGCATAGCAAGAGGGCGGTGGAGGCGGGTTCTCTGGATGCTTTCAAGAGAGAGCTAGATAGGGCTATTAAAAATAGCAGAGTCAAGGGATATGGTGAGAAGGCAGGACCAGGGTACTGATTGGGGATGATCAGCCATGATCACATTGAAGGGCCGAATGGTCTACTGCACCTATTGTCTATTGTCTATAACACGCCCTTTGGCCCACAATATTAGAAATGTTACAACATTTTGAGATTTTAAAAATCAAGTCTTTAATTTATCCCATCAGATAAAGCATAAAAAGAAGTTTAATTTGACACCTAATTCACTTTCATATTTCAGTATTAAAAATGGCCATTTATGGCCATTTTCCTACTTTGAAATTGGCATCTTGTTACCTATTGCTCTTTCATTGACTTAACACAAAAGCTGTGATCGAGAACATTTAAAAGCCGATAACTTTCTTAAGAGAACTGAAATAAATTTTCAGATTATTATAAATTGAAGCATTCTCAAACAAATATGAAACAATCTTACTTAGATTACTTGAAATGAAAGCATATAATTAGTTAGAAACATAGAAATTAGGTGCAGGAGTAGGCCATTCGGCCCTTCGAGCCTGCACCGCCATTCAATATGATCATGGCTGATCATCCAACTCAGTATCCCGTACCTGCCTTCTCACCATACCCTCTGATCCCCTTAGCCACAAGGGCCACATCTAACTCCCTCTTAAATATAGCCAATGAACTGGCCTCGACTACCCTCTGTAGCAGAGAGTTCCAGAGATTCACCACTCTCTGTGTGAAAAAAGTTCTTCTCATCTCGTTTTTAAAGGATTTCCCCCTTATCCTTAAGCTGTGACTCCTTGTCCTGGACTTCCCAAACATCGGGAGCAATCTTCCTGCATCTAGCCTGTCCAACCCCGTAAGAATTTTGTAAGTTTCTATAAGATCCTCTCTCAATCTCCTAAATTCTAGAGAGTATAAACCAAGTCTATCCAGTCTTTCTTCATAAGACAGTCCTGACAACCCAGGAATCAGTCTGGTGAAACTTCTCTGCACTCCCTCTATGGCAATAATGTCCTTCCTCAGATTTGGAGACCAAAACTGTACGCAATACTCCAGGTGTGGTCTCACCGAGACCCTGTACAACTGCAGTAGAACCTCCCTGCTCCTATACTCAAATCCTTTTGCTATGAAAGCTAACATACCATTCGCTTTCTTCACTGCCTGCTGCACCTGCATGCCTACTTTTAATGACTGGTGTACCATGACACCCAGGTCTCGCTGCATCTCCCCTTTTCCTAGCCGGCCACCATTTAGATAATAGTCTGCTTTCCCGTTTTTGCCACCAAAATGGATAACCTCACATTTATCCACATTATACTGCATCTGCCAAACATTTGCCCACTCACCCAGCCTATTCAAGTCACCTTGCAGTCTCCTAGCATCCTCCTCACAGCTAACACTGCCCCTCAGCTAAGTGTCATCTGCAAACTTGGAGATATTGCCTTCAATTCCCTCATCCAGATCATTAATATATATTGTAAATAGCTGGGGTCCCAGCACTGAGCCTTGCAGTACCCCACTAGTCACTGCCTGCCATTGAGAAAAGGACCCGTTTACTCCTACTCTTTGCTTCCTGTTTGCCAGCCGGTTCTCTATCCACATCAATACTGAACCCCCAATGCCGTATGCTTTAAGTTTGTATACTAATCTCTTATGTGGGACCTTGTCGAAAGCCCTCTGGAAGTCCAGATACACCATATCCACTGGTTCTCCCCTATCCACGCTACTAGTTACATCCTCGAAAAATTCTATAAGATTCGTCAGACATGATTTACCTTTCGTAAATCCATGCTGACTTTGTCCAATGATTTCACCACTTTCCAAATGTGCTGCTATCCCATCTTTAATAACTGACTCTAGCAGTTTCCCCACTACCAATGTTAGACTAACTGGTCTGTAATTCCCAGTTTTCTCTCTCCCTCCCTTCTTAAAAAGTGGGGTTACGTTTGCTACCCACCAATCCTCAGGAACTACTCCAGAATCTAAAGAGTTGTGAAAGATTATTACTAATGCATCCACTATTTCTGGAGCTACTTCCTTAAGTACTCTGGGATGCAGCCTATCTGGCCCTGGGGATTTATCGGCCTTTAATCCATTCAATTTACCCAACACCACTTCCTGACTAACCTGGATTTCACTCAATTCCTCCAACTCCTTTGACCCACGGTCCCCTGCTATTTCCGGCAGATTATTTATGTCTTCCTTAGTGAAGACGGAACCAAAGTAGTTATTCAATTGGTCCACCATATCCTTGTTCCCCATGATCAACTCACCTGTTTCTGACTGCAAGGGACCTACATTTGTTTTAACTAATCTCTTTCTTTTCACATATCTATAAAAACTTTTGCAGTCATTTTTTATGTTCCTTGCCAGTTTTCTTTCATAATCTATTTTTCCTTTCCTAATTAAGCCCTTTGTCCTCCACTGCTGGTCTCTGAATTTCTCCCAGTCCTCCGGTATGCTGCTTTTTCTGGCTAATTTGTACGCATCATCCTTCGCTTTGATAATATCCCTGATTTCCCTTGTTATCCACGGATGCACTACCTTCCCTGATTTATTCTTTTGCCAAACTGGGATGAACTATTTTTGTAGTTCATCCATGCAGTCTTTAAATGTCTTCCATTGCATATCCACCGTCAACCCTTTTAGAATTAATTGCCAGTCAATCTTGGCCAATTCACGTCTCATACCCTCAAAGACCTTTCTTTAAGTTCAGAACCATTGTTTCTGAATCAACAATGTCACTCTCCATCCTAATGAAGAACTCAACCATATTATGGTCACTCTTGCCCAAGGGGGCATGTACAACAAGACAATTAGTTACCTAATTGTAGCTAATTACAAAATTCAATAACTAGATCTAAACATCTATCCATTTCTTAAGAATAGATTAACATTTTTAAATAGCCTAAGTGTCCAAATCACATTCACACAAGAATTCAGAATATAACATAATTTTAAAATCTCATTGTCATGGGTTTATAGGCCAAATGGAAGGAATGTTTAATACCAGTAAATTAATGGCCATTTAAATCAGCTTGCGAGTGGGATTTTCTGGAACGGGACCATTCGGAACTTTGAGGTTGCGGTGAATTTAGTCCCCATATCGGCAGCAAATACACTGCCGGTTCTTCGTGGGGAAAAATCACCTTTTCGCAACTTAAAATGTGAATTAAATACACCTTACGAAACATTTTTATACATAAAAATATACTACTTTCTTTTACCTGGTCCTCCATAAAATCCGTCCCAGTTGTCGGCATTGACGGCTTCAGAAGCTGGTTTTAAAATCATTCCAGCCATTAACTTGTCAGGTGAATTTTTTTTTTTAAAAACACACAGAACGGCCGTAGGAACGATTCTTTAGCAACATCTTTCACTCCAACAAATATAATTCAGGACCAGGTTGGGAAAAAACCCCGTTTTAACCCCGCCCCGCCCCCTCCCCCCCCAAACACGCTAAAATCGCGCACACGGCCAGTGGCAGAATTGCAGTGCCGCTGAAGGTAAGTTTTGTAACATACCTAACAATATCTGTGCTGAACATGATGCCAAATTTCCAAACCTCTCCCACTTCTGGAAACAAGTTAAACTAATCTCCTCTGCGACACATAATCCATATCCCTCCATTCCTTGCATGACCATGTGTAAATTTGAACACAGAACAGCACAGTATAGCAATAGGTCTGTGCTGACCATGATGCCAAAGGGCAGGCGGTGGCCACGCATCGAGCTAAGGGAGACATGTCATGACGATGAGTCATGATGATGACATGCAAATATCATGAACTTTGTATCAGCTGACCCGGAGGTCAGATCACATGTGCACTGTGTAAGCCTAGACAGGAGGCCATGGCTGAGTGCGATAATAAACACGGATACCAAGGAATGTAACCTATAAATATTGTGTCAGTATCGTTATTATTCCTCGTCTGAGGCCAGGATGTGACAACGCACACATGCATAGATGTAAAAATCAAACAACAATAGTGCAAAAAGACAAAACCAATGCCCCCTAGTCGATGTATTTGGAGGTTTAGATTTAGATTTAGATTCCTTTATTGTCATTCCTTTATTGTTGTAGTTTTTAATAGTCATCAATGATGGCTGTAGGGAAGAAGCTGTTCCTGAACCTGGATGTTACAGTTTTCAGGCTCCTATATCTTCTTCCCCATGGCAGAAGTGAAATGAGTGTGTGGCCAGGGTGGTGCGAGTCCCTGATAATGCTGGCTGCCTTTTTGAGGCAGCGACTCCGATAAATCCCTTCGATGGTGGGGATTGTTAATTATGTTCAGCGCTTCGGTGAACGAACCAATAATGAGTTGGAACTCCATCTTTGAAAGTGCACAATTGCAATTGTCATATATGCACTGCAAATTATGTGGTATTTTAGCACATTATGTGGTTTGATGCCAGTGTTTATTTGATTATGGTCCTGTAGAGTGCATTGGGACACTTTGCAAACTTGAACAAGCACTATTGACAGTCGAGCTGTCAATAGGAATTTTGTGTGTAATATGGTCCACGTGGATTGTGGCAACGTTTCTTTACTAGATTTCATGTGGCACATTCATCAAGAAAAGAACAGACCAAGGGATCCAGTAGGAAATGGAAATTTGGATCACAAATTGGCCCAGTGACAGGAAGCAAAGCATAATGGTTGTAACTGACTGTTTTTCAATTGGAAAGCTGCTTGCAAAAGGTTATGCAGCCAACTCCCAAGTTAAAAATTCTTTGCAATTTCCAGCAATAACTTTAAAACGGTTTTTTTGATGGTTTGTTGATTCAGTGAAGTATTTAAAATAATGTCAGGTGGCACAATGGTGCAGCAGTAGTATTTGCTGCCCTACAGCGGCAGAGACAATTCTGACTATGGGTGCTGTCTGTACGTACATTGCACATCCTTCTTGTGACCGCGTGTGTTTATCCGGGCCCTCCTGTTTCCTCCCATGTTCCAAAGACTTGCGGGTTTGTAGGTTAATTGGAATCTGTAAAAATTGCTCCTAGTGAGTAGGATGCAAAACTGGGATAACAGAACTAATGTACGGGTGATAGACACAAAAAGCGAAGTTTCGGGTCGAGACCCTTCTTCAGGTGATCGTTGGTCAGAGCAGATTCCGTGGGCCGAAGGGTCAGTTTCCACTTAGTATTTTTAAAACTAAAACTAAATTTGTAAAAAAAAAAAATTCTGAAGTCCTGATGGATATATTTAAGTAAGTAAGTTTATTGGCCAAGTATTCACGTACAAGGAATTTGCCTTGGTGCTCCGTCCACAAGTAACAACATGACATACAGTGACAGTTACGAATGACTCAGAAAACACTAAACATTAATAATAATAAAACATTAATGATAAAACATCATTGATCAAGCATGTGAATCAACAAAATACCAGATCAAAGTGAGGCTACAGATTTTTGGCTGTTGAGTAGAGCAACTACACGTGGATAAAAACATTTTATGTCTGGCTGTGGCAGCTTTGACAATCCGGAGTCGCCTTCCAGAGGGAAGCGATTCAAAGAGTTTGTGGCCAGGGTGAGAGGGGTCAGAGATGATTTTGCCCGCTCGCTTCCTGGTATTTGCAGAGTACAGTTCATTAATGGAGGGAAGGTTACAGCCAATAACCTTCTCTGCTGAACAGACAATTTTCGCTGCAGCCTCCAGGCGTCGTGTTTGGTGGCTGAGCCAAACCAGAATGGCCATGTAGAATTGGACCATCATTGCCTGTGGCAGATTGTGCTTCCACAGCTGCCGTAGGAAGTACATCGCATGTTGTGCCTTTTTGACTGTGGAGTCGATGGTAGCCCCCCACTTGGAGATGATGGTTCAAAGAATGGTTAAAATAAAGTATTTACACCTAGAAAATCATGACAGCAATTTTTTTAATCTTAGAACAAGTTCTGAAAGCTGAAAATAAGGATGCAACAGTAGTACGTAAGAATCTCTTTGAGATTAATAATGAATCTTACGATAATTTACCATTCACTATGTTAACAACTTTTACTTGATGCTGATTAAATTTCTACTGCAAATTATTGGTATGGATTACCTTGCCAAAGAAAGCGTTGCAGAAAGGTCATGTCATTCCTAGGAATAAAGGTTTTAATGTTGAAAGAGCATTTAATCATTTATCTCTTTGATGCTACATTACCACATTGCACAATCGCTGAACGCTTTCTTGAAAAAAGTTGGCATTTGTTAAAAACAAAGATTATTTCTTCAGAGTTGGCAATTAAATTACAACAGAACACAGAAGTAAGTGCAAAGTTGTGCTGAAAGAAAAATACTCTCAGTTACTAACCATCAAGAAATTGCATATAAATAACATTAACATCTGAACACTGGTTTTAAGGTTCTTATCTAAGCAAGTTTACTTAAATACAAGGTTTATTGCATCATCTTCAAAGCAACAGTTCAGAAAGGAAATGCTGATAAAATCTGTGGCAACCATTGTTGCTTATATATTAAAATCAAGAAATGAAGGGGTGCCTCTCAAGTTAATTGCCACCTGTCCAATAATATTACTACACTCAATGAAGTTTGTTTGTACTTTGTAGTTGCAAAATTAGTCAGAGGTAGATTTTAAGAAGTCAATTAACCTACAAACCCACTCGTCTTTGGGATGTGGGAGGAAACTGGAGCACCCGGAGGAAACCCTCGCGGTCACAGGGAGAATGTGCAAATCCCACCGAAGTTAGGATTGAACCTGGGTCTCTGGTGCTGTGAGGCAGAAGCTCTACCAGCTGCCTGAGGGGATTTGTGAACAAGAGTAAACATTTTGTAACTGGGGCATTACCAGCCTAGGAGCCAATATAGGTCAGAAAGGACATGGATGTCATGGCCAAGTTGGTTTACATGCATCAGAATTTTGAATGTTCAGATTTATAGAAATTGAAAGATTAGAGCATTGAAATGGTTAGATCTAAAGCTTCTAAAGGCACCAATATGTGATGAGTAAAGGAATGGAGTGCAGTGGCACCATACTAAAAAGCAAAAACTAGTCTTTCATTTAGAAACAAACAAAATTTTAAAACACCTCTTCAAGTTAATTCTTGCCAATTATACAGTTTATATAGTAATATAAAATAATATTGTTTTCCTATATTTTTGAAGTATTGAACAACCAGCTTATTTTCTTAAACTAATAACATACAATTTTTGTTAAATCTCTCTTAGCTATCAAACCTAGATGTAAAATATACTGCGATTACTTTAGAGATAGTGTGGAAATAGGCTCTTTGGCCCACCGAATCCATGCAAACCAGTGATCACCTCGTACACACTAGCTCTATCCTACACACTAGGGATAATTTATGATTTACAGAAGCCAATGAACCTACAAACCTATACACCTTTGGAGTGTGGGAGGATATCGGAGCACCCGGACGAAACCAATGCGGTCACAGATATAGTGGTGCAGCGGTAGAATTGCTGCCTTTCAGTGCCAGAAACCCAGGTTTGATCCTAACTGCTGGGTGCTGTCTGTACGGAGTTTACACGTTATCCCCATGACCTCATGGGTTTTCTCAGAGATCTTCAGTTTCCTCCCACACTCCAAAGATGTGAAGGTTTGTAGGTTAATAGGCTTGTTATAAGTGTAAATTGTCCCTAATGTGTGTAGGATAGTGTTAATGTGCGGGGATCGCTTGTCAGAGCGGACTAGGTGGGCCTATTTTCCACGCTGTATCTCTAAACTAAACTAAGCTAAAATTGAAGGTAGAACATGCAAACTCTGTACAGCAGCACCAGTAGTCAGGATCAAACAGTCACTGGCACAGTAAGGCAGCAACTCTACCGCTGTACCACTTTGCCAAGGATATTTTGACAGCACCTTCCTAACCCATAAAGTTTGAAAATGTTCAATGAACCACAGCAAACAAAAACAATGAAATGACTGCTAATGTTCATTTTCATTCATTGAGTTTTGAAAGGCACCATAGATACTAGTCATGGGAAATAATGGTTATCCAGAAGAAAAATGCAATAGCAATCTTAGAAGCAACATGGAGTAAAACGGAAACATGTATAATTTATTGAAGGTAAACAATGGCAATTCACAATGTACAATTGATTGAATTGATAAACAGTAAGCCATAAAAATTTGTAATACACAAACGATTACCAGAATTGTTGATTCACATGAACCATGTTCATGAATACAATAGCATATTAAATACTGGAATGGAAATTGGTGTTTATGTTATTTTCGTGTATATCGCATTCCGTAAAAATAATTAAAAAAGCTGATTTTAAAAAGCAGATCATTTGTTGTGTCATCTATCAGGTTGTTATTATTTTTAATTTAGAGATGGTAAGACAAGTAATGTCAAGACAAAATAGCCTGAAGAAGGGTTCTGACCCGAAACGTCACCCATCCTCTGTTTCCAGATATGCTGCCTGACCCGCTGAATTACTCCTGTACTTTGTGTCTATCTAATGACAAGACAAATTCCATCCCAGTCCTTGAGAAGCTGGAAACAAGCTACCTTCTCGAACCACACAGTTAGTGAAGTTAGTCCCATGGTGTTGAGGAGGGAATTCTAAAACTTAGATCAAATAATTGCAATGCATTTTGTAGATGGTACACACTGCAACCACAGTGGTCAAGTGAATGTCTGTTTTGGTCTTGATGGTGTTAAGCTTGTAGCGTGCTGTTGATGCCGCACTCATGTAGGCAAGTGAAAGTTTGCCAGAATGGATGTAACCTAGTTCATCGCACAGACCAACTCTACACCATCGACACCATCCACACTTCACACTGCCTCTGGAAAGCACCCAAGATAATCAAGGAGTATTTTCACCCCAATCATTCCCACTTCTCTTCCCTCCTGCCATGCAGAAGATACAAAAAGTTTGAAAGCAAGGACCATCAGATTTAGGAACAGCTTCTTCCTCTGAACAGTTTCTGAACGGTCCTCCCATTCCTTCCAACCAACCTCACAGCGGATATTGCACTTTTCTCTACAACTGTTATGATGCTATAACATTATATTCGGCACTCTGTATTTTTCTCTGCACTGAATGTTATACTTACGTATGGCTTGATTGTACTCATGTATAGTATTATTTCACTGGGTAGAATGCAAACAAAGCATTTCAGCATATCTTGGTACACGTGGTAATAGTAAACCAATTTGAACCAGCTCCCATAATATTAAATGGAAAAAGTCCAAGATAAATGACAGAACTGGCTTCCACTCTCTCTCCAATTTGAATAATTGTTCTTTCTCATCAATCAATCAATCAATCAATCAATCTGTCTACATGAACAATACCAGGATGCTGCCTAGATTAGAGGACTTCAGCTACAAGAAGAGGCTAGGTAAACTTGGATTGTTTTAACTGGAACATAGAAGGATGATGGGAGACTTGATAGAAGTATATAAAATTATGAGAGACCCAGTTAGGGTAGGGAAGGCAGTCAGAACATTTTCCCAGGGTGAATGTGTAGCAAGGATCTGCAGATGCTGGTCTACATCAAAGATAGACACAAAATGCTGGAGTAACATGCCTCAGCGGGTCAGGCATGTTCAACACTAGAGGGCATACCTGTAAAGTGAGAGGGGAATAGTTTAATAGTGATGTGCAGGACAAGATTTTTACACAGAGAATGATGGGGCCTGAAAGCATTGCCAGGGGTGGTGGTGGCGGAGGCAGATACGATAGTGGCATTTAAGAGACTTTTGGATAGGCACAAGGATGTGTAGGGGATGCAGGGATATGCATCTTGATCAGGCAGATGAGATCAGTTTAACTTAGCATCATGTTTGGCAGAAACATTGTGAACTGAAGGGCCCGTTTCAGTGCTGTATCGTTCTATGTTCTAATATTATGTACTTTTGATGCCATTCATTACAATACCTGGTTACCACATTGAGTTTTTTTTCTGATTTACAGATGAAATCGAATTATTGATAGCTATAGAAATGGAGCTCACTTGTTATTCGGGGACAGCAGGTAAAGTAAGGGAAAGAAGTTGAGCCACTAGATATGTAGGAAGGACGCTGGTTTACACCGAAGATAGACACACAATGCTGGAGTAACTCAGTAGGACAGGCAGCATCTCTGGATAGAAGGAATGGATGACGTTTTGGGTCGATATCCTTCTTCAAACTGGAGATTGGAACATGGCTTTTGCAAATGGTTGGTTCATAGGTTCATAAGTCATAGGTGTAGAATTGATCGAGTTTACTTCACCGTTCAATCATTGCTGATCTTTCTTTCGCTCTCAACTCCATTCCGCCTTCTCTCCATAACCTTTGACAGCCTTACTAATCAGGAATCTGTCAATCTCTGTTTTAAAAATACCAAATTACTCAGCCTTCACAGCCGCCTGTGGCAATGAATTCTACAGATTTGCCACCCTCGGACTAAATAAATTCCTCCTCATCTCCTTTCTAAAGGTTCGTCCTTTTATTCTGAGGCTATGGTCGCTGGTCCTAGATTCACCCACTAGTGGAAACATCCTCTCCATATCCACTCTGTCCAGGCCTTTCACTATTTGGTAAGCTTCAATGAGGTCCCCCTCTTCCTTCTAAACTCTAGTGAGTATGGGCCCAGAACCATCAAACAGTAATCATGCGTTAATCCAATCATCCCCGGGATAATTCTTGTTGGTCATTGGGTGGACTGGCAAAACCCCATGGATCTTGCAACAATGTGGACAGCTCGATTGTAATCATGTATAGTCTTTCCGTTGACTAGATAGCACGCAACAAAAAGCTTTTCACTGTATCCCGTTACACGTGATAGCAAACTAAAGCTCTCAATCACATTCCTGCTTTAATGTGTTCTTAAAACCTAACTCTTTAACCACGTTTTTGGGGGTCATTACATAATATCTCACTAACTCTGTTAGATAATTAGTTATTATGAAGCACCTTGCTTCCATTCACCACATTAAAAGTGCTGTGTCAATGTTAATAATTATCGTAGGAGTAGGTTAATTATTTGTCAAGCCACAATACAAGAACACTGGGTATACAGAGTGGCTATTTCTTGACTGATATTCTTCTTATAGAGGTATTGCAAAGAAATAAACTGTGAGAAGCAATTGACTGAAAGTCTACCTTTATTTTTCTCCCTCTATCACTACAGCCTAATCTGCCAACCATTTCCAGCATTCTCTGCCTTTATTTTATGCTTTACAGCAAGTGTAATATTTTACTTTTTTAAGCAATTTATCCTTCAATATCATCATATATATATATATAATATTATATATTCCTTTATTATCATTTCCACAGCCAACAATGGACTATTGTGGGCTCCACCTTTGCTCTGTCATCAGTGCGGGCCCTGATTTGTTCTGAACCTTTTCATACCTCTAGTTTCCCTCCCTCAAGAAGAAGGGTTTCCTTGAGAACATCACATATTCCTTTTCTCCAGAGATGCTGCCTGACCCGCTGAATTACTCCTGCATTTTGTGTCTATGGTTGATAAGTTATTTTAGTTTTGATAATACTGAACACTGCTGTACTTTAAATAAGGAATCCGGTACTTGATATATCCACAAGAGGTCAGTATAAGACCAATGTCAGGCTGTTACTTAAATAGGCTGCTGTGACAGCTTTACCCAAATCCACAGATATCCCTCCCTAAGAGAGTCTTTGCAAGGTCATCAATGCTAGACTCTCTGTAAGTGATCTATATCCCACGGTATCCTTTGACAACCTTCCTCACTGTCCGCAACTCCAGTTTTAGTGTCACCTGTAAACTTACTAACCAACTCATCTACATTTACGCACAAGTCATGTATACAAATCACAAATAACAGAGTTTCCAGCACAGATCCCCATGGCACACCACTGGTCACAGATCTCCAGCCAGAATAATAACCTTCCACCACTACTCTCTGTCTTCCCTGCTTAGCCAATTCTGTACCCAAACTACCAAGTCACCATGGACCCCATGCATCATAATCATCTTGATTAGTCTACCAGGATGGACTTTATTAAACACCTTATTAAAATCTATGTAGATGACATCCACTGCCCTGCCCTTATCAATCACCTTTGTCACTTTATCAAAAAAGGTATTAAAATTTGTAAGACATGACCCGCTACATACAAAGCCATGCTGACTGTCCCTAGTTATCCCAATCTCTTCTATATGTGAGTAAATTGTATTCTGAAAAATCCTCCCCAATGTCTCTTTTATCGCTGCCATTTCCTGGATTATCTTGACCTCCTTTCTTGAGTAAAGGAACAACATTGGCCACTCTCCAAGTCTTCAGATCCTCACTCATGACCAGAGAGAATATAAAGATCTTTGTCAAGCCCCTTGCGATCTCCTTTCTTGCCTCCCTTAATAACGTGGGATAGATCCCAGCAGACTCTCCTGGGGATTTATCCTTCTTAATGCTTTTCAAGAGACTCAACATCATCTCATTCTTGATCTCAAACTGCCCTATCATGTTAGTATACCGCACACTCATCCCACCATCCTCACTATCCACTGGCCTTACTTTCTTGCATGTCCTTCTCCTTGGTAAATTAATTTTCTAATAGCTGATGTTAAGTTTAAAATCTATTCCATGGGCTGCATCCTTTGAAAGGCAACACTCTACATCAATTCAAATACTAATTCAAGTACAAATTCTTTATTCCCCACATTGCTGGTTGCTGCAATGCAAACATTGTGAAAATGTGTAGCTGAGACAGTTATTGGATAATTATTGAGATTTATGATCCATTTCTATTTTGAGGTTTTACTTTGTATCCAAGTGTTGTACGTCAATGCAATTTATTGTAAAATAAATCAGTTCTTCGAGAGGCAGAATAATGTTTTAAATTTGTAATATCGCAAGGGCTGAAGATTACTATTGAAACAATGTTTTGGATTTCCATGTTGCATTCTTGAAATTCAAAAGTACACGTAGCATTGTTTGTGCTTATAGCCTTATTATCAGTGCAACTCTATGCAATAAATATTAACCAACAGTTTTGACACAGAACTTATTAAATGGGCTTGTGAATGGAAAGATAGTACATCTTTATCTTCAGTGTAAAGCAGCATCTGCAGTTCCTTTCTACACATATTTATTAAGTTTTGATTTATAATTTAAACATTAACAAGTTATATGTGAGTAAACAAACACTTTCACAGCTCAAGTTATTTAAGAAAATACTTTTTTTAACCATAAAACTAAACGATAAAATTGTGAGTATTTAATTTGATTGGATTCAGTCTGGTGTAGGCAATTGTAGATTCATTAATTGTGTACATTTGTTTTGATTCTAAATAGTTGAAATGTCTGTTTTATTATATGATTAATAAGTGCATTCTTGCCTTTCTAAATTAGTGTTGATATTTTGAATCTAACAGAAAATTACGCAATTGAAAATTAATTATATGACTGATACATTCCTTTTTGCTTTTGTCCAGCATGTTTGTTACGGGTTCTGATCATCAATGAACTATTCCGTTATATTGTGTCGGAAAGAACTGCAGATGCTGGTATAAACCAAAGATAGACACAAAATGCTGGAGTATCTCAGTTTCCTCATATAGGTCTCGACCGGAAACGTCACCCATTCCTTCTCTCCAGAAATACTGTCTGTCCCGCTGAGTTACTCCAGCATTTTGTGCCTATATTCCATTATACCATTTGATTAATACTACCAGATTGATGATTTAATATCTTGACATCAATTAACAGGGACTAAACTGTCATTGAACATGTGCAAGGTAATTCTTGTTCTTCTAGAGAATTTCAAATGCTTGAACTTGATGTCAAGATCCCAAAATAGCCATTTCTGGGAATTGACACAACCCTTAGGGGAGAATGTTCTGATATACCAGTGCTATGTTCTAATCCCCAAATTCTTTTGAATTCCTAACAAGATTTGCCAATTTAGTGTCAATCTGTGAGTGGGTTCACATTATTCACTCGAGTCCAGAAGGAATTGGTTAGAATGCCCTTTACCCATTTGCAATTGGGGAGTTTAATTTAATTATTCTGAACTTGATTCAAATCCAGATCCAATATATTAGTGAAACCACCTTAAAATCTGTACATTTGGCAATTTTAGTTTCAAAACCATTGGTCTTGGTAAAGATATTTTCACATATTCTGGCCCTCTAAGAGAACTGGAAGATTGTTAAGGGGTTGGACACGCTAGAGGCAGGAAACATGTTCCCGATGTTGGGGGAGACCAGAACCAGGGGTCACAGTTTAAGAATACGGAATAAACCATTTAGAATGGAGACAAGGAAACACTTTTTCTCACAGAGAGTGGTGAGTTTGCGTAATTCTCTGCCTCAGAGGCCGGTGGAGGCAGGTTCTCTGGATGCTTTCAAGAGAGCTAGATAGGGCTCTTAAAATAGCAGTCAGGGGATATGGGGAGAAGGCAGGAATGGAGTACTGATTGGGGATGATCAGCCATGATCACATTGAATGGCGTGGCTGGCTCGAAGGGCCAAATGGCCTACTCCTGCACTTATTGTCTATTGCCTATTGGACAAAGTACAGATATTTTATTCAAGCATTTTTATATATATTTAAAGCCTGTACATTACCTATTATGTAGTTATCATGCCATAGAATGAGGCCATTCAGCCCATTGAGCCCTGCAAGCTCTCGGAAGAGCAATCCAATGGAAATATATCTGGTAGGCATGACAAAGTGTTCAGCTATTGAGAGGGAACAGGAACAAAGTTACTGTTAGATAGTGGTGGTGGTAGTAGCAGATACGATGATGGCATATAAGAAGCTTTCAGAAAGGCTTGGATTGGAGGGGTATGGATTACATGCAAGCAGATGATATTAGTTTAGTTTGACATCATGTTCAGCATGGTCAATGTGGGCCGAAGGGCCTGTTCTTGCACTGTTCTATGGTCTAAGTAGCCAGACATGCTGTAGATGAAAGGGATTTAAAAAAAGTAAACAACTGTAGTGTGATAGAGTAGAAAAGATGGTTCCTCTTGTAGAGACGATCAGAGTAGGCGTAATTAATTAGTCACTTTTAATGATAACAGGTTAAATTGAAATATGGTGGAAGGAGGTTTGTGTTGACTAGAAAAATAGCAAAATCCTTTAGAATTGAATGGTCCTGTTTCTGTTCATAAATGTTGTCCTTACATTTTGTAACCTGTAATTGTTCCAGCATTTCAATATTTTGTGAGACTTATACTGATTAAATAAATGTGCATTCAAAGAAACATTGAGAATTGATATGATTTCAGGTTAATCTGTTACTCCATTGAAGCTTCTGTAACCTACAATCTTTTTAAAAGCTTATTTAAAATTGATTGATTGAAAATGCAGCATGGAAACAGACACTCTGGCCCACCAAGTCTATGCCGACCAAGGATCATCCAATCACACCAGTTCTATGTTATTCTCGTCCACTTGCTACAAACTGGGGGCAATTTACAGAGGCCAATTGACCTACAAGCCCGCACATCTTTGTATATGGTCATGGGGAGAGCGTACAAACTCCACACAGAGAGCACCCAAGGTCAGGATCAAACCTGGGTACCAGCTGTGGCCCTGTACTGCAACTTAATATTCATGTATTCAACAAATGACTGCTATTTCATACACAAACACACTATTAGATCTTCTATGTGAGGTGCTGCTAAGTGATCATCAGGATTCTACTACGACTAGTATGTAGATGTAAGTTGATGCAAAGCTCAGTGTGAAAATTTGAAAGACAAAATGTTTTAATGTTGGCACCACAAAATTACCTCATCACAAAACCACGTTGTAAACTACAGATAGATTTCTGATAGCAGTTGCAAACATGAGTAATGAACATAAATATTGGCATGTGCATACTACATTTCAGAATGGCAAACTCACTCTTTTTGCTCATTGATCACACAACAGTGGTGAAAAATTTTTCCACATGAAAAATAAGAGAATAACCAAATGACAAATAAGAGAATAACCACTTTGAACTAAATGCTATGAAATTCCAGAAAATAATACGTGAAACTTATATAGATTATAGAGAGACAGATCATGGATTCGGACTGTAAACGCCTATCTCACCAGGGACTAACTCTACAGAACGTTTTTCCTTCCATTATTTATTATGAATAAGAATATGTGTGTTATGATTGTGTTTATAATTTGTTTGGTTGTTTTGTTGTTTGTCTTTTGCACAGAAGTCCGTGAGCATTGCCACTTTCATTTCACTGCACATCTCGTATGTGTATGTGACAAATAAACTTGACTTGACTTGGAAATAGGCCCTTCAACTACCCATTTACACTAATTTAATTTAACCTTCTCTACATAATGCCAGCAATTTCCCCCCAGATTCTACCACTTACCCACACAATGGGCAGTTTACAGTGGTCAATGAACCTACCAACTAGCACGTCTTTGGGATGTGGGGAGTAACCATGACACCCAGAGGAAACCCATACAGTCACAGGGAGAATGTGCAAAGTCCACACAGACACCAGCTGAGGTCACGATTGAACCTGGTTCTCTGGTGCTGTTAGGCAGTGGCTTTACAAGCTGTGCCACAATGCCGGTTGCATTTACACGTTCTCATTATAAATTTCTTAACTAAAAGATAGATAAGTGAGTATTTTTGATAAAGCTGGAATTTTATCCCTTATTGGTGCACTTGCAAGGAACACTGAATAAGTGCGGCACAGTGGCGCAGCGGTAGAGTTGCTGCCTTATAGTGCTTGCAGCGCCGGAGACCCGGGTTCGATCCCGACTTGGGATGCTGTCTGTACGTAGTTTGTACATCGGTGACCGCGTGGACTTTCTCCGAGAACTTCCGCTTCCTTCCACACTCCACAGACCCACAGATTTGTAGATAAATTGGAAGTGTAAACTGTCCTTAGTGTGTAGGATAATGTGCGGGGAGAGCTGGTTGGTGCAGACTCGGTGGGCCGAAGGGCCTGTTTCCGCGCTGTATCTCTGAACTGAAAGGGATTATTTTTCTTAGGTAATCCCTCAGGTTGAAAATGATTTGCTTCCACTTTGGTTTGTTGGTTTCAGAGGTGAGTTATGAGGCTGACTTGGAAACCACAGACTCTGCCACAGATTGGGAGGAGGTATCTGACAGGGTAATTTGTAAGGTGGTATAGGAGAGGGAAGGGCAGGGAAGGACAAGGTTTTAACTATGAATCTAATGCCGCCCCCTTTAAGTGGAAAAATAATTCTGTTGGTTTAATTTTCATTTTTCATTAGTGCTAAAGACCTGTAATACTGGCCTGTTGCCATGCTGCATCTGTAAACAAATCTAAGCTAAATAATCCTCATAGTCTCCACCATTAATGCGGGGCTTCTGTGTGCTCTTGATGTGCTTGAGGTTCATGTTATTACCTGGAATGCTCCTTCTCCAGTACGATCAGTTGAGATCAGGGATTAAAGTAATTGCCTAACGTGTCCATGCCGACCAAGATGCCACATCTACGCATGTCCCACCTGCTCACATTTGGTGCATACCCCTCTATAGCATTCCTGAATATGGAACATTTTGCTGAAACAGTATTAGATGTGTGTTTTCAGTGTATTGAAGTGCCTGCTGTTGGTATCTCAGAACCATATTAACTGGGAAAGTGTCGCTTTTGTGATAGATCTGAGGTTCATATGTAAGAAGGAACAGCAGATGCTGGTTTAAACCGAAGATAGACACAAAAAGCTGGTGTAACTCAGCGGGACAGGCAGCATCTCTGGAGAGAAGGAATGGGTGACGTTTTGGGTCTGAAGAAGGGTCTCGACCCGAAACGTTACCCATTCTTTCTCCAAAGATGTTGCCTGTCCCGTTGAGTTACTCCAGCCTTTTGTGTCCACCTTCATCTTAATCTTCATGCTCTCTTTTATTAATTCGAGGAGAAGCCGGGTCTTGCTCATTGAAAGAAGTAGTGAAATTTATCATTGATATCTGCCTTTGCTCCAGAAAACTCGTTGCCAAAAGCGTGAACAAATATAAAACAAGTACAAAGATAATTGCAAGTATGCACATATATTGTTGAAGTACATAAAGATTGAAGGGAACAGAAAGTTCAGTGTGTCTTCAAGGCCAAACCAAATGTTAGTTAAGAGTTGAAAGCGGGCAGACGTGGAAGACGTAAAGATTTAGATTATCCTCCTCCAGGGAATAGTAAGACAGGGGAGGGGAGGACAGAGTTTTGACTATGAATTTCATGTTGCTTACGTTAAATGGAATAATAATTCTATTATATAAGCCTTTGTTGGTGCTGTAAGATCTGTAATATTTAGTTAGAAAGAACACAAGCCTCGCAGTCTCCAACATAAACTAGATAGGCACTCAAACAAAGGAATCTGGGAGGATATATTGAAAGGATCAGCACAAAAGGTTGGACAAACTTAGATTGATTTCTCTGGAACGTTGGAGGCGGAGGGGAGAACTGATAGAAGTATATAAAATTATGGGAGGCATAGATAGCGTTGACAGTCAGAACCTTTTTTCCAGGATGGAAAATGCCAAAGCCTAGCATAGATTTAGGTTCAGTGGGGGAAAGTTTAAAGGAGATGCGTGGGCCATGTTTTTCTACACAGAGAGTGGTGGATACCAGAGACACATTGTCTGGGCGTGGTGGAAGCAGATATACAATAATGGCGTTTAAGAGGCTTTTAGATAGGCACGTGGATATGCAGGGAATAGAGGGATATGGATCACATGCAGGCAGAAGAGATTCATTTAGCATTGCATAGACACAAAAAGCTGGAGTAACTGAGCTGGTCAGGTAGCATCTTTGGAGAAAAGGAATAGGTGACGTTTCGGGTCGAGACCTTTCTCCAGACCTCGACTCGAAATGTCACCCATTCCTTCTCTCCAGAGATGCTGCCTGACCCGTTGAGTTCCTCCAGCTTTTTGTGTCTATCTTCAGTTTAAACAAGCAATATTTGAGAGGGAGCACCAGAGCACAATTAGAAGCTCTGTAACACACCAGACCGACCACAACTAGATTATTCCATTTCATTTTGTGTGTCACACCTTAGGTCAGATGGAAAAGCATTGAAGGTGCAGCAAAGGTTTATTAAAACATTCCCATGAATAAAGAATTTTTGTTTGCTGATAGACTCAAGAAGGTGAAGACAGAGGTTGTGAGATGATCTAATAACATTAAAATGACGTGCAGACAGAGTAGATAAAGAGAAAGGGTTGTGGGGAATACAAGGGTTACTTGAAATTGGAGTAATTGAAATTGAAATAGTCATACTGCTGGTTTGTAAACTTCCCAAGCAAAATATGGTGCTGTTCCTAAAATTTACATTCCCCCTCTCTCTGTTCCTCCTCATCTTAGTCATCTTACTAGTTTCATTGCTTGTATCTCTTCATTATCACCTCTTCCACTGCCAACAATGGAGCATTGTGGGCTCCACCTTTCTTAAGTCATCAGTGCCGGCTCTGATTTATTTAGTACATTTTCATACCTCCAGTTTCCCTCTTCCCTGACTCTCAGTCTGAACAAGGGTCTCGACTCGAAACGCCACCTATTCCTTTTCTCCAGAGATGCTGCCTGACCCGCCGAATTACTCCAGCATTTTGTGTCTACATTTGGTGTAAACCAGCATCTGCAGTTCCTTCCTAAACATGTGTGTGAACGGGTGATTGATGGTCAGTTTGGACTCGCTGGGTCCAAGGACCTGTTTGCATGCAGTATCACTCAACTAAACAGATCCAATCTCAATTTTAAGAGATTCAGCTGTATATGAATGTGTTAACTCCGGTGATGTATTTTGATCATATTTTTACATTAAAATTACACGTGAATATGTTGTTGTTGTATAAGGAAGAAGCTGCTGATGATGTTATCATGAAACACAGCTGCAATCTTCATCCATTAAACCATCGAGTTAATGTGCTTCTTTATTTGGTTTGCAGGCACGAAGGCACACATTACTTCATTTTGTAATCGTATGGTAAAATGCTTACCTGCTTTTACAAAAAAACGATTCCACTTTTCCAATTAGATTGTAGAAGTACACAGTAGTAACACTTCAGAGAGCCATTATGTGCTTTTTATCAGCCATTCTGCAACAAAACCAATACTGCAATTGGTCTTGTATAAACAAAATATCATTCTGTCAGACACTAAAACCAAAGGAAAATAGTTTGTTTCAAATTTAGGACAACAGTGCAGTACCAAGAAATGTCCTCTACCTAGAATAATCAGTCGTTGGGCAGATGCATTCAGTCGTGTAAATGTGTGTCGGAAGACTTGGAAGTGCACACCACCAAACTTAGGAACAGCCGCTTCCCCTATCTTAACAGATTTCTGAATGGTCCTTCCATAAGCTAGGGTACTGCCCGACTCACTCTGTTGTGGACATTGGGCTTTGTCTCTGGAACCGGTGCAGTACAATGTTAGGAGCGGCATGTTAGCGCAGTGGGAATGTTGCTATTTTACAACATCGGACTTGTCTGTACAGAGTTTGTACGTTCTCCCCGTGGCCTGTGTGAGTTTTTCCGGGATCTCCGGTTTCCTCCGACCCTCCAAAGTCGTACGGGTTTGTAGGTTAATTGGCTCGGTATAATTATAAAATGTCCCTAGTGTGTGTAGGATACTGTTAGTGTGCAGGGAGCGCTGGTTGGTGTGGATTCGGTGGGTCAAAGGGCCTGTTTCTACCCTGTATCTCTAAATTAAACTAAACTATATTCTGCACTCTGTATCTTCCTCTTTACTCTACTAATTGTACTTGAGTTTGCTTGATTGTTTTCATGTGTAGTATTATCTGATCAGTTTGGATAGCATGTAAAACAAAGCTTTTCACTGTACCTCAGTACTCGATAAAGCTAAGCCTAGACATTATGTGCAAGATTATCCTGTAAGCTTCTTTCTGTCTGCTAAGGAACTTTTTAGCAGTGCTAAGGAATAAAAATAAAACCTTTTCAATCCTTCGGTAAAGAAACACCTTTACAATTAAAGGATAACCTTCATCAACCATTTTCTTATGGTGCATAGGGCATTGGAAATAAACACAGAAAATTCCTAGAATACCTAGTTGCAAAACAAAGTTCCAAAAAAAGATTTTACCATAGTTGTTGTAATAAGTGGCTTATTAGAAATTCTCATTAAAAAAGTCCCAAAGTACTGGAGTAATCCAGCGAGTGAGGCAGCATCTCAGGAGAACAAGGATAGGTGATGTTTCAGGTCGGGTCCCTTCTGCAGACTGATTGTAGTGGAGAGAGGGAGAAAGCTGGAAGAGGGGAGGGACAGGACAAATCTGGTGAGTGATGGATGGATACAGGTGAGGGGGTGGTTGATAGGCAGATGGTTGGACAAAGATGTGAGATAAGGATAGAAGGGGAGGGCAAAGGGAAGAAACGGGAGTTCGTCCAGATGAGAGAAGAGTAATAATACTGTAATCATTTAAATCACTTTGAAAAAACATTTGGCGAAATTCCTCCATCACTTTAGCTCATGGAAATTGTAAATTTACAAATGGTTTGTTTTGGCAAAAATTAAAATGTTTAGAATAAATTGATTAGGTTAAAAACTGTCCAAAGAGGTCCTGGAATTATCTATGTGAAGTTCAACTTCTGACATGGGCTAAGACTTAAAATATCTAACATCAGTGTTTCGTGGGAATGTTTAGGTACTACAAGGCAAAATAATTGACTGTTTTAGGGCACTATTTTCTTCATGAACAATATCATGAAATATCCGTAATATATTAAACTGTTTAAGCAAATGCTGCACTCTTTGCCACAAGTGCAAATTAGAGAAAATATCATTTCTCAGGGCGGCACAGAGTTGCTGCCTTACAGCGCCAGAGACCGGGGTGCGATCCTGACTACGGGTTATGTCTTTACGGAGTTTGTATATTCTACCTGTGACTGCTGGTGTTTTCTCGGGGTGCTCCGGTTTTCTCCCACATTCCAAAACATACCGGTTTGTAGGTTAATTGGCTTTGGTTAAAAAAAAAAAAAGGTGAATTGTCCCTCTTGTGTAGGATAGTGCTCGTGTACTGGGTGCTCGCTGGTCGGCACGGACTCGGTGGGCCAAAGTACCTGTTTCCACTCCGTATCTCCAAAGCCTAAAATCAACTACCGAGCAGAATTTCCTCTAAGAAGCTCCTTAATTATACAACGATTAATTCTGAGTGGATACATCGTGTTTTTGCATTAACGCTTGAGCCTTTGAAAAGCCCTTTTTGCATTTTACCATTACAGTAATTCATGAACTGTAACAGGAGGTAAACAAGACATTTTTGACTTCCCCTGAGACGGGTTGAGAGATTTGCAAATGGAGTCCCCACTGTTTATAGAGAGTGCTTTGTGGTATGGTCTGTTTCCTGCTTTGAACCATGACGTTAAAACCATAAAGGTAGGCAATCAACATATTTTTACAAAGCAAGAAATCTCACATAGCAACCATCTGGATCCAAACCAGCTGGATCGAGAATCTCATTGCTGAGGTAAACTCCTCTGTCCCCCCTTTGATCTAACAAATGCGTAAAGGTATGAGTGAACAATTAATTAAGACAATTGTAAATGCTTCAAGTCCTTTCAAAACATTCCTTCGGAAAATGTTAGATCTGTCGAGGTTTTTAACGAGTGCAAATGGAGACAGAGGGAAAGGGAGGATAAAGTGTTGATCTAAACAGAGGTTAAGTGGCAAAGAAGAGATGGATAGAGGCAAGGAGTTGGTAATGGGACAAGTTAGGAAACTAAAAATAGCCCCCTGGAAGTGTAAGTGAAACCAATAGAATTGTTATCTAAAATTGTGATATGTCTGCTTGTGATATGTCTCGAGCAATACAAAGGCTGAGAAAAAATGTTCTTTGCAGTGTCCTTGAGAACATCAACATTGATCTGCTCGCTGTAGAAACAATGAACAGCAGTTACTGGTTTGCAAAACAAAGACATGGAGTGCTGGAGTAACTCAGCAGGCCAGGCAGCATCCCTGGAGAACATGGATAGGCAATGTTTTTGGTCAGGACCCTTTTTCAGGCAGAAGTCTGAAGGGTCCCAACCTGAAACGTCACCTATCCATGTTCTCCAGAAACTGCCTGACATCTGAAGAAGGGTCCCGACCTGTAACGTCACCTATTTATGTTCTCCAGAGAAACATAGAAACATAGAAAATGGGTGCAGGAGTAGGCCATTCGGCCCTTCGAGCCTGCACCGCCATTCAATAAGATCACGTCTGATCATCCAACTCAGTATCCTGTACCTGCCTTCTCTCCATACCCCCTGATCCCTTTAGCCATAAGGGCCACATCTTGCTGCCTGACCTGCTGAGTTACCCGGCGATTTGTGCCTTTGATTTTCTAACTGTGTGTTTCTGCTGTCACCATTCTTCGGAGTCCAGGGTGATGATGATAAAGGAATAAAAACAGGAGCAACTGGAAATACTCGACAGCTCTGGCCCAACCTGTGCAGTATTTCCAGCATGTTCTATTTTCATTTTAGACTTTCAGCATCTGCAGTTTTTCTTTTGATTTTCACGATAGTGGCAGCAAAATGGAATAGACAGTGATTAGTCCAACAGACTTTGGAACCCCTTGTGAAAAGGATGATGTCAATATCGTCGTGGTCCAATGGTTGTGCGATAACATAATCTAATGTACCAGTAAAAAAAAACCACAAAAAAGCCATGAAGTGCTAGAGTTACTCAGCAGGTCGGGCAGCATCTCTGGAGAACATGGATACGTGATGTTTCAGGTTGGGACACTTCTTCAGTCATCAGGCAGCATCTCTGGAGAACATGGATAGGTGACAAAAAAGCTGGAGAAGCTCAGCGGGTGCAGCAGCATCTATGGAGCGAAGGAAATATCTGAAGATAGGTTTTGGCCCAAAACATTGCCTATTTCCATCGCTCCATAGATGTTGCTGCACCCGCTGAGTTGCTCCAGCTTTTTTGTGTACCTTCGATTTTCCAGCATCTGCAGTTCATTCTTAAACACATGGATAGGTGACATTTTGTATAAAGGCTTCATTGTATTCGTTTAGTATGATTTGATTGGATAACACATGTACTGTATGTTGGTACACCTTAAGACATACAAACAGTATTCGGCCATTTAGCCCATTGAGCCTGCTCCGCCCTTCGATTATGGCTGATCTATTTTTCTCTTTCAACCCTATTCTTCTGTCTTCTCCACAGAACCTTTGGAGGCCCTTACTAATCAAACACCTGACAAAATAATAAACCAATACCAATACCTGCACCGTCTCTGAAGTAAAAGTACCTGTGTTACAATATACCTGTAGATTGTGTCAAATCAAGTCAAGTCAAGTCACATTTATTTATATAGCACATTTAAAAAACAACTCTCGTTGGCCAAAGTGCTTTACATTTGTTATAAGAATAGCACAACAAAACAGACTACATACATATATACATGTAGCCCTCACTCAGAGGACACCAGGAAAGGCTTGGGAGTATAGATAAGTCTTTAGTCTTGACTTAAAAGAGTCGATGGAGGGGGCAGTTCTGATGGGAAAGGGGATGCTGTTCCACAGCCTAGGGGCTGCAACCGCAAAGGCGCGGTCGCCCCTGAGCTTATGCCTAGACTGGGATATTCAGCAACCCCAAGTCGGCCGATCTGAGGGGCCTGGAGGTGGAGTGGTGGGTGAGAAGACTTTTTATGTAGGTGGGGGCAAGCCCATTGAGGGCTTTGTAGACATGGAGGAGTATCTTGAAGTTTATACGGAACCGCACAGGGAGCCAGTGGAAAGAGGCCAGGATCGGGGTGATGTGGTCCCTTTTTCGGGTGCCCGTCAGGAGTCTCGCTGCGGCGTTTTGGACCAGTTGCAGGCGGGACGGGGAAGATTGGCTGATGCCAGTGTAAAGGTAGTTGCAGTAATCTAGGCGGGAGGAGATTGTGCAGTGTTAACTTTATCCAGTTGCATGGAAATCATTAGCTTAATGCCTGGGAATCTGCCTGCGATTACTGCCTTTGTTTTTGCAATCTTCAGAACAATCCAATCTAAGTCAAATAAAGAACTCAGTATGTGTAGGAAAGGACTGCAGATGCTGGTTTATACCGAAGATAGACCCAAAATGCTGGAGTAACTCAATGGGTCAGGCAGCATCTCCAGAGAAAAAGAATAGGTGACGTTTCGGGTCGGAAACCTTCTTCAGAACCCTGCCTGACCCGCTGAGTTACTCCAACAATTTGTATTAGAGAACACAATATTGTGGGAGTAAACAATAGATTTTGGTCATAAAAACATGTACAGAAGTTTGAAACAAACAGAATGACGTGAATGAGAGTGTACTGATGTCACTATCATTTGTAAGGGTGGTTGTATTTAATTTTAACATAAATATTTTTCACATGTACTATTCTTCAGTACAATTTACTGCTTTTAATGTTCTTTTGCAAGGTTATAATTATTACAAAGCGTTCTTGCAAAATTATCTTTTTTCTGTTGTTATAAGCATTAGATTTATGTGAACATTTTTTTTAAATATATAATTCCACAAATATTTGTTAAACTGCTGATACATGATTTTTGCATTGTGGTCTGAAACACAGGCAACTCTGCCTACATGGGAAAGCCTAGAATTCTGCGCAGATTATTGAGTTGTATATCACAAAGTGCTGGAGGAATTCAACGGTTCAGGCAGCATCGACAGAAGGATTGAACAGGTGACATTTCGGGTCAAGACCCTTCTTCAGACAAGAAATATTCAGTTCTATATGTTTGTAATGAACCAGAAACATCTACAAAACCAGAAGAAACCATTTGGTCCTCCATGTCCCTGTTGTTGCAACATATCATTAATTCCACCGCTCCCATCTCGTCTCACAATCCTGCAACCAATTCTGAAATTCTTCTATGAGATACTACACTTTCAGCCTCAACTAGCTCAGTCTAGTTTAATTTAATTTGGTTTATTGTCACGTGCACTGAGGTACAGTGAAAAGCTTTTTGTTGCGTGCTATCCTGTCAGCGGAAAGACTATATATGATTACAATCGAGCCATCCACAGTGTACAGATACACGATAGAGGGCATCACATTTAATGCAAGTTGAATAAGGTCCAATAGATGATAGTTCGAAGGTCCCCAATGAGAGAAATGGCTCTCCAGCTAGTGAGAGGACCGCTCTCCAGCTAGTGAGAGGACAGTTCAGTTGCCTGATAATAGCTTGGAAGAAACTGTCCCCGAATCTGGAGGTATGCATTTTCAAACTTCACCTATATAGTGAGCAAAATGAATGCTTAAGCAAAAACCTCAAAGGACAATAATCAAACTGCTGGAGGAAGTCAGTGCGCCAGTCATTTCCCTCCACAGATGCTGCCTGGCCTGCTAAGTTCCCCCAGCAGTTTCTTTTTTTGCTCAAGATACCAGCATCTGCACTCTGGTGTCTACAAAAATCTTAAAGATCATATTTGGGGCAGAATGCATGCATTTAGAATTTAATCTTCAAAACTGGTTTCAGACAGGTAATTGTTTTGACATTGCTTGAAGGTTACAAAATTCTTAATTATTTAGGAAAATACGGAAGCCAGTAAAGAACCAACATTATTTGTCTACTAGCTCTCTCCTTAAGTCATTGTTTAGTTGTAATCATTTTCTTAAGCATGTCCCTGTGTTACGTTTCAGAGGAATATGGGGTTATTTCCAAGGACAAATACCATTGCGTCATTATTGGTAAACTATCAATGTATTGTTGCTTCACTGCTCGTTTACCGAACAAGTTGCACAAAAAAAAACTTGCTTCTTGCAGAATCAGTGTTATAGTCTATGATTTTCACAAATGTAATTCTAAACTGTACAGATGTATAAAACTAATTTCCAAACACCAACTGTTGCAATGGCTGTTGCACTCAACATCTTGCATTCATTGTATCTCACTGTGCAAACTTGTGAAATGGACATTCCATTTTCCAATTTCAGGTAAGTTTGTTTTCTCATCATTTTTCATTATCATACTTTGTGTCATACTACGGTTGGCGCAGCGGTGGAATTGCTGCCTTACAGCGAATGCAGACTACGGGTGCTGCCTGTACAGAGTTTGTACGTTCTCCCCTAGATCTGAGTGGGTTTTCTCCAGGACTTTCGGTTTCCTCCCACACTCCAAAGACGTACAGGTTTGTAGGTTAATTGGTTTGGTAAATGAAAAATTGTCCCTAGTGGGTGTAGGATAGTGTTAATGTGCGGGGATCTCTGGTTGGCACAGATCTGGTGGGCTGAAGGGCCTGTTTCCATGCTATATCTCTAAACTAGAAATGCCTCACTCATGGCCATTCTTCCTCCAGTTCTTAGGAAGGATCCCTGACTTGAAGTTTTAGTTGTTTTCCGTGCCAACTGAGTATTCCCACTCACTCTTGGGAATCTCTGGCCACGACTGCTGGAAAAGGAGCTTCCGGGGATGATATTGAGTACCTCAAGATGATGCTTCGGGAACACGCAGGGGCCAAGTAGTACGCAGTGGCTGAAAGGAGTGCATTAACTCACAAACTGACCCAACTACTCACCCTATCTGGCATCCTCTGCACATTCTGTGAAAACGTCTGTGGTCTACACAGTGGCGTAGAGGGTGGCACAATGGCGTAGCGATTGAGCTGCTACCTTACAGCACCAGAGTCCCAGATTCGATCCTGACTACGGGTGCTGTCTGTATGGAGTTTGTACGTTCTCCCTGTGACCGCTTGGGTTTTCTCCAGGTGCTCCGGTTTCCTCCCACACTCCAAAGACGTACAGGTCTGTAGGTTAGTTGGCTTTGGTAAAAAGTGTAAATTGTCCCTAGTGTGTAGGATAATGTTAGTGTATGGTGCGATCGCTGGTCGACGCGGAGACTATGGGCCGAATGGCCTGTTTTCACGCTGTATCTCTAAAGTCTAAAGACTGAGTTTCGCCTCAGCCCATGAAATAAACTGGAGGCGAAGTAAGTTATTCTCAATCCTATGGGGCTGCGTAAGAAAAGAAGAGAAACTGTAATGACTATTTCTCCATTCCTATTTCTCCCACTGTAGTATCGTGTTTAAAATTCTAAACTGAGCAAGAAGGTTTCGGAGAAACAAGTCTGACAAAGGCTCTTGACCCGAAGCGTCACCAATTTTAGTTTAGTTTACTCGTGTACTGAGGTACAGTGAAATATTTTTACTGTGTGTTTACCAGTCAGTGGAAAAACTGTACATTAGATTAGATTCCTTTATTTGTCATTCAGACCTTTCGGTCTGAACGAAATGTCGTTGCCTGCAGCCATACATATAATAATAAACAACAAAACACACAATAAACACAAATTAACATCCACCACAGAGAATTCACCAGGCACCTCTTCACTGTGATGGAGGCAAAAGTCTTAAGGTTACTGTCTCTTCCCTCCTCATTCTCCCTCTGCGCTGAGGCGATATGTTGTTACCCCACCGGGCGATGGTAGTCAGTCCCGCGGCTCAACCGAGCTCCGCGAACGGGCCGGTTCAAGCTCCGCGGCCCGGGGTGGTCGAAGCTGCCGCCCTCCAGTCCAGTGGACGCAGCTGTTGCCGCGGGAGCTCCGGAAAACAGGCACCAGCCTGTGACCCGCGAGCCCCCGACGATGTCGTCCACTGGCCCGCGGCCGAGCCCCGGATTCAGGTCGCCGCCGCCGGAACGCCGCCTCAGCCACCGGAGCACCGTCAGCCCCGTGCCAGCCCCGAGCACCGTCTCAGCCCCGAGTCGTGCCGCTGCCACTGGAACACCACCACAGGTCCGAATTCGGCTAGCCTCGCGTTGGTGAGTCCTGGCTGGCTCTGCCTCCGGAGCCTCGAGGTCGGCCGCAGGTTGCAGGCCGCCAGCTCCGTCATTAGACCTCTCAGTGCAGAGGGGCAGAGAAGGGGGAATACGACAGAAAGAGCCACAGTGTACAGATACATGATAAAAGGAATATGTATAACGCAAGTTAAAGTCCAGTAAAGTCCGATTAAAAATAGTCTGAGGTAGATAATCTTTGTGCTACCTCACCCACTGAGATACACCAGCACTTTGTGTCCAAGAGTATCCTGGACCATGATCCAGAGGTGTGCGTTTTATCCCTATAATGGACACTGGGAAATTTAAATTTGTGTCCTTGAATAAAATTGGAATTAAAACTACTAATTGTAAATGCACAACGATTGAATTGTAAAAGCTTGTCTGGTTGACTTGCATCTTCCAAAGAGTAAAATCTCATCTCCATGGGACCAAAGACATGAAAGTCTGGTTCACTCCCTTCTTGGTTTAAGGGCAATTGGAGACAGGCAATAAATCTCAACATTGCCAGCAGAGTCCAGGTTCAGTGAACGGTTTTTAGAAAAACACCATGTTCACATTTCCTTTTTCTGTTTACAATGCATGTAAACAAACACCAAGATCTAGTGTAAAGTTATTGACAGTCAACAATGAAAATGGTTTATAATATTTATTTTCTTCCTCCTTATCAGTAACTGCTGGTCTGAATGTGGATTCAAGACTTACTTTTAATTTACTTTTAATTTACTATCTGCTGGATGCCTGGGCTTAAGTTTTTCAGAGTCCTGAGTTATCTTTGCAACGTACTTGAGGGTGAACCTCGGAAAGCATCCAGCTCTGATGATGTACCTGGTCAAGTTCTTAAAACCTTTGTGGATCAACTTGCTGAAGTTTTTGTGGACATCTTCAACCTCTCATAACTAAGATCTGATGTTCACACTTACTTTAAAAGAACATGAATAACAGTATATCGGTCCACGTGACAATTAAGCACTCTTGACTCTCTTGACTCTTGACTTACTTCTTATAACATGATTATGACATTATTATGACACGAGGCATAGAAGTGTGAAAATGCACTCCCCCAGATTCAAGGCTAGTTTCTTCCCAGCTGTTATTAGGCAACTGAGTCATCTTCCCTTTGACCATGTGTTTCTCTGGTGCTCCGATTTCCCACGTTCCAAAAACATGCAGGTTTGTAGATTGAAGATAGACACAAAATGCTGGAGTAACTCAGCGGGACAGGCAGCATCTCTGGAGAGACGGAATGGGTGACGTTTCGGGTCGAGGTTTGTAGATTAATTGGCTTCAGTAAAAATTGTAAATTGCCCCCAACATGTAGGATAGTGCTCTGGCAAGTGATGATCGCTGCTCGGCACGGACTTGGTGGGCCAAAGGGCCTGTTTCCGCGCTGTATCTCTAAAGTCGAATTATCCTACATCTTTTTGTTTACAGGAGGTGATTGCTACCCAAACCACCTTTTGGAAGAGTAACTACTTCTGAAAGTTTCTCTGAATTGTCCACCTGTTTTAAAGTTATATTCCCAGTTATACTTAAAATGTTAAAACCATCATGAAACAAGTTATGAATTGATTTTGCAACCTATTCTGTTCACAATGAAATATTCTGCCAGTTTATGATTCATTCCATTCAGTCTCTCACTCTTTTCAATTTCAAACAGTAAAATTACAGAACTTTTGTGGATCTGAGAAGAGAAAAAGCGAAGGCTTTGTAACGATCATTAGTGCATTGTGCTGAATATATTCATTCGTATAAAAGGATTATAGTTGGCTAGATCATTCATCAGAGTGCCAGCAATTAGCATTGCATAACACACACATAATAACCAACATAAAACAATAACAGTGAAATAATCTTTGCAGTCTTGTCATTTATGTAACAAGAGTGAAATATATTTGCTTTAATTTCCAATAAGTAGTTTTATTGTAATATCTTGATTAGGATTTAAAATGTGTTTGTTCCAGGTTAATCATGAAATCTTCCCTTCATCCTGTTATGCCAGAAAAAAAATTGAACGCACAATAGAATACTTATGCTTGAAGTAATTGCTGTCTCCATGGCACTGCTCAGACTATCTCCCCGAAGATATGCAAGGATAAAGCTAGGTATGAATTACATAACTGATGTGAAATTCAATGTTAAGCACAGATGCGTCAGGGCGCTCGCCTTCTCAAATCAGTATGGATAGAAAATGAATCTGCATGTAAATTTGTTGCTGAAATAATTACATAATATTCTGCTTAAAGGTTTCATCTTTTTCTAACCGTTCCTATGGGGCATCTTGGCCAGCATGGACGAGTTGGGCCAAAGGGCCCGTTTCCAAGTTGTATGAATCTGTTCTGTATTAAGTTTAGTTTCATTTTATTTAGTTGATTATTGTCACGTGTACCGAGGTACAGTGAGAAGTGTTTTGTTCCAGTCTGCCAAAAGACTAAACGTGATTACAATCAAGGCGTCCATTGTGTACAGATACTGGATACAGAATATAACGCTTAGTGCAAGATAAAGTCCAATTAAAGATAGTGTGAAGGTCTCCAGTGAGGTAGATGAGAGGTCAGGACCACTCTGACCTCAACCGTGTAGGATGGTTCCGTTGCCTGATAACAGCTGGGAAGATTGTTCCCGATGTTGGGGAAGTCCAGAACAAAGGGTCACAGTTTGAGGATAAGGGGGAAGTCTTTTAGGACCGAGATGAGAAAAAATGTTTCCACACAGAGAGTGATGAATCTGTGGAATTCTCTGCCACAGAGGGTGGTTGAGGCCAGTTCATTAGCTATATTTAAGAGGGAGTTAGATGTGGCCCTTGCGGCTAAAGGGATCAGGGGGTATGGAGAGAACCAGGTACAGGATACTGAGTTGGATGATCAGCCTTGATCATATTGAATGGCGGTGCAGGCTCGAAGGGCCGAATGACCTACTCCTGCACCTATGTTTCTATGTTTCTAAGATACTGTCCCTGAATCTGGAGGTGTGTCCTTTGAAACTTCTGTACCTCTTGCTGATGGGAGAGGTCCTTGATTATGCTGGTGTCCTTGCCGAGGCAATCTGAAGTGTTGATGGTGTCAATGGAAGGGGCATTGATAAAAAAAATTGATACTTATTTTAAAGACCAAACGTAAGGGGTCGTGCATGGTTGCTGCAAATATTAAGAGGCATTTATGAAACGTCCATGGATTTTTTATCCCAATCTTTTTTTGGATTACTCTTGATTTATGGATTACTGTTAAAGAAAAAGAGCAATCAAAACAAATAAGGAGTTATTAGTTAGTCTAAAGATGTTGACTTGCCTAAATTGTGTTCATACAGCTGTCTGTACAGACTTTATACGCTCTCCCTGTGACTGCGTGGGTTTTCTCTGGGTGCTCCGATTCCTCCAACACTCCAAAGACCCGTAGGTTAATTAGCTTTGGTGAAATTGTAAATTGTCCCTAGAGTGTAGGATAGATAGTTCTAGTGTATGGGATGATCGCTGGTCGGCGTGGAAGTCTAAAGTCTGAAGCCTAAAGAGATTTGTGTATACGTTTTCCTAAGCTAATTTTTAGAATATTCCATGCTGGACAAAAGGCCAACATTTTTATTGTTTCTATTTTTCCAAGAACTTAACTGAAGATACCATATTCAGTCATTAATGCCAATCCCTTGAAATATATTGCCGTTCGGTAAACAAAGGGCCTTATAAAGTGCGTAGATTTGCATTCAAGATGAGATTAATTATTGCACTATGCTACTCAAATAGTTACAGAGCAAAATGTTTAGAAACATAAAAACATGGAAAATAGGTGCAGGAGTAGGCCATTCGGCCCTTCGAGCCTGCACCGCCATTCGATATGATCATGGCTGATCATCCAACTCAGTATCCCATTCCTGCATTCTCTCCATACCCCCTTATCCCTTTAGCCCTTTATGAAAGAAATTAAAACATTAAAACATTATCATGTGAAGATGAGTACAAAATTTATTAAAACATGCTCTTGCATTATGTGATGTTAATCAAACATTATGTGTAACATCAGACAGGTGGCAGATATGTACATCCTGTTGATCTTACTGAGCTGTAATGTTAACTTTAGATAGCCTGAGAATATTAGGTTTCTAGTGTTGGTCTGCAAACAATAACATGATCCTCAAAAATGACATTAACACTATCCGGGTAATAGTGTGCAGATATGACTTCCTCTAATGGGGATTGTAAGTGGCAGAAATGCAAAATTGCAATAATATTCTCAATAAATGCAACCAAATAAATATTGAGGCAATAAAATAAATTGCGCTTGTGGGAAATTGATTTTGATGCCTGGAATAATTCCCGAAAGTCATGTGGGTCAAATCCTTCAACATCTTCAGCATGGATGATTTGGGCCAATGGGCCTGTTTCCATAATTTCATAAGTTATAGCCCATCAAGTTTACTACGCCAATCAAACATGGCTGACCTATCTTCCCTCTCAACCCCATTCACCTGCCTTCTCCTCGTAACCCCTGACACCCGTACTAATCAAGAATCTAAATTTCCACTCTGTAAGTCTCTATGACACCCCAAGCAATTAGAAATGTTGGTAAAGATATTAGCAGCAAGAAGGGTCCCGACCCGAAACATGACCGATTCATGTTCTCCAGAGATGCTACTTGATGCACTGAGTTATTCCAGCACTTGACCAGAATCTGCAGTTCCTTGTGTCTCTGTCTATTCTTCTTGTAATTAGATATTTTTTGAAAAATTATATAAATGTTTAACAGCAACAAATAAAAATAGTTGTCACAGTGACAAAGAATGTGGTTCAGGATAGCTAAATACACCAGCTGTGTTTTGAGGTGTTCTTTAAGGTGAGGTTGGCAATTAATCAATACTACATCTAAACAAGCATTGACTTTAGTTAGAGAGAGAATAACCAACAAAGAAGTTGCCTGGCAACAGCTTCCAGACTGATGATCACATTCACCAATGATGAAGTGATCAGGAGACTGGTTCATTTTGGAATTGACTATCGAATGGTTCTGTTATCATTGCATTATTATTATTAAATGGATAGTTGTCAGTAAATTGGAGTCAAATACATTTTCCTCCAAATTACTAAATGTTTGAGTCTATTTTGTGCTTTGCAACTCACAGCAATTTTACTTTGATATCAATTGATTACAATTGGCACGTTGGTGCAGCGGTAGAATTGCTATCTTTTAGCACTGGAGATCTGGGTCTGATCCTGACTGCTGTTTGTATGGAGTTGGTACGTTCTCTACGTGACCTGCGCGGGTTTTCCCCGGGTGCTCCGGTTTCCTCCCACACTCCAAAGATGTACAGGTTTGTATTGGCTTTATTGGTAAATTGTCCCTAGTTTGTGTAGGATAGTGTTAGCGTGCGGAATCACTGATCGGCATGGACTCAGTGGGCTGATGGACCTGTTTCCGCGCTAAACTAACCTAAACTACATTTAAGCATTGATTGGAGCCTGTAGTAAACGACTGCATTCTCAATTATGAACACATTTTTGGTAACAATGTCCTATATTTAAATAAAGGGTCTAATATAGAAAAAAATCCCCATGGTGTGCAAACTATTATTAGTGCAATTATGCAAAACTCAATCCATGAAATCAGTTTTACAAACCTATTTAATTACTATAGTAAGTGGCTATTGCACTGCATATGGTTTGTATATCTCCATTGTGGCCCATCCCAATATTCAATCTTTGGAAGCCATGATACCCAGTTACACCAGCTTCTGTGCAATTTGAGTTACTGAAGGCAAATTTAGAAATGGAAAGATCACAAAACTCTCCACTGATTAGCATTCAATCTTATTTCAATATAACAATTTGGCGGGTGGCGCCAGCATACATGTTTGTATGTGTTCAATGTATGTTTTTAGTGTTCTTTAGCGTGTTTTATATGGGGGGTGGGGAGTTGGGGGAAACTTTTTCTAATTTCTTACCTCGACGGAGATGCGATTTTTTTCCGTATCGTATCTCTGTCCGCACTGCGGCCTAACATCGAGGAGATGGCGGCCTTTGCTGGAGGCCGACTTTGAGCTCCACCGCGGGAGCCTGCGGACTTAACAGCACGGAGCTCGTGATCCTTGTCAGGGATCGACTTTGGGGCTCCAACCGCGGGAGCCTGCGGACTTTAACATCGCGGTGCTCGCAGTCTCTGGTTAGAGACTGACTTCGGGAACTCCATGCCACAGGGGCTTAGACCGCCCCGACACGGGAGCTTCGATCTCTCTGACGCGGGGGCTTCGACCGCCGGCTGCGGGAGCTTTGATCGCCCCGACTGTGGATGGTTCGACTGCCCCGACCACGGGAGAATAAAAGAGGGAGAAGATTGGACTTTATTGCCTTCCATCACAGTGAGGAACGTGGGGAATCCGCTGTGGTGGATCTTTATGTTAACTTTTATGTAGTTGTGTGTCTTGCTGCTTTGGTTTAGTATGGCTGTATGGTAATTCGCATTTCACTGTACCTTAATTGGTACGTGACAATAAACTGACCTTGACTTTGAAACCTTCTTCTTCTTCAGGTAATTCACTAAAATCAAAAATAATTTGCTTGCACTTCAGTTTAGTGGGTCCGGAGTGGGTTGATGAGGTCAGTGTGGCAACAGTAGACTCCTTCACAAATGGGCCAGAAGGTGATGATGGGGTATTCCTGATACATCCTGATATTCCAGATGTTTCCAGTACCATCCGGCATCCTTCATTTTCAGTTGTCATGGGCCAGAGGTTCCCTGGAGTCGGTGGGGACGTTCTGTTTTTGTTCAGAGATGCAGCGCGGATACAGGGTCTCTGGCCCACCAGGTCCGCATCAACCAACAATCGACCGACAACTGGAACACTAGTTCTAGTACTACACACTAGAGAACATTTATGGAAGCCAATTAACCTAAAAATCTGCATGTCTTTGGAATGTTGGAAGAAACCGGAGCACCCGGAGAAAACCCATGCAGTCACAGGGAGAACGTAGAAACTCCATACAGAGAGCACCCATAGTCAAAACCAAAACCGGGTCGCTGGTGCTGTAAGGCAGCAACTCTACCACTGTGCCACATATTCAGGGACAGTTTCTACCCAGCTGTTATCGTGCAACTGAATAATCCTACCAACAACTATAAAGCACTCCTGAGCTACTACAGTATCTGCCTCATTGAAGACCCTCGGACTATCTTTAATCGGACATTACTGGACGAACACTACTGACACTGAACGGTGTTCCCTTTATCATGTGTCTGTACACTGTGGATGGCTTGTTTGCAATCAAGCATTGAATTTCGCTGACTGGACAGCACGCAATAAAAGCTTTTTATTGTACCTCGGTACACATGACAATAAACTAAACTAGGCTATCTTTTCTCTGCTTAGTGTTGAGGTACTGTATTGGTATTTGTACACACAAGGAACTGCAGATGCTGTTTTACAAAAAAAATACACATAGTTCTGGAGTAACTCAGCAGATCAGGTAATATCCCTCGAGGACATGGATACGCGACAGCGTCTGAAGAAGGGTCCCAGCCCAAAAGGTCACCTATCCAAGTTCTACAGACCCGCTGCTTGACTCACTGAGTTACTCCAGCACTTTGTGTTTTGTATTGATATTGGTTTATTAGAAACATAGAAATTAGGTGCAGGAGTAGGCCATTCGGCCCTTCGAGCCTGCACCACCATTCAATATGATCATGGCTGATCATCCAACTCAGTATCCCGTACCTGCCTTCTCTCCATACCCCCTGATCCCCTTAGCCACAAGGGCCACATCTAACTCCCTCTTAAATATAGCCAATGAACTGGCCTCAACTACCCTCTGTGGCAGAGAGTTCCAGAGATTCACCACTCTCTGTGTGAAAAAAGTTCTTCTCATCTCGGTTTTAAAGGATTTCCCCCTTATCCTTAAGCTGTGACCCCTTGTCCTGGACTTCCCCAACATCGGGAACAATCTTCCTGCATCTAGCCTGTTTATTGACCGAGATACAGTAAAAACCTTTTGTTTGTGTGCTGCCCTGTTAAATTAGAGAATACTGTACATAAATACAATCAAGCCTTTCATACGTGCAACAGGTAGAGCAAAGAGAAATAAAATACCAGAGTGCTGAATATAGTTTTTCAGCGTTGTCATGTAACAGATCCAGAGGGAAAGTCCAAAATCTAATATGCGATAGGTTGGAAGATCAAGATTACATTCTAGTTTATGGAAGGACCGTTCAGAAATCCGATATCGGAGGGGGGAAGAAGCTGGTGGTGCAGGCTTTGAAGCTTTTGTACCTTTTGCCCGTTGGTAGCTTGGAGAAGAGGGGATGACCCTGGGTGAAAAAGGTTGTGCACCAAATGTGCTTTACCTTCCCCAAGATTAGTTGCAAACTACAGGGGAAAATGTTCCATTCCACTTCGCTGGAGCCTTTGGTCCTGATTTGCACAATGGGATAAAAAAATCAAACAATAGAAGGCAATTTTTTTTAAGTACTGTGCCCTATCAATTATGTTCAACCATTGAACAGTTTTCTTGACTGTTATGACGTTTAGCCTTACCCGAATAACAAAGAACACATTGTTCAATGAAGTTTCGATGTGTAGTGAAGGTACAGGCCATACAAAGTGGAATTAGCACAATGACGTTCTCACTTTCAATCTACACCAGCTAAAATGCGATGAAGCATGAGACACACAATAGTGCAAAAGGTAGAGACTGTCTTTCGGGGCTTAAGTTGTCAGATGTTTTTTGTCTTTTATTTAATAAAATCCTAGCTGAGTACAAAGCCTATAGCTATGAACCTTCAAAATCAGCCAAGGACATTCTCTTCAAGTTCCAGAATGTGGTAATGATATTATCTGGTACTAGGGGGGAAAAAAAGAAATAAAGAGCAGAATGTTTAAGAGAAATAGGAAAAGATGAGTGAAAAGGAGGAAAGACACATATGAAAGAGTACTATTAAGCAAGTGTTACCAAATGATTCTTTGAACAGATCATAATCTTTGTTATACTGTAGAATAACACTGCTACCTTGTGCAAAGATCAAGGAAAGGATTTAGCGTATTTTTAAAATGTGTTCTCCATTCCACTTCTTTTTCATCTGAATCATGTTAATGGTAAATTCCTCCTATCCACTATTTGGAGGAAGAATATAATTTACCAAACAATATCAAGACAATTCGTTAGACTTCTCCAAGGAAGCCTAAACATTGTTTTTTGTGAATCTTCTGAATGAACAAATAATGGAATGTAAACAGCTTTATACATAGAGTAGACGCTCAGAACTCAGTTCCCAGGATGGAAGTGTCAAAGACTAGAGAACACAGCTTCAAGGTGAGAGTGGCTAAGTTTAAAGGAGAGGTCTGGAGCAGGTTTTTTTTATATACAGATGCCATGAACACACCGACTGGGATGGTGATGGAGGCAGATTGTGGCATTTAAGGGGTTTTTAAATAGGGTGGAAATTAAGGGATATATAGAGGAGACTATATATCTTGGCATCATGCTCATTGTGATCCAAAGAGCCTGGTCTATATTCATGTTATTATGTCATGTTCATTCACTATGTATCCATGTTCTCCAGAGATGCTGCCTGACCTGCTGGGTTACTCCAGCACTCTATGTCTATCCATGTTCCCTAGAGATGTCCCCTAGCCTGCTTGGTTAGTTCAGCACTGTGCTCCCCAGAGATACTGCCTGACCCACTGGGTCACTTCAGCACTTTGTACCCATGCATGTTCTGCAGAGATGCTGCTGCACCCGCTGAGTTTCTCCAGCTTTTTTGTGTACACTCTATATATGCATGTTCCCCAGAGATAGTCCACTGGGTTACTCCAGCACTGTGTGTGTCCATGTCTCCCAGAGATAGTCCACTGGGTTACTGCAGCACTATGTGTCCATGTTCCCCAGAGATGCTGCCTGGTCCACTGGGTTACTCCAGCACTCTATATAGCATGTTCCCCAGAGATAGTCCACTGGGTTACTCCAGCACTCTATATAGCATGTTCCCCAGAGATAGTCCACTGGGTTACTCCAGCACTCTATATATGCATGTTCCCCAGAGATAGTTCACTGGGTTACTGCAGCACTGTGTGTCCATGTTCCCCAGAGATGCTGCCTGGTCCACTGGGTTACTCTAGCACTCTATATAGCATATAGGGTCTGAAGAAGGGTTTCGGCCCGAAACGTTGCCTATTTCCTTCGCTCCATAGATGCTGCTGCACCCGCTGAGTTTCTCCAGCTTTTTTGTGTACCTTCGATTCTCCAGCATCTGCAGTTCCTTCTTAAACACTCTATATATGCATGTTCCCCAGAGATAGTCCACTGGGTTACTGCAGCACTGTGTGTCCATGTTCCCCAGAGATAGTCCACTGGGTTACTCCAGCACTGTGTGTCTATCTCTGTCAGGGCAGGAGGAGGAGGAGGCGGTGCAGAGCCCAGGAAGCAGCGTCACGGTGGGGCGGGGACTGCGGACTGGTCGCGATGGCGGCCGTGGAGACCAAGGCCTCCCCCATCCAGCTGGAGGACTGCTCCTTCCTGCCCGTCCTTCACGACATCATTAAATGGTGAGTGAGAGCGGGGCCGGGGCTGCGGGGACCACCCGGGGCACAGGCTGAGAATCACCGTCCGCCCAGGCCCCGCAACCCGGCCCCGGCTCTGGCCCGCTCTGCTGGGTGGGGTGAGGCGAGGAGAGAGACAGGAGGGGAGGGAGGGGAGAGAGAGGGGAGAGAGGTAAGGGAAGGAGGGGAAGGAAGGGAGGAGGGGAGTGGAGAGAGAGAGGGGGGGGGAGGGGGGAAGGAGGGAAGGGAAGAGAGGGGGGGAGTGGAGGAGAGAGAGAGAGGAGAGGGGAGGAGAGGGGGGGAGGGGGAGGAGGAGGGGAGAAGAGGAGGGGAGTGGAGGAGAGGGGAGGAGAGGAGAGTGGAGGGGAGTGGAGGAGAGGAGAGGAGTGGAGGAGAGAGGATAGGGGATGGAAGGGGGGAGGAGAGATGGGAGGGCAGGGGAGGAAAGTGACAGAGTGAAAGGGGATTTGGGGGATGGGGGGAGCTGAGGGGAGGGGATGGAGGGATAGTTTGGGTAATGGGGAGAAGGCTGGGGTGGTATGGATGGGTATTGGGGAGGAGAGGTGGGGTGGAGAAGGGGTGGGGGGGGAAGGTAAGAGGTGGAGGGAGATGGTGTGAGGGGTGGGGGGAGAAGATGTGTGACGGGTGATGAAGATGAGTAGATTGTTGGTGGGGAGGAGATAGGATAGAAGGTGGGCTGAGGGGGTGGGCTAGGAGGTGCATTGATGGGGCGATTATAAGGTGGAGGAGATGGGGTAGAAGATGGGTCTGAGGAGGTGATGGAGCAGGATGGATAAAAGATAAGAAAATATATAATGTTGCGATGGTGGTTATTTCTTCAGCATTCCCTCGGATCAGCAATGACTTCTACCCACTGCTTTATTGGGTATAGAGGTGACTAACAAGGCCAATGTGGGATCTACACATCTTCCACAGATGTGGCAGGAGATGGATGATGGCGTGTATATGGGTAGTCTTTGATAACTTGGGTCATCTGGTGGCTTCCAAAGTGACCATCAATCACCTTCTCCCATTAGGTCAATGTTATCTCACTTTCTTGTCCACTCTAGGGGAAATTTTACAGAGGCCAATTAACCTACAAACCCCCACGTCTTTGGGAATTGAAACTGACCCAGAACACCCAGAGGAAGCCCACACGGTCACAGGGAGAACATGTAAACTCCAAACAGACAGTGCCCGAGGTCAGGATTAAACCCAGTGCTCTGGTGCTGAGAGTCACAAGCTGCACCGTTTAATTGAAAAATAATCACTTACGTCCTACATTAATGAGTAATTCCGTTGGGATTTCGTTTCTTTTGGGGCTGGGGAATTTGAACACAGCTTTACACTGTTTAGCAGTGGACATCAATAGCGATCATGAGAACCTCTGTATTTTCCAATTTTGCAGGCCACAGAGTTAATTAGATTCAGGAATACCCATCAAACAAAGATGAGAGGTTTTGCTACAGGCTGGAAGGTTGGCCACAGATGCTTTTGATTTAAATTAATATTTCCTCACTGGTTCACACTGTATCATCATGCTACATTAGTTTGAAAGTCCCCCTTTGTTGCTTGTTCCAGAATATGAATAAGAATCGCTGGCAGCAGAGCTTCTTATTTTTCATATGAATTTCATGCGATATTGCAATAAGTCCTACGAATGTCAAACATAATTTGCTGATTGATTGCTGTTTGATCAGAAAAATTAGATCACAAAACTCAGCGGGTCAGGCAGCCTCGCTGGAGACCATAGATGACGTTTCAGGTTGAGACCAGTCTGATCATCTGAAGGGTCCCGACCTGAAACATCACATATCCATCTTCTCTAGAGATGCTGCCTGGCTCACTGAAGATCTGAAGAAGGGTCCCACTCAGTGGTAGAGTTGCCACCTTACAGTGCCAGAGACCCAGGTTCGATCCTGACTGCAGGTGCTGTCTGTACAGAGTTGTTCGTTCGCCCTGTGACCATGTGGGTTTTCTCCAGGTGCTCCGGTTTCCTCCCAAAGGTTTATACGTTGGTCTGAAGAAGGGTCTCGACCCAAAACGTCACCCATTCTTTCGCTCCATAAATGCTGCCCCACCCGCTGAGTTTCTCCAGCTTTTTGCCTACCTTCGATTTTTCCAGCATCTGCAGTTCCTTCTTAAACAGGGTTATATGTTAATTGGCTTCGGTAAAAATTGTAAATTGCCCCGAGTGCGTAGGATAGTTCGAGTGTGCGGGGATCGCTGGTCGGTGCGGACTGGGAGGGTCGAAGGGCCTGTTTCCGTGCTGTATCTCTAAACTACACTTCTCCAGAAATGCTGCCTGACCCACTGAGTTACTCCTACACTCTTTTTTTTGCAAAGCTGCACCTGCAGTTCCTATCTTTCTAAAGAAATTAGAACATTGTGCTGCAGTTGGAGACTGAAGTTTTATGCATGTTTTGATAAATATTTTTTAATTGCATGCAATGATTTTTTTCTATTGCTTCTACTGCTGAGTGCAGCATGGACAAAGACAGCCAAGAAGTGCACCAAGAGCTCAACAAACTCAAGACCAAGCTGCAGGATACCAGGGACATGGTTTCGTCGATGCCTGGGATTGATGTTAATCCCGAACAACAGCAGCAGCAGCTTCAGAGCTTGCGTGATCAGGTCCGCACCAAGAACAAACTTCTACAGAAGTACAAGAGCCTCTGTATGTTTGATATCCCCAAAGCATAGGGAGCTGCTGTGTTTCACCGAGAGGGAAAATTCCCATACCGGGTTCTCTTCACTTACCTGCTGAGTGGAGAACTACAAATTGAGCAACTTTGTGTGTTTAATTATGCTTTATAGAGAACCTCGAGTTGCAAGCGCAATGCTAAACCTTGCACCAAGGGAATTGGTATTTGTAAAAATATTTATTTCGTTTAAAATAACTTTGCCATGCCTCATTATTTCCACATTTGCATTGAATAATCTTCACAGATCATTTTGAAGGTGAAGGTACATGATGCTTTAGTGAGCTGTTGTGGTTTGAGTCATCCGAAATTAATATCTTGTGCTATTTTAATTAAACACCAAAAAGTTGCAAGGGGCCATTGCTCTCAATCCACACTTCCATCATAGCGCTGCTGGCGGAGCTGCCCTAATAACCGTGTTCGATTCTGACCTTGGGTGCTGTCTGTACGGAGTTTGTATGTTCCATCTGTGGCTGTGTGGGTTTCCTCTGCGTGCAACAGTTTAAACATGCCTAGGTTCTGGGAGCAGAATTAACTCATTCGGCCCATCTAGTCTACTCCACCATGGTTGATCTATCCCTCTCAACCCCATTCTCCTGCCTTCGCCCCATAACCCCGACACCCTTACCCATCAAGAATCTGTCATTCTCCTCCTTGCGAATATCCATTGACTTGGCCTCAACAGCGGACTTTACTCCCACATTGTCTGTGTGAATTGAGTTGTAAAATTATTTATTTTTGTTGTCTGGCTGCAGAAAGCAAAGTTCCTCACAGAAAAATACAGTTCATTTGAATTGATTTAAAAGACGTGCTGGTTTGGAGGTTAATTGCCCTCTGTAAAATGCCCCTAAAGTGTTGAGGGTGGACGAGAATGAGGGATACCATAGAAACGGGTGTGAATCGATGGTCGGCATGGGCTCGGTGGGCTGAAGGGCCTGTTACCAATCTTTGAATCAATCAATTATTGGAAAATTTGGATTTGTTGCATTTCAATTCTTGCAGATTTTCGTATAAGGAAGCAGCATAGAAAACCTATAGCAGTGTTACGCTTGTAGTTGTAAAATTGGTTGTCATTCAACACTGCTGGCAGCGATCCCTGCATTATAGAGGGAGGGGTGAGTGTTCCTAGAAAATGGTTGGTATCTCAGCTTCCTGCAACATGGAGCTGTGCCATCTGTGCATGCACCAAGAAACATGCATTAGAAAAGAAATTTTGGATTTAGTTACTCTTTCTATTCCCCCACATATTCCATGGATTTAATTCCGCATCTCAAACTTTTGTGCCATGAATTCTGTAAGGGCAAATTTGTTATCTGAACAGCTATAACACGGGAGATAGACAAAAATGCTGGAGAAACTCAGCGGGTGAGGCAGCATCTATGGAGGGAAGGAATAAGTGACGTTTCGGGTCGAAACCCTTCTTCAGACTGTCTGAAAAAGGGTCTCGACCCGAAACGTCACCTATTCCTTCGCTCCATAGATGCTGCATCACCTGCTGAGTTTCTCCAGCATTTGTGTCTACTCCGATTTTTCCAGCATCTGTAGTTTTTTCTTAAACAGCTATAACACAGGAATCACCTGCACAAATTATCACGCTGAAAGAGTAACAAATATTGAAGTTTGAATCTGTAAACATGGTCATTAAATTTATGCTACACGTTCTGTATTACTGTTTGTTTTTGATTAAAGCCTTGTCATTAAATATCCAACCGAAAACATCACTCTCGGTTGTATTGATGTTAGGAGAAAGTACCTTCTCATCGTCAGTAAAAACTAGTGAAAATGCAAGACTTGTCGTCTTTCATTCCATCATTAAACCACCAGTGCTCTTCATTTGAGCTGTGTATGTGGTTCAATGTGTTACATACTGTGGAAATAGGCCTTTATTGCAACTTTTGAAGTTATTCTCAGCCATCAATGACAATGTCTAGGTAGCGGCAGAAGCTGTATAGCGTAGCCACAGATATTGGTTATCATTTAAATTATTATAAATACAGTACATACTTCATGGTTCTGAGTTGGGTCTGACCTCTAGTTCTGTTAACTTGGCAAAGCATCTAGATGTCAATTGTTACACTATCTGAGTATATTGTTACATCAACTTCATCAAAGCTCCGCAATTTATTTCACTTCAAATATGCTTTGGCCAAAAAGTTTTTTAAGATGGCATACAAATTGCTTGGTCCTTATTTGAGTTACTTTTTCATTATTGGAGTTTTCCGTTATTTGAGTTACTTTCTTGACCATTAATTTTAAACCAATTTTAAGTAGTTTAACTTGTCATCCAGCTAAAGTGGCATTTAGGATTGTTGCAACCTTGGGTACATCGATGCCAATATAGGTGGCTCCAGTTCAATATTCATTAAACTGCCAGAGGCCTTCAGGGAGTACTGTAAGCAATAAACGGATGGGGCTTCCACTGTTTTGATGCAGTCTTTAGTTTAGTTTAGAGATACAGCGTGGAAACAGGCCCTTTCCCCCACCGAGTCCGCACCGACCAGCGACCCCCACACTCGAACACTATCCAACACATTAGGGACAATTTACTATGTTACCAAGCCAATTAGCGTAAAAACCTGGATGTCTTTGGGAGGACAGCGGAGCTCCCGGAAAAAGCCCACACAGGTCAATGGGAGAACAGACAAACTCCATAAAGACAGCACCCGTAGTCAGGAGTGAACAGGTCTCTGGCGTTGTAAGGCAGCAACTCTACCGTTGCAGCCATCACAGGCTGTTTCCTGATCTTTCTGTCATTTAGCGTCTGCTAAACTTCCCCAGTCAAAGTGGCACATAGTTTTCAAAAATAACTCATAATTCATTTGGTTGCGATTTGACCATTGCCTTTGGCTTTTCTGATCACCATTTGGTGCAGGGGGATCAATTGCAACATGCAATGGAGGTTGAACTTCAATGCAAATTTTTTGTGTGGCAAAATAAATAAACGGGAATACATGCTGATTAAATCATGTAAGGTTTTGCAGGAAGCCAAGAAATGATGTGCTGTGCGTCACATGGTGGAAGGAGCCCAATTCTGATGCTAATGTGTTTACACACTGCAATGCACATGCACCCAATGTGACACTAAGTGTTTTTAGATTTAGGTTTCAAATGTTTAGTTGTTAAATTTTTCTTCTGCAGCCAAACTTGGCATAGATATTTCCCTGACCCCATAAATTGGGTAATAATTTTACAAATGCAATCCTGTCTAGTAGATTCTCTCCATTAAATCTTAACAGTGTGCAGATCTAGGCACCTTCCATCCCTTCAGTCCTGGCTAGATTTGAAACAATGCTTAATACAAAAACTTTATGAGGTAAGTTTCCAATTCCCCTCTTCTTCCCCTCTCCTGTCAGGCAAGAAATACAGAGGTGTGAAAACGCACACCTCCAGATTCAGGGACAGTTCCTTTTTTAGTTTAGAGATACAGCTCGGAAACAGGCCCTTAGGCCTGCCGGGTCTGCGCCGACCAGCGATCCCCGCATATTAACATTATCCTACACACACTAGGGACAATTTTTACATTTACCATGCCAATTAAGCTCCTTACTTGTACGTCTTTGGAGTATGGCAGGAAGCCGAATATCTCAGAGAAAATCCACGTGGTCACGGTGAGGGCGAGGACATACAAACTCCGTACAGAAGTTATCAGGCAACTGAACCGTTCACTCACCAGCAAGAGTGCCGTCCTGACCTCCCATCTACCTCAGAACAAATCGGCCTGAACCGATGACCAAGCAGGGGTGGAGTCCACAATGGTCCATTGTTGGCTGTGGGAGAGGTGATAACGATGGGATATATGGACAGGGTGGAACCACCGTGGGCGGCAGAGTGAGCGGGAGAGTTGCTGCCTTACAGCGCTTGTGGCGCCGAAGACCCGGGTTCGATCCTGGCCAGTGTCTGCGGAGTTTTTTTACATTCTCCCCGTGACCACGTGGGTCTTCTTCGAGTTCTTAGGTTTCCTCCCACAATCCAAAGACGTACATGTTTGTAGGCAAATTGGCTTGGTATCAGTGTAAATTTTCCCTAGTGTGTGTAGGGTAGCGGGAATCGCTGGTTGGCACGGACTCGGTGGGCCGAAGGGCCTATTTCCACCCTGTATCTCTAAAACTGAAACTAATACTAAAATTAAAACGCCCTTTGCTACTTATGGGAATATATGGCATACATGACAGAATGTATACATTATACTGAACAAATCGGCCTGTAACCAAATAGTTAAACAAAAAGCATTATCTTAGTCGAGATTTAATCTTTTTTTAAATCTATAACGAAGTGCAAGCTGAAATTATGATAGGAAATTCAAACTGAAGATCACAGGCAGTGCCTTGTGATCAGATAACAGTCTTGCAGAATTCTTCAAAGGGGCATGAATGACACGGTCCAGTAAAATATCTTGGCATAAATAGAGACGGTTGAATAGCTTTATTTTCTGTATGTGGGAGCATATTATTTTTCTTTGCTTTCTGTGGGAAGTTGGGGACATATTGCATACAGCGAAATAGATTAATTAACACTAGAAGGTAAAGTAAAGGACTTGATATAAGTAGAGAACAGAGACTTGTTTATAGATCACATGTGAGCACGCGATGATATCAGAAGCCCCAGAACCAACCAAGAGCAAGCAGTGATGATCACAAGTCTGGAATTCACTTTAGACTTTTAGACATGCAGTGTGAAAACAGGCCCTTCGGCCCAGCGAGTCCATGTCGACCAGTGATCATTCCGCACACTAGCGGCAATTTCCAGAAGCCAATTAACCTGCAAACCTGTACATCTTTGGAGCGTGGGAGGAAAACCGGTGCACCCGGAGAAAACCCACGTGGCCACGGGGAGAACGTACAAACTCCATACAGACCTGCAGTCAGGATTGAACCAGGGTCCGTGGCGCTGTTGTAAGGCAGCAACTCTACCACCGCGCCACCATCTGTCCAGTGCATCTTGACCAGTAACCAGGGTCTGGCTAATGTAAAGAAAGACAACAAGTTAACAGTGATAAATTAATGTAAATAAGCTGCTGTAGCCATAAATGAGAACTGATCTTTAGAACATTGGACAGGAACAGGCCCTTCAGCACCCAGTGTCCGCACCATCACAACGCCAAACTACACTAATCCCCTCTGGATGCACGTTACAGATATTCCTCCATTCCCTGCATATCCAGGTGCCCATCCAAAAGCCTCTTCAGTGCCACCGATGTATCTTCCTCTGCTACCTGCCCTGGCAGCGCATTCCAGGCACCCACCAGAAAGGACATTCTTGCCATAGAGGGAGTACAGAGAAGGTTCACCAGACTGATTCCTGGGATGTCAGGACTTTCATATGAAGAAAGACTGGATAGACTCGGCTTGTACTGACTAGAATTTAGAAGATTGAGGGGGGATCTTATAGGAACTTACAAAATTCTTAAGGGGTTGGACAGGCTAGATGCAGGAAGATTGTTCCCGATGTTGGGGAAGTCCAGAATAAGGGGTCACAGATTAAGGATAAGGGGGGAAATCTTTTAGGACCAAGATGAGAAAAACATTTTTCACACAGAGAGTGGTGAATCTCTGGAACTCTCTGTCACAGAAGTTAGTTGAGGCCATATTTAAGAGGGAGTTAGATGTGGCCCTTGTGGCTAAAGGTATCAGGGGGTATGGAGAAAAGGCAAGTACAGGATACTGAGTTGGATGATCAGCCATGATCATATTGAATGGCAGTGCAGGCTCGAATGGCCTACTCCTGCACCTATTTTCTAATCAAGAACTGTAATCATTAAATTATAGTAATTGTAGATAAATTCAAATTATTGTACAACAAGTTGGTGAGGTTGTATTATATTCAGTTTTGGTCACCCTGCTATAGGAAGGATGTCAAGCTGGAAAGAGTGCAGAGAAGGTGTACAAGGATGTTGTCAGGACTTGAGGCCTTGGGCTACGGGGAAACATTGGACAGGTCAGAATTTTATTCCCTGGAGCGCAGGAGGCTGTGGGGTGATTTTACAGAGGTGTAAAAAATCATGAGGGGGACAGATAGGGTGAATGTACAGAGTCTCACCCAGTGTAGGATAATCAAGAACCAGAATACAAAGGTTTAAGGTGAAAGGGGAAAGATTTAATAGGAACCTGAGGGGTTTTTCACACAGATGATGGTGGGTATTTGGAACGAGCTGCCAGAGAGGTAGTTGAGGCAGGTACTATAATAACATTTAAAATACATCTGGACAGGTACATGGATAGGAAGGGTTCAGAAGGCTATGGGCCAAACCCTGGCAGCTGGGACTAGTGTAGATGGGCCATCTTGGACAGCGTGGTCAAGTTGGGCCCAAGGGTCTGTTTCTGTGTTGTGTGACTCTGTGACTCTATTGCTAGAAGTGCATTTTAATGCTGTATTGGGTTTGAACAATGAGGATAACCATTTTTTTCCTTGCATCGATGAACTACCTACTGCCGACTTCAACGCAAATATAGAGAGCGTTGAAAGAAACTATGAGAAATGTATTTCTAAACGCGAGTGAAGTCATTTGATATACCATTTATGACAAGGAGCCACCAGTTATCGCAGATTTATTCAGAAGAAACTGGCAGAAATTAGTACATTTACGCAAACTCTGGAGAATCTGGGATGACATACGCTGTGTGCTCAAAGATGTCAAGTTCAGAATGTTCTTGACAAAGACATGTTATTTCTGAAATCTATGCACAGTCTTCACTTATGTAATTACGTAAGATTTTAACATTATTCCCACGAGCAACATCATTGAATCTTTTTAACTTGGGGTTAAGTAAATGGGAATGTTTTTCCAAAAAAACAAAAGTGATCCAATTTCTTTTAGTCTTCGTTTGGCTTTCACAAAGAGCCTCTAAAGTTTTGCTTCTGAACCAAATTACTTCAAACAGATTCATGTATTTTCTGTGGAGAGGTGAAGCTTTTAGCAGCAATGTGCTGCTGCATTGGTAAAGATGGTGCAGGAGTCTTTGATGAGAAACTCCGTGTCATTTTACACGTAGGCATATGAAAGTGTCACTTACAAATATACTAGAAAAAAAACTCATTTGAAGTAGTTTATTGCTGCGGTAGGCCCTTGGCTATTTGCAATAATAATGAATTAATCATTAAAGGGCCTGTCCCACTTTCCCGAGTTATTCGCGAATTCTCCCGAGTTTCCCCCTTGATTCAAACCCGCAGAATGTTCGCAACGAATCCGTAGGAGTCCATGGATATATCGGAGCGGCTCGTTATACCAGCCGTAGATACTCGCGGCATCAGGTAAAGTCGGGACGCTTTTTCCAGCCTGATAAAAAAATGTCTACGAGTAAAAAAATAGCCCCAAAGTACCTACGGCTGACATAACGAGCCGCTACGATATATCCACGGACCGCCTCCTATGGACTCGTTACAAACATTCTGCGAGAATTCGTGAATAACTCGGGAAAGTGGGACAGGCCCCTTAAAGCTTTTTTAGAAATTAATAAATTATCAATATTTTTACAGGGTATTTTATTAAAATAAAATGCTTGTCAATAAATCTGGTGAAAATATTCTTCTCTTAAGTAGAAGCGTAGCTTATGATATCCCTTGCCACTTTTCAATATCTCCTATTTGCTATTTAAAACGGCAATTTCTACCCTGAAGGAAAATACTTTTGCAGGCTTGAATGTAAACAAGCTAAAAGACTTTGGACTCATGACTACAATGTCTTGCATTTATAGAATGTGTTTAATGCCCACAGTATCTCAAAAACCGATTTATCAAGGTAAAAGAAAAGGAGAATTCTTTTAAAGGGGGAAATGATTAGGGATAGGACAAGTGGGAGCTGAGGAGAGGGCAGGAGCAGGGAGGTGATGGTGGGAGAAGTGTGTGTGCATAAGGTTAGCTTTTGACTGCACCCTTAACTAGTGAGAGGGCCTTGATGTAGACTGACAGCAGTAGGGAGGGAGCTGTTCCTGAATCTGCTGATTAGTGCTTTCATGTTTTTTAAAAGCACCTGCCTGAGGCGAGAAGGGGAATGATCGGGTTCTTCACGGTCCTGCATTATGCTGGCTGCCTTTCCAAGGAAGCATGAAGTGTAGATGACATCAATGGGGTTGGGGGGGGTGGGGGGGGGGGGGGGGGGGGGGAGACAGGTTTGTATGATAGACCGGGCTACATTCACAACTCTCCGCAATTTCTTGCTGTCTTTGGCAAACCAAGCCCCGATGGGGTGCTTTCTAGGGTGAACTTGCAGAAGATGGCTAGAGTCATAGTCATACAGCGTGGAAACAGGCTCTTCGGCCCAACTTGCCCACACCGGCCAACATGTCCTAGCTACACTAGTCCCACCTGTTTGTGTTTGGCCCACACCCATCCAAACCTGTCCTATCCATGTACCTGTCCAAATGTGTCTTAAATGTTGCGATAGTACCTGCCTCAATTACCTCTTCTGCCAGGTCATTCCATACACCCACCACCCTTTGTGTGAAACGTTTACCCCTCAGGTTCCCATTAAATCCTTCCCCCCTCACCGTAGATCTATGTCGCCTATTCCATTGGAAGACATGCTGAATGTCTGTAGTCTTCTGAGGAAGCAAAAGTGGTGGTGTGCTTTCGTGGTCATTAGTTCATTGTGGTTTGGTTCAGGACACATTGTTGGTGATATTTATACCGCAAAACTTGTTCTCAACCATCTCCACTTGGGTACCAGTGATGTTGACTGGGACACATACTCCATAAGAGGAAATATGCATAGTATACCTAGTTTGACGTATGCCACTCCAGATCCAATCTATCTGGTTTTACCCTTAAAAACAGCATGTCAAGCTACTCAGCTGTCATTGTTTTCTCAATGGTGTAGTTAGGGATGTGAAAAAATGTTGACCTTGTATTGGAACCAACTGCAGGTAAGCCTGAGACTATTCAAGCCCAAGGCTGAGCTGCCTGGACCAGCCTGAGACTGGCAGCATCTCCTCTCAAGGCAAAAGTGAACTGGTCACAGGGAAATCGTACAAACTCCAGGTCAGGATCTAACCTGAGTCTCTGGCGCTGTAAAGCCCCTGTCTCACTTCCCTGAGTCACTCACGAATTCTCCAGAGTTTTCCCCTTGATTCGAACTTGGAGATGTCAGCCGTAGGTACTCGGGGCTATTTTTTTTTACTTGTGGACATTTTTCAACATGCTGAAAAAACGTCCCGACTTACCTGATGCCCCGAGTACCTACGGCTGGCATTACGAGCTGCTGCAAAATATCTACAGACTCCTACGGCCTCGCTACGGGCATTCTCCGAGTTTAAATCAAGGGGAAAACCTGGAGGACCAGTGGAGCACTGTTCGTCTCGCCTCTACCCTTCGACCGGTCCAGCATGGGAGACACTAACAGGAGACGAACCTCCCGCTGGCATAGCTCTAGGGTTCACTGAGACACACAAGCTCCCCAACCACGACAAGGTTGCAATCCAACGGAGAGATCCTTCCTTTTGGTTCCACTTCTCTGTTTCCTGTCTGCCTCGCCTTCCTCTGTGCCCGCTCCACCCCTTTCCCTTCCCCTCCAGGATTCTACCGCCCACCATCCCTGAGTCCGCTGTCTTCAGTCAACCTGTTACACACGCTCTTACCCCTCACCTTCTCTTCATCCCAGATATCTTCCATGTCCATGAGATATCTTCCATCCCGCTGAGTTACTCCAGCACTTTGTGCCTATCTTCGGTGTAAACCAGCATCTGCAGTTCCTTCCTATACATGTTTGTATGCTCTAGATTCCAGCATCTGCAGCCACTTGTGTCTCCAATAATTTGAAGTGTTCAGTGTTAAGAATAAGGGGTTCGGCCATTTAGAATGGAGATGAGGAAAAACTTTTTTTACCCAGAGAGTTGTGAATCTGTGGAATTCTCTGCCTCAGAAGGCAGTGGAGGCCAATTCTCTGGATGCATTCAAGAGAGTTAGGTAGAGCTCTTAAAGATAGCGGAGTCAAGGGGTATGAGGAGAAGGCAGGAACGGGGTACTGATTGTGGATGATCAGCCTTGATCACAGTGAATGGCGGTGCTGGCTCGAAGGGCCCAATGGCCTACTCCTGCACCTATTGTCTATTGTCATCATGTTGTTTTGGCCATGGTGACTGAATCATACTGAACACTATGGGTAGTAGAGTGCTGGACGACCGATTAGCCTGATTATCTAATTCCACTCAAGTTTAAGCGATGGCTTCTGCCCCTTGTTTTGTTTGATTTGGTGAATTCTTAGGCATTTTATCACATATGCCGTCACTCCCAAACCAGCCAACCTCTCCCCGACCCCCCACCCCAGCTCTAAGATGGGTAAACAATGAAGGCAGACAAAAATGCTGGAGAAACTCAGCGGGTGCAGCAGCATCTATGGAGTGAAGGAAATAGGCAACGTTTCGGGCCGAAACCAAGGGTCTACCTTTGAATTTCCAGCATCTGCAGTTCCTTCTTAAACACTGGGTAAATAATGAACTGACTGGAAGTTAACCAATAATGCAAGTTCATTCACAATTATTTTTAAAAAGAGATTTAATTAGACGTTACTGGACTTTATCTATCTTTAATCGGACTCGACTGCACTCAAAGTGATTCCCTTTATCACAGTGTCTGCACACTGTGGACAATTTCATTGTAATCATGTGGGTACTGACATACTATTTCCACTATCAAGGGGATCTATTGGAAGCCCAAAAAGGCAGCCAGCATCATCAAAGACCCACCCCATCCTAGCCATGTTCCCATTTCCCCCCCTACCAATAGGGAATCTGAAGCCCATGACCACCAGGTTCAAGAATAGCTTCTTCTCAGCAACCATCAAGGTTTCCGAACACTGCACTTTAGACTGTAGACTTGCAGCGTGGAAGCAGGCCCTTCAGCCCACCAAGTCCCAGCTGACCAGCGATCACCCTGCACCCTACCGCTGTGCCACTGTGCCACCCACACACAGTAACTGTACACAGAAATATGAACAGTGTCTTTGGTTGCAATCCCCGCTTAGGATTCCGCATTATTATGGCTACCTCATGTTACGAGTATTAATTTGTTGCACTGTTAATTATTATATATTATCTATGTGTATTGTTTTTACCTCCTTCTTATGCCACTTGCTGCAAATAAGAATCTCCTTGCTCCATTGTCGGCACATATGACAAGACAGTTGTAAACAGGCAACTGAATCATCCTACCACAACGGGAGAGCAGTGCTGAACTACTATCTACCTCATTGTTCATAAGTTAATGTTCATAGGATGGAGCAGAATGAGGCCATTCGCCCCATCAAGTCTACTCTGCTGTTCAATCGTGGCTGATCTATCTCTCCCTCATAACCCCATTCTCCTGCCTTCTCCCCATAACACCTGACACCCGCACCAATCAATAATCTATATGCCTTAAAAAAAATCTATTGACTTGGTCTCCACAGCCGTCTATGGCAATGAATTCCTCTGACCTAGGAATTCCTCATCTCCCAAAACGAACGTCTTGGTGACCCTTGGACTATCGGAGGACAAAATCATGAGAGGAATAGATCGGGTAGATACACAGAGCCTCTTGCCCGGAGTAGGGGAATCGAGGACCAGAGGACATAGGTTCAAGGTGAAGGGGAAAAGATTTAATAGGAATCCGAGGGATAACTTTTTCACACAGAGGATGGTGGGTGTATGGAACAAGCTGCCAGAGGAGGTAGTTGAGGCTGGGACTATTCCATTGTTTAAGAAACAGTTAGACAGGTACATGGATTGGACACATTTGGATGGATATGGACCAAGCGCAGGCAAGTGGGACTAGTGTAGCTGGGACATTGTGTGGGCAAATTGAGCCGAAGGGCCTGTTTCCACACTCTTTACCTGCTGACTTTACCTTGCACTAAACGTTATTCCCTTATCATGTATCTATACACTGCGAATGACTGGATTGTAATCATGTATTGTCTTTACGCAGCCTGGTTAGCATTGGACAAAAGCTTTCACTGTACCTCGGTACACGTGACAATAAACTAAACGGAACACCAGAGACATCATTCAAGAACACAGATTACATTTCAAAAATCATTTATTTTTATAAAAGTAAGACTTTGTTCAATTTTGCAAGTACAAGTGATTTTATGCAACAACTTGTTGTAAACATTCTCGTTTAGTCATTGAAGCAGTTTGTAGAAGTTAAGACTACAATATTTTGATTTTAAATTAAAAGCCTCAAGTACAAATACTTCACAGTCAATACTACACAATGAATATTCCGAGGAGGAGCGAGGGTAGATTTTTTTTTTTATGATCCCTCTCCCCCCCTGGCCCCCTTCGTGTTCATTTTTTTAAAGTTCTTAGTCCATTTCGTCCACATGTTCCCGCTGTTTGGGAGTAGCTCGCTGTGGAGACTCCGTCCGCGGTGTTAAGCGAGCGCTCCCCTCTGTATCAGGACCGTAGCACCGACCACTCTGCTGAAACCTCCCGACACTTTTCCGCCCCCCTACACACACACACACCTCGAAGGACGGGGTGCGGGAGCGTGTCTGTCCCTGCCTGCGAGTGCGACCACACCTGTCGGATCCATTAAACTCAAGTCCCCCTCTGTACAGGAGGCGGTGGGCCGTTTAACTGACGACGCAGCGGTCCTTGTCCCTGGCGTGGCCGCCGCCAATCGCCTTCTCCTTGATGTACATCAGGTCACTGTGGACACTCGGCCGCCGGGCGAACGGCGCCACGATGCCGTACGCGTCCTCGTCTTTGATTTTGCGGCTTCGGAACGTCTTGCGGTGAAGAATGTCGCAGTATTGCACCGACACCTTCCTGTGGAGGTCGGGGCTCATCTCGCTCGGCAGCTTGGCCAAGGTGAAGAGCGCCTGGAACATCTCGTCCACTTTGGTATTCCTCTTGGCCGAGATCTCAAAGTAGGCGCACTTGCTATCGCCGGCGATCAGCTGATCGATCTTCTCCATGGGGACCTCTCTGTAAAAGTCCCGGTCGCTTTTGTTGCCGCATATCACGATGGGCACGTCTATGTTCTCCTTGGTCTTGTTTTTCAGGCACGACTTAGTCTCCATGATCTGCTGTTTCAGCCGCTGCACCTCCTCAAAGGAGTCGCGATTGTCCAGGCTGAAGACTAGAATGAACACATCCCCTATAACACAAAGAACGAAAGACATCGTTAGGAAGTCGCGTTAAACCAGGGTTGCTCACAAATAACTCACACAACTCATCCAAACACACCACCCCCAGAAAATGAGTTTGTGAGGGCATCTGATAGAGACAAAGAACTGCAGATGCTGGTTTATACCAACGCTCGGTACAAAGTGCTGGAGTAACTCGGCGGGTCAGGCAGCATCTCTGGAGAACACGGACAGGTGAAGCTTCCATCTCCAGAGATGCTGCCTGACCCGCTGAGTTACCCCACCACTGAAATAAACCAGCCTCCTCGTTCCTGCCAACGGGACCAGCTTAGTTTGGGGACATCTTGGGTGGGCAAGTGGGGAGGCGACGGAGTTTGCGAATTCTCACCTGTCAGGATGGAGAGACGCCTCATGGCCGGGAAGGGGTGGTTTCCCGAAGTGTCGAGGATGTCCAGTTGGTAGATGTCACCGCGGATGCTGTAGAACTTGCGGTGAAAGTCCTCGATGGTCGGCGTGTACTGGTCTTCGAACTTGCTGTTGAGAAAGCGCGACACGATGGCGCTTTTGCCCACTTTGGACGAGCCCAGGATGACCATCCTGTAGCAGTTCTTGGTGGGGACGTTCACTTCGGTCTCGCAAGGCGGCATTTTCTTAATCATTCCCCGGGCTGGCGTTTTGGCAAAGGGGGGGTGGAGGTGGAGAAGTCCTGAGCGGCTGGTTGAGGCTGTAGTTTTAGTAGTAGACCAAGGAGGCTCAGGCAGGCAGAGGAGCAAGGAGCTGTACAGCTACACAGCGCCGTGGCTGCACCTTATATAGCGGACAGGCGGGGGTGGTGACGAGAGAAACCACGTGTGGGGAGTAAACAGGAGGCACTGTGTGTGTATGTCTGAGCCTCGGGCGAACGTCAGCGAAGCAACCAGGCTGGGCTGGACACTTTCACCTTGTTTGGAGTTGGATGAAAGGGAGGAGCGTTAGAAAAAGGCTCGCTCGCACCCTCATCCAGCCCGGTGACACAGCTCTGCGCGCCGCTTCATTAGCGACCTCCTCTCGCTGTATCGAACAGGTCACACAAATGTACTCTATCCGCGGCCCTGCTGCCAATGATTTTGCGAGAGACAGAGGTAGATAGACGTGTGAGGAATGCGCGGTCATTGAACGGGAGAAGTGGGGTAACGGTGTTTAAGAAGGAACTGCAGATGCTGGAAAATCGAAGGTAGACAAACGTGCTGGAGAAACTCAGCGGGTGCAGCAGCATCTATGGAGCGAGGTATCAACCCTATTTCCTTCGCTCCATAGATGCTGCTCCACCCGCTGAGTTTCCCCAGCACTTTTGTCTACCAAGGGGGTAACAGCGAAAGGCGAGAGTGGAGCAACTGGGTAAAGTAATACCATTTACAATTGACTCTCTGCTTATAATATTTAGAAGATTGGCGTTTTCTTTCCGAGCCGTGTTTAAGGGTTCGGTTCCCCTTGACAATGACTTTGTGAAAGAGTTACGGCGAGGGAGCCCCATTAACTGTGTGCACAAGGAACTGCAGACGCTGGTTTACACACGAAAAAAAGGACAAGGGTGCTGGAGTAACTCATCGGGTCGGGCAGCAACTCTGGGGAACATGGATGGGCGAAGTTTCGGATAATGCCCCGTCATCAGACCCGTCTCGATCCGAAAAATCACCTAGTCATGTTCTCGGCACGAAACGTTGCCTATTTCCTTCGCTCCATAGATGCTGCTGCACCCGCTGAGTTTCTCCAGCACGTTTGTCTACCTTCGATTTTCCAGCATCTGCAGTTCCTTCTTAAACACCTATTCATGTTGGGCTGACTACAAATACTCCTACTAGAATTAGTTTGAAGAAGGGTCCCGACCCGAGTGAGTCTCCTATCCATCCACGTTCTCCAGAGATGCTGCCTGACCCGCCGGGTTACTCCAGTATCTTGTGTCCCTTTCCGTCCCATAAACAACTGCCCGGATCCCGCTCCACGCCACCCCGAAGAGTCTGAAGAAGGGTCGCGACCCGAAACGTGGCCTGTCCCACAGATGTTGCCCGGCCCGATGAGTTCCTCCAACACTTTGTGTTTTGCACCGGATAACGCCTGGGTCGGTTAGAGTGGGTCACCCAGGATCCGCGCTAACTCTTGGCGTGTGGACACCAGCCCATCTTCACGGCCCATCGCAACCCCGTCCTCCCCTCCCTGACATTTTCAGACACCGCTGTGTCGATGGCCAGATGCCACCCTGTCGATCTACCTGCCGCGATAAGCGAGGAGAGAGGTTAACCTCGGAGTATTTGGCACTGCCGCTTAACACAAGAGAAATGTCATGCAGTTCTTGAACAAGTCTCAATTCAGGCTAAATGGGCGAATCCTTGCTGACTTTAGCCGCCCGCTGCACCCCATACCTCCTCGCCCCACAATTTTTTTTGTTGACCCGTCGATAGACACAAAAAGCTGGAGAACCCTTCTTCAAACTGAGAATCTGGGGAGAGGGAGACGAGAGATATGGAAGGGTAAAGTGTGAAAACGAAAGATCAAAGGGGACGAAACCCAAGAAAAATGTAGAACAGATCATAGTTGGCTACGGGGAAGGTGACAACGAGGTATACAAAGATAAAATGTGACCAGGAGGACTATTGACCATTCAAGGGGCCCGTCACCATTCGAACTCAGATTGATCAGCGAATATATTTGGAACATCCATGAACTTTATTGGAAGTTCTACCATCACAAGGTAATATAATTACATAGAAACAAAGAAAATAGGTGCAGGAGCAGGCCATTCGGCCCCAACGAGCCAGTACCGCCATTCAATATGATAATGGCTGATCATCCAACATCTGTACTAGGTTCCTGCTTTCCCCCCATATCCCTTGACTCCACTACCTTTAAGAGCCCTATCTAACTCTCTATTGAAAACATCCAGTGAATTCGCCTCCACTGCCTTCTGTGGCAGAGAATTCCACAGATTCACAACTCTCTGGGTGAAAAACATTTTTTCCTTATCTCAGTCCTAAATGGCCTACCCCTTATTCTTAAACTGTGACCCCTGGTTCTGGGCTCCCCAACATGGGGAACATTGTTCCTGTATCTAGCCTGTTCAATCCCTTAAGATGTTATGTTTCTATAAGATATCCTCTCATCCTTCTAAATTCCAGTGAATATAAGCCCAGTTTACACGCGGGAATTCCAAAGAGGGAATTCCTCTGTGGAAATACAAAGCACTGTGGTCACAGGGAATCTGAAGCAAAAAAAGGTGAATCTTGTAATATTCACCAGGCCGGGCAGCATCTGGGGAGAAGGGGAATGAGACACCATGGACATTTCAGGCCGATGTCCTTTCAATAGAACTACGTTTGTAGCCTGAAAGGCATAGACCAGAAACATCACCCACCCATGTCCTCAGGAGATGCTGCCTGCGCCGCTGAGTTAGTTACTCCGGGACTTTCTTTTCACTTCCACGTTGTAAATGTTAAGAAGGGTTTTTTTTTGTTTTTGTTTGCGCGTTGGCTGGTGAAAAGTAGCAGCGAGCCAGGGCGTTTTAAATTGAATTCAGATTTTCACTGAGCTCCGCCGCGCAATCTACTGCCCAAAGTGGCCGAATTAATCAAGAATACGTCCCTGCCTGGTCTTTGCACTCACACTGACACTGACACTGACACTGACACTTGGCCCACAAGCTGAATTCGGTCATGAAACTGATGGGTGTCAATGACTGCCGGCGCCTTGCATAATATACAACACGTTCGTAATTCAAAAGCTTGTCGCACTGCCTGCGCTTAAAATGCGGAGTCACCGGTGATTTGTATCGAGCAGTGTAAATGGCCGGCGAAAAGTGAGAATTGGCAGCTGTTAACGATAGTCTGAAATTATGTGGCTTTTTTATTGAGAATGGGCCGTAAATCTTCAGCCAGCGACCTGGATACAAGTGCAGAAGTGACGGGGAACCCTAGCGAATGATGCAACCGTTTTAGTGTTTAATTAACCATTGGTTAATGTTTAGCTTTCTGCATTTGCAATGCCGGTGGCTTAAAAAAAAAACCAACCGTGAACATAGGCAGATTTATAGCGGGGTTATAATGTTTAGGCTGCAGAGCGAAAAACGCGTTGTTGCAGGCGTATTATTGTGCGGCTCAACGCTGTTTACACGAAAGCAAGTCTATGTGTAGGAAGGAACTGCAGATGCTGCTTTAAGTTTAAACCGATGGGCGAGGTGGGAACTAAGTACCACTTGCTTGTGACTGTGCCATCGCCCTATCATCCAAGTGATGGTGACTTCTTTACACATCCCCACCCGTTCCTGTTCTCCTGACGAGGTTGTCACGTCGGTCAAGTGAAATAGTTAGGCTAGGGGGGGGGGGGGGGGGGTTCTTTTCTTTTGCAAATGATTCATGATCTTTCGTCCTTCGTCACGGCCACGAATAAAACTTTGGCCGCTACGGCTAAAATATTCAAACCGTGAAGAATTAATCGCTGCAATAACGAAAGGTCAGGTAGCATTTGTGCGGGGGTAATCAGTTAGCATGTCAGGTCCACGGAACCCATTCTTAGAAACGCCCCTGCATTTACAGGCCATACAGCGTGGAAACAGGCCCTTCGGCCCAACTTGCCCATACCAGCCAACATGTTCCATCTACACTAGCACCATCTGCCTGCATTTGGCCCATATCCCTCCAAACCATGTACCTGCCTTAAACGTTAGGATAGCTCCTACTTCAAATACATACTCTGGCAGCTTGTTCCATCCATACACATGTGTGTGAAAAAAGTTACCCCTCAGATTAAATATTTCCCCTTTCACCTTAAACCTATGTCATCTGCTCCACGATTCATCTACACTGGGCAAGAGACTGTGCATCTACCCGATCTATTCCTCTCATGATTTCTGACGTTATTTAAGATTTCAAACATCTGCATTTGTTTATATAAAAAATGATTCTTTTGAAAGGTCACGGAGCAGAAACATTGACTCTTTCTCTCTTCGTAGATGCTTCGTGGGCGGTGGAAATGTTCCCAATGTCTTGTGTCTCTAATACCAGTTTGTGCAAGTGAACTGAAGAGAAAATACACGCCCAAGAAAAGACACAAAGTGCTGGAGTAACTCAGCGAGTCAGACACATAGATAGAAGAACGACCAAGACCCGAAACGTTACCTATCCACTTTCTCCTCCAAAATGCTGCCGGACCCGCCGAGTTACTCCAGCACTTTGTATCTTTTTGTCAACCAGCATCTGCAGTTCCTTGTCTCCCCTTCTTACACACTCCGCGCATATCTTTGTTCCTCCAATATACAAAACATACCAAGTACAATTTCTAACACAAGACACAAAAAGCTGGAGTAACTCAGGGGGCTAGGCAGCGTCTCTGGAGATGAAGAGTAGGTGACCACCTGTTATTTGTCTCCAGAGATGCTGCCTGATCCGCTGTTACTCCAGCTTTTTGTATCTATCTTCGGTGTAAACCAGCATCTGCCGTTCATTCCTATGCAATTTTCTAATAGATTACATGAATGTTTCTGGAGTTGTGTGGCTGGATTTCTGCTCCCAGTGGGGGCATCAGTAGCATAACATATCCACTTTCATTCTGTTCAGCTTCTACGCCGGAGACACAGTAAACTGCAGATGCTGGAACCCTGAGCTAAACACAACGTGCTGCAGGTACTCAATGGGTCAGACCGCACCTGCCGATGAGTGCTGGAATCTTGAGTAAAACACTCAGCACAATTTTGTTGAATAGTTTGGGGTTGTTTTTTTTTTTTTAATCCATTGATTTTCAAACAAAAAAGACATTTATTACATTAAAAAAAAAAAGTTCTTTAATTGTGGGAAATGTCTTGGAGGCTTTCCCCCCCCCCCCCCCCCCCCCCCCCCCTTCTCTGGTCATAGAGCACGGAAAAAGGCCCTTCGGCCCACGTTGTTCATGCCGACCCATGCCGACCCATTTAAACTAGTCCCACCTGCCCGCGTTTGGCGCATATCCATCTGAACCTTCCCTGTCCACCTATCCAGATGTATTTTAAATGGTGCTATCGTGTCTCTCAACAACCTTCTCATGGAGAGGCACTTCTGGCATCGTGTGGGAGGATAGGGTTGAACATTGACATATCTTTAGTTATTGACAGAAGCAACTGATATGGGTCAGTGCAGGAAGGTAGCATTGAGTTCTGAAGAAGGGGCCCCGGTCGGTTAAATCGTCTGCTCATTCCCTCCTCAGATGCTGCCTGCCCCGATGAGTTCCGCCAGCAATTTGCATTTTGCTCAATGCAGTTCCTTGTGTCTACACTGAGTGAAACAATCAAGAATCTTCAAGAGAGTTTGGTGCCATGTGTCCCAGATAGGACAATGAAATCCTCATTCAACGGATTAAGGCCAGCGTGATATTACAAAGCACCAGTTTTCCGTTTCACCTCCATCATACAATAAATAGATTTGGATAGAAAGGATCTGTGGAGAATATTTCCACCAGACAAACGTTTTCTGGTCTTTGCTGATGGCACGGTAGTATTGCCACTTTGTACAGAGAATGCAGGCAGCGATACCTCCTTGAGCCGCCAGATGGCAATAAAGGTTACACAAAAAAGCTGGAGAAACTCAGCGGGTGCAGCAGCATCTATGGAGCGAAGGAAATAGGCAACGTTTCGGCCCGAAACGTTGCCTATTTCCTTCGCTCCATAGATGCTGCTGCACCCGCTGAGTTTCTCCAGCTTTTTTGTGTAACCTTCGATTCTCCAGCATCTGCAGTTCCCTCTTAAACAGATGGCAATAAAGAATGGACATTCTTGGTAGAACCAATCACTGCTTGGTAGAACCAATTGTTACACACCAGAACAAGGGGTCACAGTTTAAGGATAAGGAGGAAATCTTTTAGGACTGAGATGAGAAAAATATTTTTTACACAAAGACTGGTGAATCTCTGGAATTCTCTGCCATAGAGGGTAGTTGAGGCCAGTTCATTGGCTATATTTAAGAGGGAGTTGGATGTGGCCCTTGTGGCTAAGGGGATCAGGGGGTATGGAGAGAAGGCAGGTACAGGATACTGAGTTGGATAATCAGCCATGATCATATTGAATGGCGGTGCAGGCTCGAAGGGCTGAATGGCCTACTCCTGCACCTATTTTCTATGTTTCTATGTTACAGGTCCTGAGTCTGCATCTTATTCCAACATCTAAGACAACCTTCCAGTCTGAAGAAGGGTCTCGGCCCTTAAACGTCACCCATTCCCTTTCTCCAGAGATGCTGATTTACTCCAGCTTTTTCTGTCCATCTTCTTCAAGTAACGAAGGTTTGTGTCATATAAACATAAAAGATATAGAAAATAGGTGCAGTAGTAGGCCATTCGGCCCCTCGAGCTAGCACTACCATCCAATATGATTGTGGCAAATCATCCAGAATCATTACCCTGTTCCTGCTTTCGCCCCATATCCCTTGATTCCGTTAGCCCTAAGAGCTATATCTAACTCTCTCTTGAATATATCCAGTGAATTGGCTTCCATTGTCTTCTGTGGCAGAGAATTCCACAGATTCACAACTCTCTATCTATGTGCCTTAACATAAACCTGCTGGAAGAACTCAGATGGTCAGGCAGTATCTGTGGAGGAAATGGGCCGACGATGTTTCGGATCAGGACCTTTTTTTCCCGACTGATGGAGCGTCCTTGTGTAAAGCAGAATGTCAAACCGTGTATGTCTTAATTTCCCTCACATCTACTCTAACTATATCTCTCATTTCCATATACTAACTATCTTCTCTCTACCCTCTCGTTCCTGAAATATTGGATCACCCCTTCACCCCCATTGACGCTACCTATCCCATTGACTTCTCCCAGATATGTATTTAGTGTTTGCTTTCGTTCTAGATTTCAACATCTGCATTATCTTGGGTCGACCTTCGATGGGAAATGAAGACATTATTCTTGGACTGCGGTCTATATAATACAACCGCACTAACCAATGCTAATAGACATAAATACATTTTACAGGGACAGCGTTGGGACCATGAGCGAGTGTCATGAAAAATGCTAAATACATTGGAAGGGGGCGAATCGTGCGAAGAAGGGTCCCGACCCTAAACATCACCCATCCTTTTCCTCCAGAGATGCTGCCCGACCCGCTGATTTACTCTAGCATTTCGTGTCTATCTAGCCAGCATCTGCAGTTCCTTTACGGGCCATGTAGGACTGAGATGAGGAAAAACCTCTTCACCCAGAGAGTTGTGAATCTGTAGAATTCTCTGCCACAGAAGGCAGTGGGCGCCAATTCACTGGATGTTTTAAAGAGGGTTAGATTTAGCTCTTAGGGCTAACGGAATCAGGGTATATGGGGAAAAAGCCGGAACGGGGTACTGATTTTGGATGACCGGCCATGATCATATTGAATGGCGGTACTGGCTCGAAGGGCCGAATGGCCTACTCCTGCACCTATGTCTCTATACACACGATATCAGGAATTGATCTGGTTTCCAGTTACATTCAGGCGAGTAGCTACAGAAACTTAATCATGTAATCAAACGTAAAAATGCGAATCAGCCTTCAAAACAAGGTCTTAGAAATTGTGTAGGAAGGAACTGCAGATGCCGGTTTACACCGAGGATGGACACAAAATGCTGGAGTAACACAGCGGGACAGGCAGCATCTCTGGAGAGAAGGAATGGGTGACGTTTCGGATCGGAGCCTGAAGAAGGGTCCCTATTCCATCTCTCCAGAGATGCTGGCTGTCCGGCTGAGGCAGCTACGCCAGCATTTTGTGTCTATGTTCGGCAGTGGGAGACGTACAGAATACGTGTTGCTGCTTCCAGCTTTACTGAGATTAAATGTAAGGATTGAATGTGGGCTGGTCGGCGTGGATTCAGTGGGATGAAGGTCCGGTTTCCGCGCTGTATCTCCAAACTAAACTAAAATCATCACCTAAAACGTGTGTGTGATTTCGTATTTCCACATCCCACTCTATCCTCCATCATCACCACCAGTTCATCCACTTGTTTACCCGGGGCATGTACTCCCGTCTCTGCCCAAACGTGCCCCAAACGTATTTTTTTGAACTCCATTCGTGTTTTCTGAAGGTGGAGATGTTCAGACAGTGTTAAGACCCAGGGGACAATGGTTTATATGCTGCTCCGTTCAGCACGTTCCCGGTACACAGTGTGCTCACTGCATCAGGACTGAAGATTCTGAACATAGACACAAAATGCTGGAGCAACTTGGCGGGGCAGGCAGCATCTCTGGAGCGGAGGAATAGGTGATGTTGATAGACAATAGACAATAGACCATATATCATAGGCAATAGACAATAGGTGCAGGAGTAGGCCATTCGGCCCTTCGAGCCAGCACCGCCATTCAATGTGATCATGGCTGATCATCCCCAATCAGTACCCCCGTTCCTGCCTTCTCCCCATATCCCCTGACTCAGCTATCTTTAAGAGCCCTATCTAGCTCTCGCTTGAAAGTATCCAGAGAACCGGCCTCCACCGCCCTCTGAGGCAGAGAATTCCACAGACTCACAACTCTCTGTGAGAAAGAGTGTTTCCTCGTCTCCGTTCTAAATGGCTTACTCCTTATTCTTAAACTGTGGCCCCTGGTTCTAGATTCTCCCAACATCGGGAACATGTTTCCTGCCTCTAGCCTTAACAATCTTATATGTTTCAATAAGATAACCTCTCATCCTTCTAAACTCCAGAGTGTACAAGCCCAGCCTCTCCATTCTCTCAGCATATGGTTATATGGTTATATGACAGTCCCACCATCCTTGGAATGAACCTTGTAAGCCTACGCTGCACTCCCTCAATAACAATTCCATCTCTTCCGAGATGGTGGAGGCCCTTCTTCAGACTGAACTCTGAATTCTGAAGGTGTCAGAAGTTATGGGGAAATGGCAGGAGAATGGGGATAAGAGGGAGAGATAGGCCGAATGGCCTAATTCTACTCCTATTTCTTATGATCTTACGACCTTAATGTGTGTTTCAGGTTGCCAGAGATGTTGTGGAGGGAATCTGCAACGTAATTGCAACGATGAGTTAGTTGTTCCCTCTCCCACTCATATTGGGCCAAGATAGACACAGAATGCTTGAGTAACTCAGCGGGGCAGGCAGTATCTCTGGAGCGAAGGAATGGGTGACCTTTCGGGTTGAGGCCCTTCTTCAGACCCGATAAACTTGTGTCTATCTTCGGTGTAAACCATCATCTGCAGCTCCTTCCTGCACACTGTTGGGCTAAATCACGTTGAGGCCGGGAATGGCTTGACGGGAAACCTGAGATATTTTATCCCTGCACAGAGATCAAGTTGGCTGAAGCCAAACATAAATGAACAATAGATCATTGACTCGACAGTTTTATACTGCGCTGCTTCCATTGTGCTCCGATTAATTGCATTAGCGATTATCAAACAACCCCAAAATAAACCGCAGAGAGTGGTGGAGGCCGCCCAGACCATCACACAAACTAGCCCCCCTTCCATTGAGGTCCCTCCCCTCCTCCTTCTAAACTCCAGCAAGTACAGGCACAGTGCCATCAAACGTGCATCATATGTTAACCCAATCATTCCTGGGACAATTCTCAATAATAATTGCTAAAATTCTGCTATTTCTTCTTCTCTGTTGATGATGCTCTTCTGATTCCTACCATTTATTTCACTCAGTCTTACCTGCCTACTCACCTGGTGCCAACTCACCTGGTGCCAACTCCCAGGAAGAGAACCCCAATGGTTCAATGTTTAAGAGGGAACTGCAGATGCTGGAGAATCGAAGGTTACACAAAAAAGCTGGAGAAACTCAGTGGGTGCAGCAGCATCTATGGAGCGAAGGAGATAGGCAACGTTTCGTCCCGAAACGTTGCCTATCTCCTTCGCTCCATAGATGCTGTTGCACCCGCTGAGTTTCTCCAGCTTTTTTGTGTAACTCAATGGTTCAATGGTGCTTTAATGGTCACATGCACAAAGTGGCAATGCAATGAAATTATTTTTCATTCCTACAGCCCAGTGGGGCATTGCCATATCACCCATCCTCGGTCTACTGAGCCCGTGTGCAAGAGGCACGTTGTGTTGGCGCCATGTTCGAAGTCCGCGCTCGAGTTCTTATGAGCGGTGCGAGTCCCAGGCTGTTGCCTTGGACGCCACGTCCCTCTCCTCGCCCGTCCACCATTGTTCCCCACAGCCGACCCAGTGGGCGCGGTGGGCCCGATCCCGGTTTCCCTCTCCTCTCCCACCGGCCCCGCTGCTCGCCCGTCACGTCTGTCGGCGCTCGCTCCATCCAGGGGTCGAGCAGGGGCTGGTACGGCAGGCCGGCCATCCGCTGGGTCCAACCAGTTATACCACATGAAGCATCTTGAGTCATCTTGTGGTGCTAGGCCATGCTATAAAACAACCAAATATGACACAAGGTGCTGGAGTAACTCAGCGGGTCAGGCAGCATCTCTGGGGAACAAGGATAGGTGACGTTCTGGGTCGCGACCCTTCTTTATACTAATTGTGGAGGGGGACGGGGGGGGGGGGGGGGGGGGGGGGGGGGGGGGGGGAGGTGGTGAACAAAGCTGGAAGAGAGGAAGGGCAGGATAAAATCTGGCAGGTAATAGGTTGATACAGGTGAGGGATTTTTTTTGATAGGCAAATGATAGGTTTGATAGGTTGAACATAGCCCGGAGATGAGAAGACAGGTGTGAGACAAAAGGATTGAAGGGGTGCAAATTGTGAAGCTAGAGGAGGAATGAAGGGGGAAGGGGAGAGGAGAAATAGGTGGCAGTGCAGGTGGGGCACAGGGAAGAGGGGGGGGAAGGAGGGATTTGGGGGGGGGGGGAGGGATGGGTTTAGGGGGGGGTGGAAGATTCAATGTGCATACCCTTGGGTAGCGAGCTACCGAATGGAATATGTGGTAGAAGAAAATGCTGGAGAAACTCAGCGGGTGAGGCAGCATCTATGGAGCGAAGGGAAAGGAATATGAGATGCTGTTCCTCCAGTTTGCGGGTTATATAACTGGCAGTGGTTGTTTGACACAGCTTGCATGACAATATTTTTTGGTTATGCAGGATTTGGGCTGAGATTATGACAAAACAAACAGTACCTCTTCGGGGAACAGTGGTATAGCTATGAGCTGAATTGTCTTATGCTCTTAAAAAAATGCATTACTTAATTTTATCTTCCAGCTGATTAGCTTGAGGTGAAAAACAGTTGAATGGCTTGTGTTGTTTTCTGTAAATTTTGTAGTTCGGTTACTGTATGTCACGTTGTTTGAAGGAAGCAGGTTATATGAAACTGAAATGATAACACTTTATATGCTGGAAAGTTGAAATAAGACTGAAGTTGCTGTCATCTCATCCAGCCATACGGAATCAATGTGCCTGGGCGTATAGATTTGTAGATTAATTGGTGATAGTCACAAAAAGCTGGAGTAACTCAGAGGGTCAGACAGCGTCTCTGGAGAAAAGTAACATGTGATGTTTTGGGTCGAGACCCTTCTTCAGACCATAAATTATCTGTTCCAAGCCCGGAGGACGGTGACATTGGGAGCTCGCGGGTCCCTGGTGGGAGACCGCTTTTCGGAGCTCCCGCAACGGCAACTTCGCCCGCCCGGCTCGCGGGGTTAAATCGACCCGGAGCGGGGCCTGACGTCGCTCGGCGCGGCTTTAGTGCCCGCGGGACTTACCATCACCCGCCGGGGGCTTTAACATCGGGGGAAGAATAAACAACAGGGGAGAGACAAGACTTTGCCTTCCATCACAGTGAGCAGGGGTTTGGAGATTGACTGTGATGGATGTTTATGTCATTTGTGTTAATTGTGTGCCTTGGTTTTTTCATGTGTGTATGACTGCAGAGACTTAATTTTGTTTGAACTTAGGTTCAAATGTCAATAAATGGCACTCTGATTCTGATTCTCAAGAAGGAACTGCAGATGCTGGAAAATCGAAGGAAAACAAAAGTGCTGGAGAAACTCAGCGGGTGCGACAGCATCTATGAAGCGAAGGAAATAGGCAACGTTTCGGGCCTGTATATGGTCCCTAGTATGTAGGATAGAACTAGTGTAGGGGTGATTATGGGTCGGCGCGGACTCGGTGGGCTGAAGGGCCTGTTTCCGCGCCGTATCGTGAAAAACTAAACCTGTAGAGCAAGAACCAGAATTTCAGAGGTTATAGCAGAATTTATTGATTTTATTTTAATATTATTGGGGGGGCCACCTTTCTATCAGCATGTTGCATTTGCTATCATTATATCTGTGCTTGCTATTAATCTATCTGCTACTGAATCTAAATATAAGCCTTTGTTACCATCCAGACTCATCAACTTTAATGCCCCTGACCCATTAGGAAACCTGAACGGAAACCTCTGGAGACTTTGCGCCCCACCCAATGTTTCTGTGTGGTTCCCGGAGGTTGCAGGTGGTTGCCGGAGGTTGCAGGTAGTGGAAGCAGGTAGGGAGACTGACAAAAACCTCTGGGAACCGCATGGAAACCTTGGGTGGGGCGCAAAGTCTCCAGAAGTTTCCTAAGTGGGACAGGGGCATAATGCTCTGTCCTGTGCTGTAGTTCATCAGCATAAATGATAGGAGCAGAATTAGGCCATTGGGCCCATCAGGTGTACTCCGCCATTCAATCATGGCTGATCTATCATTCCCTCTCAACCCCATTCTCCTGCCTTTTCCCCATGACCCCCCGACACCAGTATTAATGAAGAATCTATCTGTCTCTGCCTTGAAAATATCCATCGACTTGGCCTCCACAGCCTCTAGATATCATCCAATATTCTGTTGCTCCTACATAATTGGTGCTGTCTTGTTTACTCAGCTGTCCTGAGCTGACATCAATTTTTAGTTTGGCATTGCCTCAATAGCAAAATTCTCGTCCCATTTCCCTAATATCTCTAAGCCACTCCAACCTTTCTGTGCAAGCTCGGACAGCTCGATAATCCTCCAAGATTTCCGCTCTGCTATGATTTTGCCATCCTCCCTGATTTTAATCACTCTGTCCTGTTCTACTTCCTGGGCCCTAATCACTGAAAATCCTTCAATGTAGCTTTTCTTTTACTTTTAAAACAATGATGTGAAATTTTTTTTTGCATTTTTTTTGTCATTTGCTCTTTTATTTAAATAGACCATGTGAAAATAATTGGCAAAGAGTTCTACTAATACAAAAAAAAGTCACATCATTCTTTTATTTAAATAACCCATAAGATACTGATTTTTTTTTTAGTCTTAAAAGAAGAATTAGTGCAGCACGGTTGAGCTGCTGCCTTAGGAGTTCGATCCTGACTACGGGTGCTGTCTGTACGGAGTTTGTACGTTCTCCCCGCGACCTGCGCAGGTTTTTCTCTGGGTGCTCCAGTTTCCTCCCACACTCCAAAGACGTACAGGCTTGTCGGCTAATTGACTTGGTAAGAGTGTGAATCGTCCCAATGTGTGTGTGGGATAGAGTTAGCGTGCGGGGATCGCTGGTCGGTTCGGACTCGGTGGGCCGGAAGGGCCTGTTTCCCTGCTGTATCGCTAAAACTAAAACTAAGATTCAACCCAGACATTGTCATCAAAGCTCATGACGCCAGTGGCCCTGTTATGGTTTGGCAAACTGACTTGTACCTTTGCAGAAGGGTGAAAGTCGGCTTCTTTACTTATTCCCAGGAGAGAACCTCTGGCCATTATCTCACCAATGGGCAGCACAGTGGCGGAGCTGGTAAGAGCCGCATTTTCATGGGTGCCAGAAACCCAGGTTCAATCCTGACCTCGGGTGCTTATAACTTCATAAAAATCTAGGAGCAGAATAAGGCAATTCGGTCCATCAGGTCCACTCCTGCTGATCTATCTTTCCCTCTCAACCCCATTCTCCTGCCTTCTACCCACAAACCCATGACACCCCATATGATCAGTGGCGGACTGGCCAGGGTGTCAGCTTGCCCGATGGTAAGTGGGCCCCTGATGAAGTGGGCCCCCTATATCAAGTGGGCCCCTGATGAAGTGGATCCCATTTGTCTCCTGGCAAACAATATTTTTAGACCCAGTCCGCCACTGCATATGATTCAATGCTCTCTGTACAGAGACGGAAAATGGAGGCACCTTATCCTTTCTCAAAAAGAACTAGCAGGAATCCAGTGCAATGAAGCTGATGATCTACTTTCCTCCAGCCATTGGCATGTCAGTTGAGAGTCTGACGTTATCTGCTAACACGATGTCCTTATTTGATTTGTATTTTATAAATGTAACTGTCCTTTCAATAAAATCTCAGAGAATGCTCTCACCAATATAGTCAGTTCTTGAAGCATTGGGTAAACAGGACAATTCCCACAGATTTTTCGCAAAGATCAAATCCAAAACCAGCGTTTCCAAGGAAAAAATAAACATGTGTTTTGATAGACGATTTAAAAATATCTTCAGGGTAAATTTGTTCCCTGTTGTACACCGTCAACGTACAACGTGGCAACAAATAGTTCCATAGAAGAAGGGTCTCGACCCGAAACATCACCCATTCCTTCCCACCGGAGATGCTGCCTGTCCCGCTGGGTTACTCCAGTATTTTGTGTTTTTGTGTCTTCAATAGGGGGTCAGTACCGTTAGTACACAACTGGACACAAATAGTACACAAATGTTTTTCAATGACAAACAGTGCTCCATGATAATCACAACCTGGCTGTAGAGAGATTGTAGACATAAATCTCTGGAGTATATCAACGGGACAGGCAGCAGGTCTGCCGAGAATGAAGGGGGGGAGGGGGGGGGGGGGGGGGGGGGGGAGGTGGACAAGAGGGACCATCAGGACCATAATGAATACTTTGGAACTTTGTCAGAGCCCAGTTCATAGTCACCCTTTGCATCCTTTGTATGCAACACAAGGAATGACACTGGACCTACAGTAGTTATACATGACAATAGCATCAAGGGATATGGGGAGAAGACAGGCACGGGTTATTGATAGGGGACGATCACCAATGATCACAATGAATGGCGGTGCTGGTTCGAAGGGCCGAATGGCCTCCCCCTGCGCCTATTTTCTATGTTTCTATCTATCTATCATCATCATTATCATCTCTGGAGAAAAAAGACCGGCGCTGTTTCGGATCAGGATCCTTCTTCAGATTCTGAAGGCTGAGGAAGTGTCCAGCCCTGAAATGTCACCCATCACCTTTTCTCCAGAGATGTGGTCTGAGTCGCTGAGTTACTCCAGCCTATCTGCGGTATACACCAGCCTCCGCAGTTCCTTTCTCCACAACAGGGAGGTCACGATCAGCAAGGTGGTGCTTCCAGGGCGAAGCAACCTATCACACTGGGGGTGTGCTGATTCTCACCGAATACGGGATATTCAACTGCAGAATGCGTGCACACACCGTGGCAATGGAGGGGGCTTTTTGGTAGAGCTGCTGCCTCACAGCGCCAGAGAGCCAGCTTCAATCCTGGTCTCAGGTACTGACTGTCTGTGTGGAGTTTGCATGTTCTTCCTGCGACCGTGTGGGTTTCCTCCGGGCGTTCCCAGTTTCCTCCTACATCCCAAAATACGGGGTGGGTTTGTAGGCGAGTTGTCCCTCTGTAAATAGTTCCCGGTGCGTAGGGAGTGGGTGAGAAAGTGGAATAACATGGAACTAGTGTGAACGGGTGATCGATGGTTGGCGTGGACTCGGTGGGCCGAATGGCCAGATTCCATGTCGTATTTCACCAAATCCAAAACCAAACACGTACCATCTTCCTCGGAAATTTTTTCTGATCTGCATTTCTTTACCTGGTCTTCTGTAAACAAAATAAGCAACTTGAGTGCCGTATACATCTATCCTAGGAGCAGAATTAGGCCATTCGGCCCATCAAGTCTACTCTGCCATTCATTGATGGCTGATCTATCTTTCCCTCTCAACCCCATTCTGCTGCCTTCCCCCCATTATCCCCGACACCCGTACTAATCAGCTTTGCAACATAAAGTGCCTCCGAAATTATCTGTTTGATCGGATTTGGCCCTGGTATCCTTCCGTTCAGCATGGCTGACTTTTGGTGAAAGTCACCTTACCTGACTTTCAATGCTGAAGGCATTGAGATACTGTTTTGGAATAAACATATCTATGTATGCATATGGTCATTGTCTGGTGTGCATGAACACACTATTAAATCCTGCTTCACCCTTTGAATTCAATCGAATATTATTAAGTTAAGTTTAGAGATACAGTGCGGAAACAGGCCCTTCGGTCCACTAAGTCCATGCTGACCAGCGATCCCTGTACACTAGCACTATCCTACACACCATGAACAGTTTACAATCTTTACCGCAGCCAATTAGCCTACGAACCTATACGTCTTTGGAGTGTGGAAGAAAACCGGAGCACCCGGAGAGAACCCACAAGGTCACGGGGAGAACGTACAAACTTCGTACAGACAGCACCCGTAGTCAGGATTAAACCCGGGTATCTGGTGCTGCAACAGGCAGCAGCTCTACCCGCTGCACCACCGTGCCGCCCTTAACAATATAAATGTTGTATTATTACAATGTTTTAAAAATATGAATGAACTGAATTTATGAAAATGTAATACTGTAATTCATATATAATTCGGTTATGTTTTTTGGCTGTAAAAGTACAAATTGGCTGGCATAGATAATGATGTTATTTTCAAGGATAGCGGATCAGCTAGGTGATACTAATATGCCGGAGGGATTCAACAGGTCAGGCAGCATATGTGGAGGGAATGGACAGGCGATGTTTTGGGTCTGGACAGGGGCCCTTCTTCAGACTCAATTTCTGCAGTTCCTTGGGTCTCAGACTTTGATACAGATGGTCAGAAGGAATAGGAGTAGAATTAGGCCATTTGGCCCATCAAGCCTACTCTGCCATTCAATCACGGCTGAGCTATCTCTCCCTCCTAACCCCATTTTCCTGCCTTCTCCCCATAACCTCTGACCCCTGACACATTTTTGACTTTATTCCAAAAGTTATGGCATGGAAGAACTTGCTTGACCAAAGAACGTGAAAATTTGTTCGGCACGGACTTGTAGGGCCGAGATGGCCTGTTTCTGTGCGTGGTTATATGGTTAACTCCACACTGACGGTACCCAAGATATCCGTGTTTGTTTATTATTATCACGTCTACTGAGATGCAGTGAAAAGCTTCGGTTGCATGCTACCCAACCAAATCATGTTATCCATGAGTGCAATCAAGCTATACAAAAGTAGAACAGGCCATGCAAACCAGTGCAGGATATAGTGATACAGCATTATAGGGCAGCACGGTGGTGCAGCAGTAGAGTTGCTGCCTTACAGCGCCAGTGACTCAGGTTCGATCCCGACTACGGGTGCTGGTTGTGACCTGCGTGGGCTTTCTCTGGGCGCTCCGGTTTCCTCCCACACTCCAAAGACGTGCAGGTTTGTTGGTTAATTGGCTCTGGCAAAGATTGCACAATTGTCCCCAGTGGCGTGTTGGATTGTGCAAGTGTGCGGGGGGGGGTCGCTGGTCGGCGCGGACTCGGGTGGGCCGAAGGGCTTGTTTCCGCGCTGCATCTCTAAAACTAAAACTAAAAACTAAATAACAGCAATCTCTTTGCAAAAGTCCACCGTGTGCTCCGCTCATGAATGAGCTGAAAATATCCTTGTCAGCTGAAACCAAATCCCTGGCATAAACAACTCCCGATGTATCATGAATGCTTACGAATGTTCACAGTGCCTCAGAACTATTGAAAGTTACTCACTCTATTGAAACCATGATAACTTTTGCAATGTTTTTCAAACATAATGGCAAAGCTATTCTTCTTCTTCTTTTCGTGTTCACCTTGTTACAAATGTTGACCTCGCTGTCACCGTCTGTCCTGAAAAACACATTTATCTAATAGAAAATCTCAAATGGTTCCCCATTAAAAAAGCTTAGCCTCCTACAATTGTACTCCTCCGTTGATTTAGATGGGGGGACATTGGAATAAGGGTAACAGGGCCTACCTTTAGAAAGGAGATGAGGAGGGACCTCTGTAGTCAGAGGGTGGTGGATCTGCGGAATTCATTGCCACAGGCGGCTGTGGAGGCCGAGTCAATGGGCATTTTTAAAGCAGAGATTGACATGTTTTTGATTAGTACGGGGTTCAGAGGTTATAGAAACGTAGAAACATAGAAATTAGGTGCAGGAGTAGGCCATTCGGCCCTTCGAGCCTGCAACGCCATTCAATATGATCATGGCTGATCATCCAACTCAGTATCCCGTACCTGCCTTCTCTCCATACCCTCTGATCCCCTTAGCCACAAGGGCCCCATCTAACTCCCTCTTAAATATAGCCAATGAACTGGCCTCGACTACCCTCTGTGGCAGAGAGTTCCAGAGATTCACCACTCTCTGTGTGAAAAAAGTTCTTCTCATCTCGGTTTTAAAGGATTTCCCCCTTATCCTTAAGCTGTGACCCCTTGTCCTGGACTTCCCCAAGCATCGGGAGCAATCTTCCTGCACCTAGCCTAAGAAACCCCTTAAGTTTCTATAAGATCCCCTCTCAATCTCCTAAATTCTAGAGAGTATAAACCAAGTCTATCCAGTCTTTCTTCATAAGACAGTCCTGACATCCCAGGAATCAGCCTGGTGAACCTTCTCTGCACTCCCTCTATGGCAATAATGTCCTTCCTCAGATTTGGAGACCAAAACTGTACGCAATACTCCAGGTGTGGTCTCACCAAGACCCTGTACAACTGCAGTAGAACCTCCCTGCTCTATACTCAAATCCTTTTGCTATGAAAGCTAACATACCATTCACTTTCTTCACTTATGGGGAGAAGGCAGGAGAATGGGGTTGAGTGGAAGATAGATCATCCTTGTTTAGTTTTGTTTTGTTTAGAGATACAGTGCGGAAATAGGCCCTTCAGCCCACCATGTCTGCATTGACCAGCAATCCATGCACACTAGCACTCTCCTACACACACAAGGGATAATTTACAATCTTTATCAAAGCCAGTTTGGCTACAAACCTGCACGTCTTTGGGATGTGGGAGGCAAGCGGAGCACCCGGAGAAAACCCCCACAGGTCACAGGGACGTACAAACTCCGTATAGACAGCACCCGTAGTCAGGATCGAACCTGGGTCTCTGGCGCTGTAATACAGCAACTCTACCACTCACCCACAGTGCCAGAGTCTCACAGCCGATATAGTCCTTAGTGGAGCAACTATCATTGATGTGGACTTACAATTTAATGTGCTGCATTTGCCTTTCCTGCTGACACATCCTGGGTTTATGCTGTGCAGCCCACCACCGCAACATGGTGGATGGGGCAGCAGGTAGATCTGCTGCCTCACTGCGCCGGGGAACTAGGTTCGATCCTGACCTCGGGTGCTGTCTGTGTGGAGTTTGCGTGTTCTCACCGTGACCGTATGAGTTTCCTCTGGTTTCCTCCCTCATCCCAAAGACGCGCGGCGTAGTGCCCGTGGTCAGGATCGAACATGAGTCTCGGTCGCTGGAAGGCAGCAACTCTACCGCCTGTTGGATTAGTGTAAATGGGCTGTGGATGGTTGGCACGGATTCATATGGACAGAATGTTTGTACTGCTTCATTCACTTCATCTTTAAAGGGTAATCAGGGATTTGAAACTAATCCTCCATTACAAGGGAGAATTGGGCAATGTAGTAACAGATGTATGTGGTACACTGTGTCTGAAATTCCCCTCCGATAACTTGTACCCAATTATTGAAAACAAGCATGAATACCATTTATTTAATGGCATAGGCAAATGTTATTAAATATATTTGTGCTGCATGGTGTACTTGATTGAAGTAAGCTAAATTATTTGGCTGTCCTTCCTATTTTGTCTAATGCCAGGACATTGTGTGATCTTTTTATGTTCTTAAAATAGCTTCCATTTCTCATCTTCAGCTGAGCGGCACGGCAGGTAGTGCTGATGCCTGGAGGAACTCTGGTGGTCGGGCAGCATCTGTGGAGGGAATGGACGAGCCACATTTCAGTCTGAAGGAGAGGTTGACCGTCCGTTCCCTTCCACAGATGCTGCCTGACCTTGAGAGTTCTTCCAGGCACTTTGTGTTTTGCCGAAGATCCAGGTTTGATCCCACTGGCAAATGGTTGGAATTTGCATGTTCACTCCTTGGCTTCTGTATATTGTTCCTTGTGTGTAGGATAGATCTAGAGTACGGGTGATTGCTGGTCGGCACGGGCTCGGCAGTCTGAAGGGCCTCTAGTTCCCATGCTGTATCTCCAAAAAATGTTCCTGACCCAAAATGCTGCCTCTAGTGTGTGGGACGTGCCGCTAGTGGACAGGCGATCGCTGGTTGGTGCGTTCTCGGTAGGCTGAAGGGCCTGTTTTCATGCTGTACCTCTAAACTAAACTAAACTGATGGGAGCATGGTCATTGTCACAGATTGACCCCAACAAACACCAAGTCTTTTAGTTTAGCATAGTTTAGTTGAGAGATACAGCGCGGTAACAAGCCCTTCGGCCCACCGAGTCCGCTCCGACCAGCGATCCCTGCACACGAACACTATCCTACACACACTAGGGACAATTTACAATTTGACCAAGCCAATTATCTTACAAACATGTACGTCTTTGGAGTGTGGGAGGAAACCGGAGCACCCGGAGAAAACCCACGCAGGTCACTTCTTCTTGCGTATGACGTGCACAGCCTAAAGTTGTAGGACAACTTGTTCTATTTGATCTTATTTGATTGCGCACGCCAGGTTGATTGCATTCATCGAAACAGGGCGGACCACGTGAAGGTTGCAATCTCCCACCCCATGCAGGTCACGGGGAGAACGTACATACTCCGTGCCGACAGCATCTCTGGCGCTGCAAGGCAGCAACTCTACCCCTGGGCCACCGTGCATTCCCTTTGAAAGAAAAGGGACGAGGTTGCATGTAAGATGAATGTAGCACAATTGCAGACAGCTAGAGGGAATGAAATATGTGAGAAAGGGAATAGATTCAGAAAAAGATAAGCAAAATATATAACAGCAACAGATGGAGAGGACATTGTAACCTGATTGTATTTGGCAACTGCTGGATTGGTCCTTGAAGCAGCAAACGTCATAGAAGTTGTACAAGTTGAACCGTCGGGAAAAGTTCAGTGGACCATGTGCCAGACTCGCACACGCAGTTAGCAGTGATGAACAAAGATGAATTTCCCCACATGTCTCAAATTAAACATGGATTTTTAATCTTTTTTTTTTGTTTGCGAAATAAATCAAACCACTTTACATCACAACGAGAGACTTTTAAAATCATTGCCGCGTGCTTCTTGACCTCTCTGTTACTGACACAAGCACAATATCTCCTCGTTGAAGCAAACCGCTGACGCTCGCTCGACGGGTTTAGACGAGTAGGAAGCAATCTCGTCCAAGCACATTCTTTGAGGGCTGAAGAGACGTGGATAATATGGAGAAGATTTCCTTGTCTGGTGAACTTGGATCTACAGGTCGTGATTCCAGAAGTAGTAAGGGCGGCACAGTGGTGCAGCTAATCGTCTCACAGTCACACTGACTTGGGTTTAATCCTGTCTGTGTGTAGAATTTTACAATGTCTCAACAGCGCCCGAGACCCGGGTTCGATCCTGACCACGGGTGCTGTCTGTACGGAGTTTGTACCTTCTCCCTGTGACCGCGTGGGCTTTCTCCGGGCGCTCCGGGCGCTCCGGTTTCCTCCCGCACTCCAAAGACGTACAGGTTTGTCGTTAATTGGCTTCAGTAAAATTGTAAGTTGCCCCTAGTGTATGGTATAGTGCTAGTGTACGGGATGATCGCTGGATTTCACGGGGACCCAATGGGCCAAAGGGCCTGTTTCCACACTGTATCTCTAAAGCCTAAAGACTCCAAAGATGTTTAATTGGAGCCTTTAGTTCTTGCTTTCTTCACCTATCCTCTGCCCACCGAGTCCACACCCACCTTCGGTTATCTGTCCATGCTAGTTCCACGTTATGCTACATTCTCATCCACTCCCTAGATACTAGTCAACAATTTACAGAGGGCTAAGTAACCCACAAACTTTAACGTCTTTGGGATGTGGGTAAGAAACTGGAGAACCGGCAAGTGAGGGCGTGCAAAGGCATCTAGTTTAGTTTAGAGATACAGCACAGAAACAGGCCCTTCGGCCCACCGGCTCCGCGCCGACCAGCGATCCCCGCACACTAACACCACCCCAGGGACAATTTTGCAGTTATGCCAAGCCAATCTATCTACAAACCTGTACGTCTTTGGAGTGTGGGTGGATACTGAAGATCTTGGAGAAGACCCACGTGGTAATGGGGAGAATGTACAAACTCCATACAGACAGCACCTGTAGTCAGGATCGAACCCAGGTCTCCTGTGCTGCAAGCGCTGTAAGGCAGCAACTGTACCGTTGCGCCATCTTGCCTCTCCCTAAACGTGCAATCTGCAGCCCAGAGGGAATGAAGGAGTCAGGACAGGTGGATTGTGTGTGAGTGCAGACTAATCCCAGCAATATACATGGCAACTGATGGTGTTTTTCCATTCGATGGTATGAAACATCTTATATAAGATTGTTGATATTGTTAAGGGTTTGGACACACTAGAGGCAGGAAACATGTTTCCAATGTTGGGGGAGTCCAGAACCAGGGGCCACAGTTTAAGAATAAGGGGTAAGCCATTTAGAACGGAGACGAGGAAACACTTTTTCTCACAGAGAGTTGTGAGTCTGTGGAATTCTCTGCCTCAGAGGGCGGTGGAGGCAGGTTCTCTGGATGCTTTCAAGAGAGAGCTAGATAGGGCTCTTAAAAATAGCGGGGTCAGGGGATATGGGGAGAAGGCAGGAACGGGGTACTGATTGGGGATGATCAGCCATGATTACAGTGAATGGCAGTGCTGGCTCGAAGGGCCAAATGGCCTACTCCTGCACCTATTGTCTATTGTCTATTTTGAAATAATATTGGATGTATATTATAAGGGTTATAACAAGTTATAAGGATAGACGCTTGCAGGCATGGTGGAAAAAGACAATAACTGGCAGAGGGAACAGAGTCAATTGTTGGTGTTCGCTGGCTATCGGGACACGTCACATCATGGTTGGGAACAGCACCATCCGAGGCCCCAATAAATTGTAGAGAATTGTGGACACAGCCCAGACTATCACACAAACCAAGCACACTTCCATTGAAACCACCTACACTTCATGGTGCCTCGACAAGGCCACCAGCATGATCAAGGACGAGTCGCACCCCGGCCACTCCCTCTTCTCCCCTCTCCCATCTGGCAAGAGGTATAGAAGTGTTAAAACGTACACCTCCAGATTCAGGGACAGTTTCTTCCCAGCTGTTATCAGACAACTGAACCATCCTTTCAACAGCTTGGAGACAATCCCAAGGTGTCATCTACCTCATTGGTGAATCTCGGACTAATTCAATTGGACTTTACTGGATGTTACCTTGGACTAAACGCTATTCGATTTCTTTGGGATGTGAGAGGAAACCGGAGCGCCCGGAGAAAACCCACGAGGTCACATGGGAGAATGTACAAACTCCATACAGACAGCACCCGGGGTCAGGATCAAACCTGGGTCTCTGGCGCTGTAAGGCAGTAGCTCTATCAGCTACACCACTGTGCCACTGTGGGCAGTGGTGTCCACATTGTTGTCACCTTTCATTAGAACACAGAATATAAACCACTGCTACACCAAGGATCACAACCGGAATACTTTGAACATATCTGAGAATAGCACCTGAAACATTTGTAGGGGATAGACACAAAGTGCTGGAGTAACCCAGCAGGTTAGACACCTTACAGCGCCTGAAACCTGGGTTCGATCCTGGCTACGGGTTTTGTCTTTACGTTCTCTGGGTTTCGGCCCGAAACGTTGCCTATTTCCTTCGCTCCATAGATGCTGCTGCACCCGCTGAATTTCTCCAGCACTTTTGTCTATCTCCCCGTGACCCACGTGGGATTTCACCAAGATCTTCGGTTTCGCCCCACACTCCAAAGATGTACAGGTTTGTGGGTTAATTGGCTTGGTGTAAATGTAAATTGTCCCTAATGTGTGTAGGATAGTGTTAACTTGCGGGGATCGCAGTTCGGTGAGGACTCGGTGGACCGAAGGGCCTGTTTCTGCACTGTATCTCTAAACTGAACGAAACCTTCTGCCCACTGAGTTGCTCCAGCATCTGGTGTTTATCTTCGGTAGAAGCCTGCAGTTCCTTCTTACAAATCCGAAGAGATCTCAGTTAGAGAACAGGACAAATTCACCAGGTACACAAAAATGCTGGAGAAACTCAGCGGGTGCAGCAGCATCTATGGAGCGAAGGAAATAGGCAACGTTTCGGGCCGAAACCCTTCTTCAGACAAATTCACCAGAAGGTTGGAAGTCCTCCAAGAATTGAACTATGATGGAGATTACTCAAACTCGGCCTGTTTCCCACTCATATATTTCTTGATTGCGGTTTTTACAGTTCTGGATAGGGATTGGAAGTTTGAGACTTGTTCCAGAGGTCAAGATAAGGGGAAAAAACAAACTAATAGCGAGAGTGTCTGGGGAAAAGACAGGAAACATTTCTTCAATCAGAAGATAATAGATAAGTAGAACTCTTTCCCACACGATGAGCAGTGGACATTAGCTCAATTAACAACTTAAACCTAAACCTGCTGACCAGTTATATTTTAGGTTTAAATCTAGGTTTATTATTGTCATGTGTACCAAGGTGTAGTGAAAATCCAAACAGATAGACAATAGACAATAGGTTCAGGAGTAGACTATTCGGCCCTTCGAGCCAGCACCGCCATTCAATGTGATCATGGATGATCATCCCCAATCAGTACCCCGTTCCTGCCTTCTCCCCATATCCCCTGACTCCGCTATTTTTAAGAGCCCTATCTAGCTCTCTCTTGAAAGATAGCTGCACTGTGGCGTACCAGTAGAGCTGCTGCCTCACAGCACCAGAGAACCCGGTTCAATCCTGACCTCGGACGCTGTCCGTACGGAGTCTGCACGTTCTCCCTGTGACCACGTATGTTTACTCCGGGTGCTCCGGTTTCCTCCCACACTCCAAAGACGCGCAGGCTCATAGGTTAATTGGCTTGAGTAAGTCGTAATATTGTCCCGTGTGTGTGTGTAGGATAATGTTAGTGTACGGGGATGACCAGCCATGATCACATTGAATGGCGGTGCTGGATCGCCTCAGCGCAGAGGGAGAACAAGGAGGGAAGAGACAAGGACTTTGGGCCTTTTTGCCTTCCATCACGGTGAGGAGGTGCCGGGCGGACTCACTGTAGTGGATGTTAAACTGTGTTGAGTGTTTGTTTTGTTATTTTATTCGATGTTATGACTGTAGGCTAAACCATTTTGTTGCACTGAAAAGTGCAATGACAATAAAATAGAATCTGTATCTGAATCTGAAGGGCCGAATGGCCTACTCAGGCATCTATTGTCTGTTGTCTACTGTCTATTGTCTACGGGGTGATCGCTGGTCGGCAGGGCTCGGTGGGCCAAAGGGCCTGTTTCTCTGCTGCATCTCTAAAGTGTAAGGTCTAAAAAATCTGATATACCAAACATAAATCCAATCAAACTTGAGTGAAACAGGTAGAGCAATGGGGGAGGTCTATGGGTCGTGGAGCTAATTTTGGGTGGATGTAGACACAAAATGCTGGAGTAACTCAGCGGGACAGGCAGCATTCTCTGGAGAGAAGGAACGGGTGACGTTTCGGGTCGAGACCCTTCTTTAGCCCCTGGATGGAAGTAGTCAGGTAGAAATTGTTCCTGATTTAATGTTACAATGGCACATCGGTAGAGCTGCTGCCTTACAATGCCAGAGACCCGGGTCCGATCCTGACTATGGGTGCTGTCTCTACGGAGTTTGTCAGCTCTACCTGTACCCTGCGTGGGTTTTCTCTCCGAGATCTTCCTCCTACACTCCAAAGACTTACAGGTATGTTGGTTAATTGGCTTGGTGTACATGTAAAATTGTCCCTAAGTGTGAGTAGGGTAGTGTTAATGTGCGGGGATCGGACTCGGTGGGTCAAAGAGCTTCTCTCCGCACTGTATCTCTAAACTAAACCAACGTCTGTGTAGGAAGGAACTGCAGATGCTGGTGTAAGCCAAAGATAGACAGAAAATGATGGAGTAACTCAACGGGACAGCCAGCATCTCTGGAGAGAAAGGATGGGTGCCCTTCTTCAGTTCTTCAGTCTGAAGAAAATCTCGTCCTGAAACGTCACCCATTCCCTCTCTCATAGAAACATAGAAACATAGAAATTAGGTGCAGGAGTAGAGGCCATTCGGCCCTTCGAGCCTGCACCGCCATTCAATATGATCATGGCTGATCATCCAACTCAGTATCCTGTACCTGCCTTCTCTCCATACCCCCTGATCCCTTTAGCCACAAGGGCCACATCTAACTCCCTCTTAAATATAGCCAATGAACTGTGGCCTCAACTACCTTCTGTGGCAGAGAATTCCAGAGATTCACCCCTCTCAGTCTAAAAAATGTTTTTCTCATCTCAGTCCTAAACGATTTCCCCCTTATCCTTAAACTGTGACCCCTTGTTCTGGACTTCCCCAACATCGGGAACAATCTTCCTGCATCTAGCCTGTCCAACCCCTTAAGAATTTTGTAAGTTTCTATAAGATCCCCCCTCAATCTTCTAAATTCTAGCGAGTGCAAGCCGAGTCTATCCAGTCTCTCCAGAGATCCTGGCAGCCCCGCTGAGTTACTCCCGCATTTTGTGTCTATAAGCAAAGGTCTGGATGTTTTAGAGTTGCGATTCTCTGCAGCAAAAATCCATCATCTCACTCCGATGCCTGCGAGCACCAAAGCAGCCCGGTGTGGAGGCAGCACCCTCGCTTCCAGATGCCAGAGTGAAGCCATGCTGCAGTGCAGGCGGGTAGGAGGCCTGCAACCTTCCTCTCTCTGCAGGCACAGCTGAACACAGACTGTGCTCTTTACACCAAAGACTTGCATTTAACCTATGTGCATTGTGGGCCCGAGGTGATGTTGGCAGCCCAGCCTGGCGGTGAAGATCGGCATGTCCGTCCGCTATAACCAATATCCATTCTGAAGACAAAGGTTTACTGCGCTGACATTTACGGGCCGATGGAAAAATGGGTTGACGGCAAAACGGTTGATAGCAAAAGGATTTGAGTATAGGAGCAGGGAGGTTCTACTGCTGTGGTACAGGGTCTTGGTGAGAGGACACAGGGAGTGAGACGGTATTGCGTACAGTCTTTTGGTAGACTTGGTTTATACTCTCTAAATTCTTAAGGGGATCTTTGGACAGGCTAGATGGCAGGCTAGATGCAGGAAGATTGCTCCCGATGTTGGGGAAGTCCAGGACAAGGGGTCACAGCTTAAGGATAAGGGGGAAATCCTTTAAAACCGAGATGAGAAGAACTTTTTTCACACAGAGAGTAGTGAATCTCTGGAACTCTCTGCCACAGAGGGTAGTCGAGGCCAGTTCATTGGCTATATTTAAGAGGGAGATAGATGTGGCCCTTGTGGCTAAGGGGATCAGGGGGTATGGAGAGAAGGCAGGTACGGGATACTGAGTTGGATGATCAGCCATGATCATATTGAATGGCGGTGCAGGCTCGAAGGGCCGAATGGCCTACTCCTGCACCTAATTTCTATGTTTCTATGTTTCTATGTTATGTCCTGGGCAACCCTGCTGAATGGAAAAAGCAAGTCAGATAAATGATTTGCACGCATTAGATTTTTCTTTCCATTGAGGTCATAAAGAGCAGATTGATTTCCATCGCCTTTTTTACACTTACAAGATACAAGATACATTTATTTGTCACATGTACCAGTTGGCACAGTGAAATGTGTGGTCACCGTACAGCCATACAAATAAATAAAGAACACAACACACGATAGAGTCCAACATAAAACATCCCCACACAGCAGAATCAAACGTTTCCCACTGTGAGGGAAGGCACCAAAGTCAGTCCTCTTCCTCTGATGTTCTTGATGTTCACCCGTGGTCGGGGCCTCCTGAGCCCCCTGCAGTCGCCGCTACGGGCGGCCCGCTGCTCAGGCCCGCTTGCCGCGATGGCGGAACTCCGACGTCGGAACGGGAGGACAACCGACCTCAGTCCGAGTCTAACTTTACCCCCAAGTAATCTGTTGTTTGCGGAGTTTCAAAATGCCACCCATCCTTTTTCTCCAGAGACGCTGACTGGCCAGCTGAGTTACTCCAGCACTTTGTGTCTATCACCTCTGCCTGTGACCGCTTGAGTTCCGATTTCCTCCTACATCCAAAAGACATGCGGATTTGTCGCTCAATTGGCCTCAGTGTGCAGGGAGTGGATGAGGAAGTGGAACTAGCTTGAACAGGTGATCGATGATCGTTCGGGACTTGGTGGACTGAAGAGCCTGTTTCTGTGCTGTATCTTCCTATCAATCAATCAATAATTCGTTTATACCTTTACCTGATGGAATATTTAGCATCAATAACAATCATCATTTTTTTGTTAGTTCCCTTGATCCTATGCCGAGTAAAATACTGACCCTGTCTCTTTTCATAAGCGCATAAATTTATAAGTCATAGAAGAATTAGACCATTCGGCACGAATCGAGTCTACTGCGCCATTCAATCATGTCTGATCTATCTTTTCCTCTCCAGCCCAATCTCCTGCCTTCTCCCCTTAACCTTTAAACACCCTTTAACTAATCAGTTAAATCTCTGCTTTAAAGATACCCAGTGACTTGGCCTCCACATTTCGGTTCCTGGCTGCCATGTAAGCCAAGTTAACTGTTCTATGCAACTTGCCACAGACACACGCTCTTCAAACAACTAACATTTGACCCCTCTGTCCTTCATACTTGTCTGTTACCAATCTCCCTATCCCCAGTGTCCTTGTATACACTGTCATCTCCCCATTGCCTGAGCACACACGGATAGTTAACACCAGCTAGTTTATGGGGTACATTCGCGAGAGTACAGATAACAAACGGGACCATCGTATCTCTGATGATGTCTTATCTTCTGGACAAGGACATCAGGATGTCACTGGCTTACAGCTGATACAATTCACATTCTGTATTGGACATCTCATTGACACAAACTGCTGGAGTAACTGTGTTGGAAGGAACTGCAGATGCTGGTTTAAACCGAAGATAGACCCAAAGGGGACTCGTTGACGTAAGAACTGCCGAGCTGATAAAATGGAGTTCATTATGCACAATTTACCAACTAACTACAGAAATATATGCAGAAGTAAAGATATTTTAAATCTTCCAGTAAATCATAAGATCTTGTTCTGTTTGTGAAATTGATTAAATTTCTAAACAAATTAAATTGAGAAAGGACTTCGAGTAGTTTAAATAATTGTTCAGATTAATGTGTGATTTATTAAATGATGAAAGGCTTGTCAATTACGATTTTAATGATTCATTAATTAGATCAGGTAATTAGCCAAATTTATAATTGCTTCTTTCATCCCGATATGAAATAATGTTTAATCAGTTCTCGTTGGTTTTAATTTAATTCAAAAGCTGCGGTTTCGCAGAAAATAACTGCGAGGCCAACTCATAATGAGTGAAAAACAAGTAAAAGGCAGCCGGTGCAAATTTGAACTGAAACAGGAACTAGGTGCAGAGATCCAGCAAGCCAGGCAGCAGCCGTGGGGAGAAAAAGTCATTTTTGGGTCAGTGAGCTGAAGGATCAGAAAGATAATCTCACAGCAGAAGCATCCATGAAGCTGGGCTGGTAACTGGAGTTTCCCGCGCTAATTCTCCTACCACCATCATCTACTGCGACGCGTGATGGCTCCCACTGATTGTCGTCGGAAGCTTGCGTCCTTTTCAGGATGCACGATGACAGCGAGGTCAACATTTGTAACAAGATGGACTCGAAAGGAAGAAGAAGCACCTTGGCCATGATCTCATCTTGCCACTCCCGTCAGGAAGTCAAGTCAAGTCAAGTCACATTTATTTATAAAGCACATTTAAAAAACAACTCTCGTTGGCCAAAGTGCTTTACATTTGTTATAAGAATAGTATAAACAAACAAACTACATACATATATACATATAGCCCTCGCTCAGTGGACGTCAGGAAAGGCTTGGGAGTATAGATACATTTTTAGTCTTGGCTTAAAGGAGTAGATGGAGGGGGCAGTTCTGATGGGAAGGGGGATGCTGTTCCACAGTCTAGGAGCTGCAACTGCAAAGGCGCGGTCGCCCCTAAGCTTATGCCTAGACCGCGGGATATTCAGCAGCCCCAAGTCGGCCGATCTGAGGGACCTGGAGGTGGAGTGGTGGGTGAGAAGACTTTTAATGTAGGAGGGGGCAAGCCCATTGAGGGCTTTGTAGACATAGAGGAGGGTCTTGAAATGTATACGGAACCGCACGGGGAGCCAGTGGAGAGAGGCCAGGATCGGGGTGATGAGGTCCCTTTTTCGGGTGCCCGTCAGGAGTCTCGCTGCGGCGTTTTGGAAGAAGATTGCGGAGCCCGAGAAGCATGGCATTATGATCAGCTTCTTCCCACAATGTTGAACGTTTATCGGGATGCAACGCAGCATGTTTTGGGAACAGCTCCATTCAAGACCGCAAGAAGCTGTAGAGAATTGTGGACGTAGCCCAGACCATCGCATGAACCATCCTCCATTCCACTGACTCCATTTACACCTCACGCTGCCTCGGCAAGGCCAGCAGAATAATCAAGGACGAGTCGCACCCACCAGCTACTCGCTCTTCCCACCTCTCCCATCAGGCAACGGGTACAGAAGTGTGACAACGCACCACTCCAGATTCAGGGACAGTTTCTTCCCTGCTGTTAGAAACATAGAAACATAGAAAATAGGTGCAGGAGTAGGCCATTCGGCCCTTCGAGCCTGCACCGCCATTCAATATGATCATGGCTGATCATCCAACTCAGTATCCTGTACCTTCCTTCTCTCCATACCCCCTGATCCGTTTAGCCACAAGGGCCACATCTAACTCCCTCTTAACTATAGCCAATGAACTGGCCTCAGCTACCTTCTGTGGCAGAGAGTTCCAGAGATTCACTACTCTCTGTGTGAAAAATGTTTTTCTCATCTCGGTCCTAAAGGATTTCCCCTTTATCCTTAAACTGTGACCCCTTGTCCTGGACTTCCCCAACATCGGGAACAATCTTCCTGCATCTAGCCTGTCCAACCCCTTAAGGGGTTATCAGGCAACTGAACCATCCAACCACACCCACCACACCCACTGCTAGTATCTACCTCATTGGAGACCCTGGGACTAACTTTGATCGGACTTTACTGGCTTTATCTTGCACTAAACATTGTTGCCTTTATCATGTATCTGTACACTGTGAATGGCTCGATTGTAATCAGGTATTGTCTTTCCGCTGGGTACACAAAAATGCTGGAGAAACTCAGCGGGTGCAGCAGCATCTATGGAGCGAGGGAGATAGGTAACGTTTCGGGCCGAAACCCTTCTTCAGACTCACAATTGTCTTTCCGCTGACTGGTTAGCACATAACAAAAGCTTTTCACTGTTCCTCTGCACATGTGGCATTAAACTAAACTGAACTAACTAAACAGCAGACAACATTAACCGCAACACGACCTCAGCAACTATGACCTTCCTTGGACTTTTTTTGTTGTTGAGCTACATACTTCAGTTTAGTACTATAATAGTCTGGTCACTGAATATTACTAATCAGCCATAAATAGGATTATTCTATATTTATTTGTGCGTTATTGTATTAATGGGCCTATAATAGCAAATGGGCCTAAGGCTTCATAGCAAAAGGATTTGAGTATAGGAGCAGGGAGGTTCTACTGCAGTTGTACAGGGTCTTGGTGAGACCACACCTGGAGTATTGCGTACAGTTTTGGTCTCCTAATCTGAGGAAAGACATTCTTGCCATAGAGGGAGTACAGAGAAGGTTCACCAGACTGGTTCCAGGGATGTCAGGACTTTCATATGAAGAAAGACTGGATAGACTCGGTTTGTACTCGCTAGAATTTAGAAGATTGAGGGGGGATCTTATAGAAACTTACAAAATTCTTAAGGGGTTGGACAGGCTAGATGCAGGAAGATTGTTCCCGATGTTGGGGAAGTCCAGAACCAGGGGTCACAGTTTAAGGATAAAGGGGAAATCTTTTAGGACCGAGATGAGGAAAACTTTTTTCACACAGAGAGTGGTGAATCTCTGGAATTCTCTGCCGCAGAAGGTAGTTGAGGCCAGTTCATTGGCTATATTTAAGAGGGAGTTTGATGTGGCCCTTGTGTCTAAAGGGATCAGGGGGTATGGAGAGAAGGCAGGAACAGTATACTGAGTTGGATGATCAGCCATGATCATATTGAATGGCGGTGCAGGCTCGAAGCGCTGAATGGCCTACTCCTGCACCTATTTTCTATGTTTCCATGTTTCTATAAAGCTGCAGCAAGTAAGGTTTTCATTGTTCCGTTGCCAGTGTATAGAAACATAGAAAATAGATGCAGGAGCCAGCACCACCATTCAATATGATCATGTCTGATCATTCATAATCAGTACCCTGTTCCTGCTTTTTCTCCATATCCCTTGATTCCGTTAGCCCTAAGAGCTAACTCTCTCTTGAGTGCGTTTGACTATTAACATGCTTGACCCTCGATTCGCCAATTGTGGCAAATTATAATTAAAACATACACCACTGGGCAGTTGAGAAAAAATATAGATATTTCTGAGTTTTAGAATCACAAGGAAAATATGAATCAGGTATAGATTTGGGCTGCAGATGCAGAACTTAAGGGTGGAAACACAAAATGAAGATATGTCAGACGAGAAGATAGACACAAAATTCTGGAGTAACTCAGCGGGACAGGCAGCTTCTCTTGAGAAGGGTCTTGACCCGAAACGTCACCCATTCCTTCTCTCCAGAGATGTTGCTGTCCCGCTGAGTTACTCCAGCATTTTGTGTCTATCTTTGCATCTGCTGTTCCTTCCTACACAATACATCAGACAAGTCTTGAAATATTGAATAGGTCTAGTCAGTTCCCCTAGATAGTCAACCTGTGTTGAGTTCCTTACAATCAGTATATTGGGTATTAACATTGACCACCAAGTTAACGAGACAGGAACTATCAGTACACACCTAAACCCATATCTAATAGCCCAGCTATCTTAACGCTGAATGATTCTGTTCTTGCTTCCTGTATCTATAAGATACATGGAGACATTCAGTTCAGATGAAGGGACCTGATCCAAAACATCAATTGTCCATCTGCCTCCACAGATGCTGCCTGTCCTGTTGAGTTCTTCCAAATGATAGCTTGTTGCTCATGAATACAGATGCCTGCAGTACGATGAAAACTGCCAATGAGCCTTGATGAAAGCTCCAACATTGGACAACCTCCAACGATGCTCAAGGAATCCTGGCATCATCCAGGATAAAGTAAAGCTGCTAGATTGGCATCCACCCACAATCCAAATGATGGCAAGAGTATGTGCCATCTGTCTGGTCTTTGCCTCGATCCAATGACAATAAATACACATTTAACCCCACTGATTACTCATCGTTCTGTATTCTAAACCACCATTTTGTTAGTCACAGAGTCATAGATTCATAAAGTGATACGGTGTAGAAACAGGCCCTTCGACCCAACTTGCCCACACTGGCCAACATGTCCCAGCTACACTAGTCCCACCTGCCCGCGTTTGATCCATATCCCTCCAAACCCGTCCTATCCATGTACCTGTCTAACTGTTTCTTAAACGTTGGGATAGTCCCAGCCTCAACGACCTCCTCTGGCAGCTTGTTCTATACACCCACCAAACATGTCTTCCCCAATCTGCGCGACTTGACCTTTTAGTGACCTCTGTGCGATGCATCGCAAGGCTCCATCAGTTAGCATGACACCATCCACAAGGTGCACTACCACAATGTGCGGCATGGTGGCGCAGCGGTCGAGTTGCTGCCTTACAGCGCCAGAGACCCGGGTTCCATCCTGACTTTTGTACGTTCTCCCCGTGACCCGCGTGGGTTTTCTCCGGGTGCTCAGGTTTCCTCCCACACTCCAAAGGCGTACAGATTTGTAGGTTAATTGGCTTTGGTAAAAATTGTAAAATGTCCCAAGTGTGTGTAGGATTGTGTTAGCATGCGGGGATCGCTGATCGACGTGGATTTGGTGGACCAAAGGGCCTGTTTCCACGCTGTATCTCTAAGCTAAACTAAACTAAACTAAACTCTTGAAGGTTTCCACTACGGTACCATCTAATCTCACACCCTCTACCATGGCAACAGGGATCTCAGAGTGATGTCACTTGTAAATTAATCTGCAAGTCACATCATTTAGACTTGGAAATATATTGCCAACCCTTTGTCATCTCCACATCAAATCTGGAACTTCTTATGTATAGGAAGGAACTGCAGATGCTGGTTCAAACCTAAGATAGACACAATATGCTGGAGCAACTCAGAGGGACAGGCAGCATCTCTGGAGGGAAGGAATGGGTGACGTTTCAGGTCAAGACCCTTCTTCAGACTGAAATTCATGGGGAAGGCAAACAAGAGATATAGACAATGATGTAGAGAGATATGGAACAAATGAATGAAAGATGCAAAAATGCAACAATGATAAAGGAACCCAGGCCATTGTTAGCCATTTGCTGGGTGACAACGAGAAGCTGGTGTGACTTGGGTGGGGGAGGGTCGGAGACAGAGGGAATGCCGGGGTCACTTGAAGTTGGAGAAATCAATGGTCATTCTGAGGATAGACACAAAATGCTGGAGTAACTCAGCTGGACAGGCAGCATCTCTGGAGGGAAGCAATGGGTGACGTTTTGGGAGACCCTTCTTCAGTCCTACGTAAGGGGAGAGGGAGATACATAGATAAGGAAGTGTGAAGGCATGGCAACAGGGCAAAGGGAAAGCAGATCAAGGAGAATGTAGCATTGGTAATTGCCAGCTGGGAGAATGTAACGACAAAACAAACAGAGATAAAATATCGCCGGAGACAGTAAGACTGGTCGGAGAAGTGTGAAGGAGAGAGAGGGTTACATGAAGTTAGAGAATTCAATGTTCATATCACAAGGGTGTAAGCTGCCCAAGTGAAATAAGAGGTGCTGTTCCTCCAATTTGCGTTGGGCCTCACTCTGACAATGGAGGAGGCCCAGGACAGAAAGGTCAGTGTGGGAATGGGAGGGGGAGTTAATACTCATACCACTGGTTTGTAAGTTGCCCAAGAGAACTTCTGCAACTTCTTATCTCAACTCACCTCACCGGACGGGTAGCGCGCAGTGCAAATACGTTACCAGCAGCCACCTCCTCACCAGTAATTAATAGCGAGGACTAAGTAATGTCAGCATCGCCTACATCCTGCAAATGAAAGAGAAAAAAAACTTGAGAAGCAAAGGGCACCGTGCCCATAAAATAATGAGCAATTGGAATAAACTCCAATGAATCAGATGCCAAAATACTTGTATGAATGTTTGGGTAGGAATATTAATCACGGTGATGTGAATAAATGCAAGTCAAGATAATTCTCATCCAACACAATACTTCTACTGCGCCTCATATTTCACTTGGGCAGCTTACAACCCAGCAGTATGAGTATGGATATCTCTAACCCTTGCTTTCCCTCTCTCTCTGTCCCTCCCCACCCTAGTTCTTCGACTAGTTTCTCTGACCTCCTGATTAATTTTACTGTTTGTATGCCTCGTTGTCACCTTCCCCTCAGCCAACAGTGAACCATTCTACATGTCCTTGATCATCGTCTGCTTTGATCTGTCGTTTTCACACTGTACGTTCTCTTTGTACCCTTCCAGTCGCCCTCTCCCCCTGACTCTCAGCCTGAAGAAGGGTCTCGAGCCGAAACGTCACCCATTCCTTCTCTCCAGAGATGCTGCCTGACGCGCTGAGTTATTCCAGCAGTTTGTATCCATCTTTGGTGTAAACATCATCTTCAATTCCTTTCCACTGTTGGCAAATATCAAGCAATCATGGGATATGGGGAGAAGGCAGGAACGGGCTACTGATTTTAGATGATCAGCCATGATCATATTGAATGGCGGTGCTGGTTCGAAGGGCTGAATGGCCTACTCCTGCACCTATTTTTTTATGTTTCTATGTTTCTAGAGCAAAGTGACTGAAAGATGATCCGAAAAGTCAGGACAGAATTCCCGAGCATTAATGAGATTCATTTAGAAGTTTTGAAGGATGAGAGGAGACCTCATTGAAACACCTGGATAGAGTGGATGTGGAGAGGATGTTTCCACTAGTGCAAGAGTCTAGGACCAGAGGCCATAACCACAGAATATAAGGAAATACCTTTAGAAAGGAGATGAGGAGGAATTTCTTTAGTCAGAAGGTGGTGAACCTGTGGAATTCATTGCGACAGACGGCTGTGGAGGCCAAGTCGTCGGAGATTTTTAAGGCCGAGATTGACAGATTCTTGATTAGTAAGGGTCACAGCGGTTATGGGGAGGTTCAAATTTGCATTTATTGTCACTTAAGCAACTAGGGGACAGTGATATTTTAGTTACCATACAGCCATACTAAGTGAAAAGAACACTATACACACATAAAATAAAATGTAACATAAACATCCACCATAGTGGAATCAACATTGAGGGAGTGCAGCGTAGGTTTACAAGGTTAATTCCGGGAATGGCGGGACTGTCATATGCTGAGAGAATGGAGCAGCTGGGCTTGTGCACTCTGGAGTTTAGAAGGATGAGAGGGTTTCTCATTGAAACACATAAGATTGTTAAGGGCTTGGGCACGCTAGAGTCAGGAAACATGTTCCCGATGTTGGGGGAGTCCAGAACCAGGGGCCACAGTTTAAGAATAATGAGTAAGCCATTTAGAACAGAGACCAGGAAACACTTTTTCTCACAGAGAGTGGTGAGTCTGTGGAATTCTCTGCCTCAGAGGGCGGTGGAGGTGGGTTCTCTGGATGCTTTTAAGAGAGAGCTAGATAGGGCTCTTAAAAATAGGGGAGTCAGAGGATTTGGGGAGAAGGCAGGAACGGGATACTGATGGGGGATGGTCAGCCATGATCACATTGAATGGCGGTGCTAGCTCGAAGGGCTGAATGGCCTGCTCCTGCACCTATTGTCTATTGTCTATTGTCCTCTTTGCGTTCCCGTGTCCGTGGCGTTGGCAAACCTGCACTTGTCTGACTTGCAGGGTATCTGTGAATCGTTTCATTTGACGGCATGTGCCAGGTCAAAAACAAAATGCTTTGTACTCCTCTCTGATAAAAAAAAATTAATGCCTTACAGTTTTCTGCCAAGACTTGCAACATAGTGCTGGTGTAAAGGGAATACACTTGCAATGTATGTATGCTGTGTATTCTGATAACCGTTTTAAAAGGATAGGCTGATGAGTGTTTCATCAAACGCCAAGCTTCTGACAGCGCTAACAATGGACTTTTCTTTTCCAAAGTGTTGCTGCTAGATTTCTTTTCACAAGATTTTTGAAACTGGATTCTTTGTTGGAAGGTATATCTGAAAAAGTCTTGCCGTGCGTGTGTAAGAAGGAACTGCAGATGCTGGTTTACGCCGAAGATAGACACAATGAAACTGGAGTAACTCAGTGGGACTGGTAGCATCTCTGGAGAGAAGGAATGGATGTTGTTGCGGGTCGAGGCTTGAGTCTGCAGAAGGGTCTTGACCCAAAAACAAATCACCCATTCTTTCTCTCCAGAGATGCTGCCTGTCCTGCTGAGTTACCCCAGCATTTTAGAAACATAGAAAATAGGTGCAGGAGTAGACCATTCGGCCCTTCGAACCAGCACCGCCATTTAATTTGATCATGGCTGATCATCCAAAATCAGAGTGTGTGTGGGGTTTTAATGGAGCCACAGAGGAAGATGAACACAGGAGATAGACACAAAGTGCTGGAGTAACTCAGCGGGACAGGCAGCGTCTCTGGAGAAAAGGAATGGGTGAAGTTATGGGTTGAGACCCTTCGTCAGAATTTGAATAACTATATTTAGTCACTGGTAAACACACCGCCAAAACTCAACCCCGAATAAGTCAGAGATTTCACAATTATTTTAATGCACATTCCACCATTCCGTGGGCTGGAAGCTAACGTGTTCCATATACGTTTGCCATTGAGATCCTGAACTTGGTTCCCAGGGCATCCTTGCTGTAGGGGAAATGCCTGCAGCTTACCTGAAATGGCATGACTGAGGTAACTCAATCATGTTTGTAGTAGGTTGGTATCTTTCCACATCTACTGTAGATTTTTTTTAAACGTCGACAGTGTATCTTCATCCCAATCTGGCTGAGTCAACCTAGGTGGTACAGCAGTGGAGTTGCTGCCTTTCAGCACCAGAGACACAGGTTCGATCCCGGCAACGGGTGCTGTCTGGACGGCGTTTGTACGTTCTCCCCATGACCTGTGTGGGTTTTCTCCGGGTGTTCTGGTTTCCTCCCACTCTCCGCAGATGTACAGGTTTGTAGGTTAATTGGCTTCGGTTAAAAAATTGTAAATTGTCCCTGCCGTGCAGGATGGTGCTAGTGTGGGGGAATCGCAGATCAGTGCAGACTCGGTGGGCTGAAGGGCCTGTTTCAGCGCTGTATCTCTAAACTAAGCTTTGAACCCGTAAGGAGGTAAAGTTGCTGGAGTCTTCAAGGAGTTAAAATTACAATTATGAAGTTGCGACCCGTAGCATCGCCACCTCTCACCCCATCAATCCAATGTGCGCAATGTGTTACGTACCAATGTTTTACTCTGGTTAATAATTATACAGTCACATCAGGCACACACGTTACTATGGGTGGTGATGGTGGGTTACTCCATTGTACATGATAAACAATGTCGTCTGTAGAAGGGAAGGCACCGTCACCTCCCATATAAAGGGAGTGAAATATGGCACGGAAATGTCACTTTGCCCTTTGATTATTGCTTCTTTACACCACATTGTTTTGGCCACAAGGAAGGTGCCAACTCAATCACTGTCGAGCCCATTCACGTGTGTGGCTGGGGGTGGAAGGTCGGGTGCGGGTGAGTTGGGAGTAACCCGGCCATTCTTCCACGGCATAAAATTCCCAATAAAACTATTCCATTCACAAGGAAATAGCCATTGACGTCAAGGAACTCAGGATAAATGGATCTAAAGTTTGGAAACTTAGGCAGTTTAGTTTTGTTTAGTTTCGCGATACAGCGCGGAAACAGGCCCTTCGACCCACCGAGTCCACGCCGTCCAGCGATCCCCGCACACTAACACTATCCTGCACACACTAGCAACAATTTACATTTATACCAAGCCAATGAACTGACAAATCAGTATGTTTTTGGAGTGTGGGAGGAAAATTACGATCTTGGAGAAGACGTCAAGAGTCAAGAGTGTTTTATTGTCAAATGTCCTGGATGGGACAATGAAATTCTTACTTGCTGCAGCACAATACAATACGTGAATATGTAAACATAATACATAACGGGGGAAGAGAAAAAAAAAGATTCAATAAATAACAAATATTGTGCAATAATAATATAGTTTTTTGCAGTTCAGAGCTCAGAGTTTATTCATTGTTGTGTTTAATAGCCCGATGGCTGTGGGGAAGAAGCTGTTCCTGAACCTGGACATTACAGTTTTCAGGCTCCTGTACCTTCTTCCTGATGGCAATGGTGAAATGAGTGTGTGGCCAGGATGGTGTGGGTCTTTGATGATGTTGGCTGCCTTTTTGAGGCAGCGACTGCGATAGATCCCTTCGACGGTGGGGAGTTCAGAGCCGGTGATGGACTGGGCTGTGGTCACAACTTTCTGTAGTCTTTTCCGCTCCTGGACGTTCAAGTTCAAGTTGCCGAACCAGGCCACGATGCAACCAGTCAGAATGCAACATACACAGGTCACAGGGAGAACGTACAAACTCTGTACAGGTAGCACCTGTAGTCAAGAGGGCACGGGTCTCTGGCGCTGTAAGGCCGTAGCTCTACCGCTCCGCCACTGCGCCACTGGGCCACCCTATCTTATTTACTTAATTACCTTTACGTGATATTTACGTACATTCAGCTGAACATTATTATTTTTTAATTTCTTGTATTTTATCCGTGTGCATTGTGTATATAGGCCTGTTACGCTGCTGCGAGTAAGAATCACATTGTTCCACTGTCGGCGATTCAACACAAAAAAAAGACACAAAGTGTCTATTGGCGGCACGCACGGTGGCGCTGCGGCAGAGTTGCTGCCTTGCAGCGCCAGAGTCCCGGGTTCGATCCTGACTACGGGTGTGGTCTGCATGGAATTTGTACCTTCTCCCCGTGACTGTGTGGGTTTTCTCCAGGTGCTCCGGTTTCCTCCCGCAATCCAAAGACTTGCTGGTTTGTAGGTTAATTGGCTTCTGTAAAATTGTCCCCGGTGTATAGGACAGAACTAGTGTACGAGTGATCGTCGGTCAGCGTGGTTTTGGTGGCTGTATCTCTATCCAAAAAAAAAACAAAGGTCATCTTTTGCAGTTGCTTTTCATGAACCAGAGATATTCTACAACTCAATACTTCTTTCATGCAAGATGAACACTTCAGTCTGAAGAAGGGTCTCGACCCGAAACGTCACCCATTCCTTCTCTCCAGAGATGGTGCCTGTCCCGCTGAGTTACTCCAGCATTTTGTGTCCATCTGCGGTTTAAACCAGCATCTGCACTTCCTTCCGGCACAATTCTTTCATGGATGTTTATTAAAAAGATAAATATAGGTTTTATTCTTTGGGGGAAAAAAATGAGTTTCAATCAGTATATTTAATTTATAACAACTAGACTTTTAAAGGTTTAAAGTGGGGAATGTTATTAACATGTCAGATGTGAAATTGATAAACAGTCTTCACAATGCATCACCTTATAGGTATTCAGTCATTAGTATTCATATGAAGTTTGTCCTTTGTCCTTCCACTGAACAAGTTGCATCCTGTGATTAAATAAAATCGCTTGTCACTGAAACTAGGAGCTAACTAGAATATAAATTGAGGGAACGTGTACCGATTTATCAAATACATTTTCCTGCTTAAAGATTTGTTTTTGTCCAAAGTATATACCATTTTATAAGGTTTCTAGCTTCTTTACACGTATGGTTTATCAGGTCATAAAGGAGATAGGGATTAGGAGTAGAATTAGACCATTCGGCCCATCAAGTGTCTGGAGTGCAGAGACGGTTCACCAGACTGATTCCTGGGATGTCAGGACTGTCTTATGAAGAAAGACTGGATAGACTTGGTTTATACTCTCTAGAATTTAGAAGATTGAGAGGGGATCTTATAGAAACTTACAAAATTCTTAAGGGGTTGGACAGGCTAGATGCAGGAAGATTGTTCCCGATGTTGGGGAAGTCCAGGACCAGGGGTCACAGCTTAAGGATAAAGGGGAAATCCTTTAAAACCGAGATGAGAAGAACTTTTTTCATACAGAGAGTGGTGAATCTCTGGAACTCTCTGCCACAGAGGGTAGTTGAGGCCAGTTCATTGGCTATATTTAAGAGGGAGTTAGATGTGGTCCTTGTGGCTAAGGGGATCAGGGGGTATGGAGAGAAGGCAGGTACGGGATACTGAGTTGGATGATCAGCCATGATCATATTGAATGGCGGTGCAGGCTCGAAGGGCCGAATGGCCTACTCCTGCACCTAATTTCTATGTTTCTATGTTTCTATCAAGTCTATTCCGCCATTCAATCGTGGCTGATTTATTTCTCCCTCCCTCCCATTCGCCTGCCTCCTCCCCATAACCTCTGACACTCGTTCGTACTGATCAAGAATCTATCCATCTCTGCCTTCAAAATATCCACTGACTTGGCCTCCATAGCCTTCCGTGGCGAAGAATTCCAAAGAATTTATGATTTTTCTTTCTTAAGTGAACACCTCCCCTTATTCGGCAACACAACAACAATAACAACAGCTTGCATTTATTTATGTGGCACCTTTAACAAATTAAGACATTCCAAAGTGTTTCTCAAGAATGTTATCAAAATGTAATCTGACAGTGGTGGGCCATGGTGGGCAGATTGGAAACTAAAAACCCTCCTGGAGAGATGTAGAAAGGAGTTATGATTTAGTTGAGGGTTTGGAGCTCCTAAGGATTTAGTATTTCTTGATCAGTAGAGGTGCCAAAGGTTACAAGGGTGCAATGCAGGATAATGGGGTTGAGAGAGAAAGATAGATCAGCCACACGTTCATAGGTTAATAAGTTATCGGAGCAGAATGCGGCCATTCCGCCCATCAAGTCTACTCCACCATCCAATCACGGCTGGTCTATCTTTCCCCCTCAACCCAATTCTCCTGCCTTAGAAACATAGAAACATAGAAAATAGGTGCAGGAGGAGCCATTCGAGCCAGCACCGCCATTCATTGTGATCATGGCTGATCGTCCCATATCAATAACCCGTGCCGGCCTTCTCCCCGTATCCCTTGACTCCAGTAGCCCCTAGAGCTCTATCTAACTCTCTCTTAAATTCATCCAGTGATTTGGCCTCCACTGCCCCCTGTGGCAGGGTATTCCATAAATTCACATCTCTCTGGGTGAAAAAGATTTTGCTCACCTCAGTCTTAAATGACCTCCCCTTTATTCTTAGCCTGTGGCCCCTGGTAGATGGCATTCCCATAGCCACTGACACCGTCGCTAATCAAGAACCTATAAATCTCCACCGTAAAAATATCCATTGACTTGGCCACCACAGCCTTCTGTGGCAATCAGTACCACAGATTCACCACCCTCTGATTAAAGAAATTCCTCCTCATCTCTTTTCTAAACATATGTCCTTTTATTCTGAGGCTGTGACCTCTAGCCCTAGACTCTCCCACCAGTGGAAACATCCTCTCCACATTCCATGATTGAATGTCGGAAGTCAGTCGATGGGCTGGACGGCCTAATTCTTCTCCTATCCCTACTGAATAATAATATTTAATATGTAAAAGAATATGTTCCATTCTGTCTGTAGTTTGTTTGGTTGTTTGTTTGTTTGTCTTTTTGCACAAAGTCCGCGAGCATTTCCACTTTGTCATTTCACTGCACATCTCGTATGTGTATGTGACAAATAAACTTGACTTGACTTGACTTGAACACAATTTAGAGGGGGGGGGGGAATGAAATTCAGGAATCAAGTGAATCCCAAGCTGGAGAGTTATAGCCATAGCAAGACGTACAGCATGGAAATGCGGTGCAGGCTCGAAGGGCCGAATGGCCTACTCCTGCACCTAATTTCTATGTAATTTCTATGAAACAGGACCCCCGACCCAACTTGCCCACGCCAACCAAGATGCCCCATCTACACCAGTCCCACCTGGCCACATTTGGCCCATATCCCTCTAAGTCTTTCCTATCCACGAACCTGTCCAAATATTGTTATAGTTGATGCCTCAACTACCAGCTTATATCCGCCACCCTCTGTGCAAAAAAAGTTGTCCCTCGGGTACCGATTAAAATCTTTCTCCTCTCATCTTAAACTGATGTCCTTTGGTGTTTTGCCTCCCCTACTCTGTATAAAAAACGCTGAGCATTCATAAGAGTCCATCGAGGGTGTCAACCTTTGTTCAATGTGAAGTGCAGTGAGGTACTTAACAAAGTTAAAGGCACTATGTAAATACATTTGTTCCTGTCTATTGAAGAGCCCTGAATAAAACTATTTCAACGACAATGAACTATGGAAAACAAATAATTTGTATGAGTCATGGTGCAGTCTGTGGGAGTTTCATGCAAGATGTTGTTTGAATGGGAGGTCACATTTTAATTTAGTGCACAGAAAATATGAATATGTTGTCTGGCACATACTAATTAACAGATCGTGTAGGAAGGAACTATAGATGCTGGTTTACACCGAAGATAGACACAAAATGCTGGAGTAACTGTCCCGCTGAGTTAGTTCTCATCAACAAATCCTTGCTGAGTGCCTTGTCTTGCTTGGCTTGTACCTAATCTAGATTCAACACAATTAGAGGGGAAAACAAGGTCTCTTTTCAAACCACATATTACATAGAAAAGTGAGGTACAACAGTGGTGGAATTGCAGCCATATGGTGTCAGATACGTAAGTGGGATAACATAGAATTAATGTACGGGTGATTGTTGGTCAGCATGGACTCGATGGGCCGATGGGCCGATGGGCCCGTTTCCACTGTATCACTAAACTGTGCCAGGGGCAATTTACAGAAGCCAATTAACCTACAAACCCGTGCGCCTTTGGTGAGTGGGAGGAAACTGGAGCACCTGGAGAAAACCCACATGGTCACAATCTCCGTACAGACAGCACCCGTAGTCAGGATCGAACCAGGGTCTCTGGCTCAGTGAGGCAGCAACTCTACCGCTGCGCCGCCCCAATCTTCACCACTGGGTGGAAAGAAAGATCTCAGACCAGTGGCTAATGGTGATGGCGGACCGGAGAGCTGTATTTCTCTAAAGCACGGGACAGGTCTGGCTCCTGAGACTGACGCACCAGCAGCTTCGTCGACCGCCCTCTGCCACGACAGAGCACAGATCCACCGCGGCAACGAGAAAGGGAGACGTGGAAATGAGAAGATTCCCTCAAACTTCTGCGGTGAGAGTATACTGCCGACGGAACCGTTGCAGTTTGAACAACATGCCTTTTCATCATCTCTCAGTGTGGTCACATTACTGAATATGGAGCTTTATCAGAAGGAATTCCTGTGATATTCCTTCCACTGATTCACTGTTAATTAGGGCAACTCCCTGGAGAAAAATATTCCGGAATCAAAGAGTGGACAAGCCCAGCTTCCCCTCATCATGCATCACAAGATAAGCTTAGATCAATTTATTTTTGGAGTTTAGAGTTTATGGCATGAAAACGGGCCCTTTGGCCCATCGAGTCCACGCTAACTAGTTCTATGCTATCCCACTTTCTCATCCACTCCCTACACATGAGGGGCAATTTTCAGAGACCCTGCAAACCTGCAGGTCTTGGGGATGTGGAAGGAAACCTGGCCGTCTGGAGGTAACCCACACGGTCACAGGGGAGAACGTGCAAACTCCACACTGACAGTGCCCGAGTTCAGGATCGAACCCGGGTCCCTGGTGCTGTGAGGCAGGTGTCGCAGTGGTAGAGTCGCTGCCTCACAGTGCCCGGGTTCAATCCTGACTACAGATGCTGCCTGCACGGAGTTTGTACATTCTCCCCGTGACCTGCGTGGGTTTTCTCCGAGATCTCCGGTTTCCTCCCACACCGCAAAGACGTGCAGGTTTGTAGGTTAATTGGCTTGGCATCAATGTAAATTGCCCCGAGTGTGCGTAGGATAGTGTTAGTGTGCGGCGATCGGCGGTCGGTACGGACCCGTTGGGCCGACGGGATTGTCGCCTCTTTTCACTGCATCTCGAACCGAAACTAAAACCGTAGATAGACACAAAACGCCGGAGTAACTCAGCGGGACAGGCAGCATCTCTGGGGAGAAGGAACGGGTGACGTTTCGGGTCGAGACCCTTCTTCAGACCAAACTAAAACTTAAACCGTGCCTGATAGGATTCCTAATGCTTCTCCAGTAACATGCGTTTATCTGCAAACATCAGGCATTACGCATCATGCACGTACAAAAATAATATTGAAATCAAAGCTTCAATAACAACCATCATAAATTGGAAACTGAGGACATGTTGCTCGGATTTATTTCCTCGTTAAAATAGCACTGGTGAGATCAGGAGACTGACTGAGTTGTTTGATAACTGACTGCTCATTGTCTCCAGTCAATGCTAAGCAGGGAGGATATTTTGCACCGTTTAGTTGTTGATCAACTCCTTGAACGTTTGCTTCAGTGGTGACACCATTGGTAACACGCCATTGCTGGTAACGTTTTCTTTGATGTAAATGCCACCAGCAATTAGTCTTGCTCCAGACACAATGACGCTCGGCCAAGAAAACACACCAACGCCTCTACTCCGTCAGCAGCCAGCATAATCAAAGACTTGTCCCACCCCTGTGCAGGAAGGAACTACAGACGCTGGTTTACAAGGTCTTGAGGTCATTTGGGATAGGAGTATAATTAGGCTATTCGGCCCATCAAGTCTACTCTACCACTCAATCATGGCTGATCTGTCTCTCCCTCCTAACTCCGTTCTTCTGCCTTCTCCCCATAACCTCTGACACCTGCACACCTGCACTGAAGATAGACACAAACTGTTGGAGTAACTCAACGGGACAGGCAGCATCTCTGGAGAAAAGGAATAGGTGACATTTCGGATCAAGACCCTTCTTCTCCCTGCTCCCGTCTGGCAGAAGGTACAGTAGCATGAAAGTACGCACCACCAGACTCAGGAACAGCTTCTTCCCCTCTCTTATCAGGATTCTGAACGGTCCTTCCATACGTTTATTTACCTTTATCCCATTGCGGACATTGGACTTTATGGAACTGTTGCAATACAATGGTGAGCACTCTGTATCTTCCCCTTTCCTCTACCCATTCCACTTGAGTTTGATCTGACTGACAATAGACCACAGATAATAGGTGCAGGAGTAGGCCCTTCGACCCTTCGAGCCAGCACCGCCATTCAATGTGATCATGGCTGATCATCCCCAATCAGTACCCCGTTCCTGCCTTCTCCCCATATCCCTTGACTCCGCTATCTTTAAGAGTTCTATCTAACTCTCTCTTGAAAACATCCAGAGAATTGGCCTCCACTGCCCTCTGAGACAGAGAATTCCACAGATTCACAACTCTCTGTGTGAAAAAGTGTTTCCTCATCTCCGTTCTAGATGGCCTTACCCCTTATTCTTAAACTGTGGCCCCTGGTTCTGGACTCCCCCAACTGTATTTATAGGCAGTCTTAACTGTGTTTATATGCAGCATTATCTGACTGTTTGGAAAGCAGGCGAAACAAAGCCTTTGAACAAAAATGAACCTGAACTTAAACCAAAGGAGGCTCAGGAAATTTGGCATGTCTCCATTGACTCTTCACCCACGTACCATAGAAAGCATCATGGCTTGGTCTGGCACCTTGCTCTGTCCACGACCACAAAGAGCGTGCGATCCATCGCCTCCACCCATTGACTCCAGATCTCACGCTGCCTTGGGAAAGCAGCCAACACATTGAATGGCGGTGCTGGCTCGAAGGGCCGAATGGCCTATTCCTGCACCTATTGTCTATTGTCTAACACAATCAAGGATCGTTCTCACCCCAGTCATTCTCTCTTCAACCCTCTCTTTAGTTCAGTTTAGAGATACAGCGCGGAAACAGGCCCTTTGGCCCATCAAAATTAACCTACAAACCTGTATGACTGTGGAGTGTGGGAGGAAACCCAAAGATCTCGGAGTAAACCTTGGTTTTCTCCAGGTGGTCCGGTTTCCTCTTACACCCCAAAGTTGCAGCCTTACAGCGCCAGAGACCCGGCTTTGATCCTGACCATGACTGCTGTCTGTACGAAGTTTGTACGTTCTCTCTGTGACCTCGTGGGTTTTCTCCAGGTGCTCCGGTTTTCTCCCACACCCCAAAGATGTGCAGTTTGTAGGTTAACGGGCTTCTGTAAAATTAAAATTGTTCCCAGTGTGTAGGACAGAACTAGTTTATGGGGATCGCAGGTCGGTGTGGACTTGGTGGGCTGAAGGGCCTGTTTCCATGCTGTATCTCTAAACTAAACTAAACTAAAGGTACCTCACTCACTGTCTCAGGGAAAATCTGGGATCTGTGGAAGTGGCCAGGGTGCGACTCATCCTTGACTATGCTGGTGGCCTTGCCTGATAAAAACACGAGCGCAGTTGTTCCACGATACTGTGGTTAGTCAGTTCAGGTCAGTTTAGTTTTTGTCACGTGTGCCGAGGTGCAGTGAGAAGCTGTTGTTGCGTGCTCAACAGGTAGGAAGAAACTGCCCCTGAATCTGGAAGTGTGTGCGTTTTCACACTTCTGTACCTCTTGCCAGATGGGGGAGGGGAGATGAGGGGCTGGTCCTTGGTTATGCTGCCGGCTTCTTACTGGGAGGGTCACACATGAACACTTGTACGCTTGCTGTTGTGCATCATCCTGATTCCTTAGGGGCAGGGGCGGATTAACCATTAAGCAGACTAAGCACTAAGCATGTGCTTGGGGCACCAGGGCCAAAGGGGGCACCACAAAGTTGGGAAAAGGGTGAAAAGAAAAAAAAACGAATGAAGATTTGTAAAAAATTCCGTATCTCCACTTTTTATGTAACTGTTGAAAAGTTAGAAACGGAAATGAGGAGACGAAAGGTGTACACTGAAATAGCAACAGATTCTTTTCCTAATGCCACCTAACAAGGTGCTAATTCCCAATTATCAGAAAGTGAAAGGTACTCAAAGACTTGTCAGACACTCATTGATGCTTATCCAGATGACATGAACAACACTTTGTCTACAGAGTGGTGAATCTCTGGAAATCTCTGCCACAGAGGGTAGTTGAGGCCAGTTCATTGGCTATATTTAAGAGGGAGTTAGATGTGGCCCTTGTGGCTAAGGGGATCAGGGGGTATGGAGAGAAGGCAGGTACGGGATACTGAGTTGGATGATCAGCCATGATCATATTGAATGGCGGTGCAGGCTCGAAGGGCCGAATGGCCTACTCCTGCACCTAATTTCTATGTTTCTATGTTTCTAAAACAACCAAGAAAACATCTTTCCCTCACATGCAACTTTACAACACAATTACAGAAGACAAACTAGAGAGTGCCTTTCCAAATGTTGAAATTGCCTTAAGAATATTTTTAACATTACTGGTCACCAACTGCACAACAGAGAGGTCTTTCTCACAACTGAAACATATATAAAAAACCCAAATAGATCAGTTATGATTCAAGAAAGACTCGACTCACTGTGTATATTAATAATTCAAGCAGACATTCTGAGAAGTATTAATTTCGAGGATGTTATCAGCGATTTTGCGAAAATGAAATGTAGGAAAATGCCTTTCAGGTCATGAATATTGGAACTTTGATACATTTGACTTGTGAAATATTAAAATAGATGTTGTATTGCATTTTTGTAGAACTTTATGTAGCCCAAGCTTGGCTTAGTTTGTACAGTATATTGTGTTATCATATGAATACATTTTTGTACCGCTGCAACCTGCATTGTATATCTGGTCAGACATGTCAACAACTAAAATGGACTGGATCAGTGTGGAAAGGAGGGGGGCACCAAGATTGGTCAGTGCTTAGGGCACCAGTGAGCCTTAATCCACCCCTGCTTAGGGGGGTGGAGGAGGTGGGGTGGCGATCTGCAATGATGCTGTAAGGCACAAGAACTAGAAACGGTACGGCTCCAGGGTGTACATGATTTATCTGGTACAAGGCCTCCATAACCTTGTGGTGCAATGGATTTTCATTATTGCACCGTGCCAAATCCGCAAAGCTTTATTTCACTGGATTAATGACATTTTTATCCCTGTGACCAGTTGGGCGACTCATTGATAGCTCGAATAATATCAATGTCATTGATTTATTTCTAAGTTCCGTGAAATCAAACCAAGTTCAAAATCAGCTCCACACGACCACTTCCCTTACCCATTACGAGTAAAGTCTTTAAGACATAAGCTTCTGCAATTCTGGATATGGGTCTGTTCTTCATTTGATTGTACAGGGCAGCATGGTGTCACAGCGGTAGAGTTGCCGCCCTACAGCGCCCGAGGCCTGGGTTCGATCCTGACTACGGGGGCTTGTCTATACGGAGTTTGTACGTTCTCCCTGTGACCTGCGTGGGTTTTCTCCCCGTGCTCCGGTTTCCTCCCACGCTCCAAAGACGTGCAGGTTTGCAGGTTAATTGGCTCTGGTAAAATTGTAAATTGTCCCTAGTGTGTGTAGGGTGGTGCTAATGAACGGGGCGGTTGCTGGTCGGCGTAGACTCGGTGCGCCGAAGGGCCTGTTTCCTCGCTGTATCTCTAAAGTCGAAAGCTCAGTGATCGTAAAATTCCCATAATTTGCACCTCAATCACAATGCACTTTGATAATGAATGAGATGCCAAGAGTATGGTTCAATTTGCACTGAACCTGATGAGAAATGTATTTGCGATGGTATGGGAAGTGTCTCCGCCTTGCGGGAAACAACTCTTGGCTTTTGCACAAATTAAACTGGCACAGTAGCGCATCTGGTAGAGCTGCTGCCTCACAGTTTCAGAGATCCGTGTTTGATCTTGGCCTCGGATGCTGTCTGTGTGGTGTTTGCACGTTCCACCTGTGGCTTTCCTCCCTGCGCTCAGGTCTCCTCCTTCATTCCGAAGACGTACGGTTTTGCCATCGTAAATGGTCCCTTAAGTGTAGGTCGCAGATGTAACAGTGGGATAACTTAGAACTAAGGTGAATGGGTGATGAGTGGTTGCTGTGGGCATGGTGGGCCAAAGAGCCTATTTGCATGCTGTATCTCTAAATTAAACTAAACCAAACTAAACTGAACTGAATGGAACTGAATTAAACTAAAGATAGATACGAAAAGTTGGAGTCACGGGTCAGACAGCATCTCTGGAGAAAAGGCATAGGTAATGTTTTGGGTCGAGACCCTTCTGAAGGGTCTGAAGAAGGCTCTCGACCCGAAACCTATTCTTTCTCTCCAGAGATCTGTGTGACCCGCTGAGTTATTCCAGTTTTTTGTATCTGTCTCCGGTTTAAACCAGCATCTTGAATTCCCTCCCAAACGAAACTAAACTATACTACGCTGACTTTATGCACTCAGCCAGCAAAGTGCTCCCTTTTCCAGATCTGATGGACACTCTTCCTAAACAAATGGGACACTCCTTCCCTGCCACAGAACTCACTATTCTTTGAAACATACTTGGAGTTGTACCAAAGAAACTTCAAATATAAAACATTTCCACTGTTCTGTGACTAAATAGATCTCGGATGATGTTTGTTCATTGCGTAGATTGGGAAAGTGCTTTAATAAAAATGCTTGTTGCCTAACCAGTAAAATCACGGATAGATCAGTGTGTGCTTTCGCTATCTGATTCTATTGGAAAGTTGCCTGGAAAACCTCATTCCTGGCCTCCCAAGGCCCCATAATGTCCTCAAGGACAGATTACTTGTCCTGGTCCCATAGGGTTTTTTTAAAACCAATTTTAACACTTTCAATGTAAGCAAAGCTATAGCTGCGGACAAAATGTAATTCCGTTGTTTAAGGGAGAGTTCTATCCTACACACCAGGGACAGTTTACAGGAGCCAATTAACCTACAAACCTGCACATCTTTGGAATTCGTGGCCAAGTCAATGGATATTTTTAAGGCGGAGATTGACAGGTTCTTGATTAGTACGGGTGTCAAGGGTTATGGGGAGAAGGCAGGAGAATGGGGTTGAGAGGGAAAGATAGATCAGCCATGATTGGATGGAGGAGTAGACTCGATGGGCCGAATGGCCTAATTCTGCTTCTGTAACTTATGAACTTATGAATTGCAGATGATTTTTTACAAAAAAATTGCCTAATAGATTGATGTGGCCTCATCAAAACAAAAGTGGATATATATCTATTTTATATGAACCACTCTATGAACCACGAGGCATCGCGGTGTGGCAGCTGCTCCCTCACTGCGCCAGAGATGGAGATTCAATCCTGACCTCGGGTGCTTTCCATTTGGAGTTTGCACGTTTAAGCTGTGACCGCGTGGGTTTTCTCCAGGTTCTCCAGTTTCCTCCCAAATCCCAAACGTATGCAGGTTTAAAAAAATTTTTTTTTATTAGAAGTACAATCAGTTACAGTGGTACAAGCCACATATATCTTATTACATTTGTTGGACCCCTTCATTTTTTTAGCTTTAAGAAAGATAGATATAAAGGAAGTAAAGAAAGTGAGAAAGAGTTGAAAAAAAAGCCCATCAGAGAAAGAGTTAGAGAAGAAAGTTAAGACCCTGTAAAAGAAAGAGAGATAAACAATTGCTCTCTTATGAAAAACCACACAAAAAGGGATCTACCAACTTCATATTTTTTATCCCCCAATACCAGATCCTGGCACCGTTTATTTTTTAAATTACTGTTGCACCTTATACATGTAGTAAATCAATAAATGCAGACCACGTCTTTTGGAAGTGGTCTGCTTTGCCTGCAAGGAGGAGTCTCATATCTTCCAGGTGTAGTGTTTCGAACATATTTGAAATCCACATATTTATTGTTAGTATAGGAGCGTTCTTCCAGAATTAGAGTATAAACTTTTTTCCCCGTTATTAGCCCATATGCGGTCTTGTAGGTTAACTGGCCCCTGTAAAATGATCTGTGGAGGGAGTTGATGTGAAGGTGATCGATTGTCTGTGTGGACTCGATCAGCTTGAAGCGGCTGTTTCCATGTTTCATTCAATCAATCTATAAATGACGAGATAGAGTACACAAACATAATGGATTTAATTTGGGTGGAGAGGATGAAAGAGTGAAAGGACTGATCATCCAAAATAATTCACATTCTATCTTGGTATCTATGCTGGTACAGGGCACGATGGCGCGACTGTCTTACAGCGCCGGGTTCGATCCTGACCATGGGCGCAGTGTGTGCGGAATTTGTATGTCCTCCCTGCGACCAAGTGGGTTTTCTCCGGGTTCTCCGGTTTCCTCCCGCACTCCAAAGACGTACAGGTTAATTCGTAGGTTAATTGGCTTGGTGAAATTGTGCGGGGGTCGCTGATCGGCGCGGATTCGGTGGGCCGAAGGGCCTGGTTCCGCCCGGTATCTGTGTACAAAACTAATACTTCTGCTTCCACCATGAACTGATAAATATCAAGAGTCAAGTCAAGAGAGTTTATTGTCATGTGTCCCAGATAGGACAATGAAATTCTTGCTTGCTGCAGCACAACAGAATATTGTAGGCATAAATACAGAACAGATCAGTGTGTCCATATACCATAAATATATATATACGCACATGAATAAACAGAAAAAGTGCAATAGACTGTTATAGTTCATAGTTTGTTTGAAGTTGTGTTTAATAGTCTGATGGCTGTGGGGAAGCAGCTATTCCTGAACCTGGATGTTGCAGATTTCAGGCTCCTGTACCTTCTACCGGAAGGCAGCGGAGAGATGAGTGTGTAGCCAGGATGGTGTGGGTCCTTGATGATGTTGCCTTCCTTTTTGAGGCAGCGACTGCGATAGATCCCCTCGATGGTAAGGAGGTCAGAGCCGATGATGGACTGGGCAGTGTTTACAACTTTTTGCAGGCTTTCCGCTCCTGGGCGCTCAACCAAGCCACGATGCAACCGGTCAGCATGCTCTCTACTGTGCACCGGTAGAAGTTTGAGAGAGTCCTCCTTGACATACCGACTCTCCGTAATCTTCTCAGGAAGTAGAGGAGCTGATGTGCTTTCTTTATAATTGCATCAGTGTTCTGGGACCAGGAGAGATCTTCGGAAATATGCACGCCCAGGAATTTGAAGATCTTGACCCTTTCCACCATCGGCCCATTGATATAAACGGGACTGTGGGTCCCCATCCTTCCCCTTCCAAAGTCCACAATCAGTTCCTTGATTTTGCTGGTGTTGAGGGCCAGGTTATTGTGCTGGCACCATCTGGTCAATCGGTCAATCTCACTTCTGTACTCTGACTCATCCTCATCAGTGGCACGTCCCACAACAGTGGTGTTGTGTACCCATATACTAATCTTATGCGCCAATATACTATTGCCATTATATTTAGGTACTTTAAAGAGCAGCATTGAATTAGAAAAGAATATGTGTGTGTTTGGGGAAATTGTTTTTTCACACCAGGTACAAGTCTTCTTAGCAATGAATTAATTTGTGATGCTCTACAGCCTAGAAATGTAGTGATTGTTTTTGTAGCTGGTCCCAAAAATAGGCATTGACATTTTCAAGGTATTTGAAAGGAAAGAGGTAAGTGCTAAGTGGTGGCGGTGATTTTATTGCGGAGTGTCTCATTAGTTATTTAATTGAACGCACAACTTCGACAAAGGTTTCCAACACCCGCGGCTGATATCCGGGTGTTTCAATTCCTGGTAGCAATAATTCTACATTTTAGTTTTAATTGTAACACGGAAATGTCCACTTCCACCCACCAAGCCCATACTACTGCAGTTGTACAGGGTCTTGGTGAGACCACACCTGGAGTATTGCGTACAGTTTTGGTCTCCAAATCTGAGGAAGGATTATTGCCATAGAGGGAGTGCAGAGACGGTTCACCAGACTGATTCCTGGGATGTCAGGACTGTCTTATGAAGAAAGACTGGATAGACTTGGTTTATACTCTCTAGAATTTAGCAGATTGAGAGGGGATCTTATAGAAACGTACAAAATTCTTAAGGGGTTGGACAGGCTAGATGCAGGAAGATTGTTCCCGATGTTAGGGAAGTCCAGGACAAGGGGTCACAGCTTAAGGATAAGGGGGAAATTATTAAACCGAGATGAGAAGAACTTTTTTCACACAGAGAGTGGTGAATCTCTGGAACTCTCTGCCACAGAGGGTAGTTGAGGCCAGTTCATTGGCTATATTTAAGAGGGAGTTAGATGTGGCCCTTGTGGCTAAGGGGATCAGGGGGTATGGAGAGAAGGCAAGGTACGGGATACTGAGTTGGATGATCAGCCATGATCATATTGAATGGCGGTGCAGGCTCGAAGGGCCGAATGGCCTACTCCTGCACCTAATTTCTATGTTTCTATGTCTAACCACTGAACACAAGATCTACGTTATCCCAATTTCCCCTTCCATTGCCTTATGGGCCTGTCCCACTTACGGCAACTTTTTCGGCGACACCCGGCACCCGTCATAGGTCGTTGCAGGTCGCAGAAAATTTTCAACATGTTGAAAACCAGAACAAGGTACGACTCTTTGGGCGGCTACTCACGACCATACAGGCTTCTGCGAGCGACATGTCGCCAGGGTGTCGCCTGTATGGTCGTGAGTCGTCTCCTCAGTCGCCCAAAGAGTCGTAGCGTCTTTCTGGTCGCCGCTGGATTTTCAACATGTTGAACATTTTCGCCGACCTGCAACGACCTATGACGGGTGCCGGCAGTCTCTGAAAAAGTCACGTAAGTGGGACAGGCCCTTTACACTCTAGGGGCAATTTACTGAGGCCAATTAACCTACAACCCTGCATGTTTTTGGGAAGTGAGAGGAAGCCCATGTGGTCACAGGGCCGTCGTGCAAACTCCACACAGACAGCACCCGAGGTCAGGATCGAACCCGGGTCTCTCGTGTTGTGAGGCAGCGGCTTTACCAGCTGCGCCATTGAGCCACCTCAGATTCTATTTCACTTCAAATAAAATTGTTCACAAATGGAACGCTATTATTTGTAGACTGCCTTCCACTAATGTTTATACAATAAACTAGACGCCATCTCATCCTCGGTATTGATAATCTGTTCCACCGCGAATTATCCAAACAAAAGTTTGCTTCGGCCGAATTTATTATTTACGTGCAGGTTATGAGATTTATCTATGGTGTTCAAGATGGGCACGGGGGGGGGGTCAAGGAAAGAGCATTTAAGTCCCGGCCCCGTTCCCACCAATCTTTCCACCACCGCGCACAAGGACAAGAAGCGCAAGACGCAATTGTTTGCAGATGCCGGGACGTGTGTTCAGTTCAATTCTGAACGATTTCTAATCTTGAATGAAATGAAAGATATGAATGAAAGATATGCAAAAAAGTAATGATGAAAAAGGAAACAGGCCATTGTTAGCTGTTGCTGCCTGTCCCGCTGAGTGACTCCTAACACAATGAGCTAATTAGGGGTCTCGACCCAAAACGTCATGCAGTTCTTCCCTCCAGTGATGCTGCCTGCCCCACTGAGTTACTCCAGTATTTTGTGTCTATCTTCTGAGCTCACTACAGTCCCTTTCACGCCATTATCTCTTTCCTTATTCCCCTCTGCCCTGCCTTGTCTTTTCTCTCACCGCCTTGCTTCATGACCTCATGACGTCTTTCCGAAGCTCTGACTATGGAGAGGGTAAGCGGATAATTTGTCTTGATTCTCATTGCCGGCCCATCGCTTGCTCTGTTCTCCTCTGAGCTCTCCGCTGCTCCACGGCGCGCAGTGGCATATCCATGGGAACAGAGGCAAACCTGTCGCTGGGTAGCTGACACTGCTTGCAAGGAGAGCGGGAGGGACACAATTTACTAATGACCCCTTAGAGGGAGTACGTAGAGGGAGTACAATTCTTGCCGTAGAGGGAGTACGGAGAAGGTTCACCAGACTGATTCCTGGGGTGTCAGGACTTTCATATGAAGAAAGACTGGATAGACTCGGCTTGTACTCGCTAGAATTTAGAAGATTGAGGGGGGATCTTACAGAAACTTACAAAATTCTTAAGGGGTTGGACAGACTAGATGCAGGAAGATTGTTCCCGATGTTGGGGAAGTCCAGAACAAGGGGTCACAGTTTAAGGATAAGGGAGGAAATCTTTTAGGACCGAGATGAGAAAAACATTTTTCACACAGAGAGTAGTGAATCTGAGGAAATCTCTGCCACAGAAGGTAGTTGAGGCCAGTTCATTGGCTATATTTAAGAGGGAGTTAGATGTGGCCCTTGTGGCTAAAGGGATCAGGAGGTATGGAGAGAAGGCAGGTACAGGATACTGAGTTGGATGATCAGCCATGATCGTATTGAATGGCGGTGCAGGCTCGAAGGGCCGAATGGCCTACTCCTGCACCTATTTTCTATGTTTCTGTTTCCATTTGGGGGGGGGGGGGGGGGGGGGGGGGGGGGGGGAGAAGAAGAAAGGAAGAGGAGCCAGATAGCTGAGAAGGGGAGGAGGCAGTGAGGGCTACTGAAATTGGAGAAGTCAATGCTCATGCCGCTGGTGAATCGAGGAGACCAGAGGACATAGGTTTAAGGTGAAGGGGAAAATATTTAATAAGAACCAGGGGGATATTTTTCACGCAAAGGGTGGTGGTTTTATGGAACAAGCTGCCAGAGGATGTAGTTGACGAAGGGATTATCCCAACATCTAAGCAACAGTTAGACCGTTACATGGATATGACAGGATTAAAGGGATATGGACCAAACGCGGGCAGGTGGGACTAGTGTAGCTGGGACATATTGGCCGGTGTGGGCAAGTTGGGCTGAAGGGCCTGTTTCCACACTGTATCACTCTATGACTCCATGAAAAAGTTTAAAAAATATATATATTTTATTTATTAGAAGTAATGTACATTACAGCGATATAAGTCAAAAATAACATCATACATTTCCTGTACCACTTCTGATTTTAAACCTTAAAAAGAAGGAAAGTAGAGAGAGTTAAATAGGATAGTAAGTGCGTGAAAGAGTGATCGAGACAGACCCGTAGAAACGTAAAACGTGAAGAAGAGATAAAAAGAAAATCAAAGGAAAAATGGAGAAAAATAGAGAACAGAAGATAGAAGAAAGTAAAATAAGATAAAAGGGATCTACCTACTTCATATCTTTACCCACCCCTCACCAGGTCACTCTATGACTCCATGAAAAAGTTAACCCTCAGGTTCCTCTTAAATCTTTCCCCAATCACCATAGAAACATAGAAATTAGGTGCAGGAGTAGGCCATTCGGCCCTTCGAGCCTGCACCGCCATTCAATATGATCATGGCTGATCATCCAACTCAGTATCCCGTACCTGCCTTCTCTCCATACCCTCTGATCCCCTTGGCCACAAGGGCCACATCTAACTCCCTCTTAAATATAGCAAATGAACTGGCCTCAACTACCATAAACCTACATCCCTTTGGTTCCCAATTCCCTAACTCTGGGCAAGTGACTCCGCGCATCCACCCGATGTATTCCTCTCATGATTTTGTACACCATCTCTACAAGATCACCTTCATCCTCCTGCTCTCCAAGGAGGAGTGTGTGAGCCTGCTCCACCTCTCCCTGTAGCTCAGGACCTCAAGTCCTGGCAACCTCCTCTCTGCAAATCTTCTCTGCACCCTTTATCAAGTATCGCCACGTCATGATCGTTGTTCTCAGTTAGTACTTTCACGGTAATGACGGCAATGAACGACAGGCTGAAAAATCATCATTCAATCCGAATATTTGATTTGCCGTGAGTCTGCATCACAAGGAATTGATAAACTTATTAGCAACTTCTGCAACTATTTAACATTACCGTCCTGCTCTCAAAGATTACGGAGGGGTTAACTTAAGCACTTGTGATTTTGTGAAATATTTCCAATATGACAGCTTTATTAAAGATTTGTATCAATATCACCTCAAGCAAGACCAACAGAGAGATATACAGTTTTAATAACCCAGGCCAAATCGTTATTTTGTCATAATTTATATATTCAAACAATTTGCTTTCGTCCATCTGTAAAGATTTGCTAAATCATTTTATGAAGTGGTTTTATATACTTCCCATGAGAAGATGTCTTATAAACTGTGAGTAGTTGCAAAGTATATATCAGCAAATAAGGCAAGAAAAAACAAGATTTGGCCTTTAAAAATACTGTACAGTGCAGAATTCCTCAGCGTTTTGTTTTGTTTAGTTTAGCGATACAGCCCCTTTGGCCCACCGAGTCCACAACGACCAGCGATCCCTGCACATCAACACCGTCCTACACTAGGGACAATTTGTTCAAAACCAGTACGTCTTTGGATTGTGGGAGGAAACAGACATTCTCGGAGAAAACCCACGCAGGTCACTGGGAGAACGTACAAACTCTGTAAAGACAGCACCCGTGATCAGGATCGAACCGGGGTCTCTGGCCCAGTTTCATTCCACCAGGGAGGTCTTACCTTCCTCTACCTGCAACCTCCGGCAACCACCTTCAACTAGCATCGCAACCGGCTTTGACAAAAAAAATTACCGGTTTTTAAAACGGCAACCTATTTTTCGTCGAGGCCGGTTTTGAATTTTTTGAAATAATCGCCGGAACATAGATGAAGCGGAAACCACCTTCCACCATTAGGGAGACTGACAAAAACCTCCGGGAACGGCACGGAAACCTTGGGTGGGGCGCAAAGTCTGCAGAGGTTTCCGTTCAGGTTTCCTAAGTGGGACAGGGCGTTAAGGCTGCAACTCTACTGCTGTGCCACCGTGACCGCCCTCAGTAGAGGAGATGTATTGAAATACATCTCAGACAACAGACTGGTTCCACCAAGGTGCAGCACAGAACGCCACAAGAGATCCTTCTTCCCTGTGGCTATCAAACTGTACAACTCCTCCTCCTTCTGTCATAGGGTAGACTGACTCCCCTTCCCTCTCATTCATATCACTCCAGCATGGTCCAACATATGTATCCATGGAGAAATCAGAAGTTCTTTGCAAAATGGTTTGAACCCAACTTTAATCTTCCTATTCTCAATCTATCTGAGATCAAGACTAGGAAATGGACAGAGAATTGAGTGCACAAACTTCCTTTGAAGTGTCTAAGACATGTAACACAATGTAATGCAATACTTCTTATCTATGGAATGCAATGTGTATTCTAAATTTAAAATGGCGTTATTTGAAATTTGCTTTTGCCATCTAAACACTTTATTTTGTTTTTGAAATACTTCTACACCGAGCATGTCTGCATAATATTTAAGTATTAAGAATGCAAGTGGTTGCGAATAAAAGATTAATAATGGAGTCGTGGAATCACGGGGTCACTCGGCGTGGAAACAGGCCCTTCGGCCCAACTTGCCCATTGCCACCCAAGGTGCCCCACCTATGCTAGCCCCACCTGCCCACGTTCAGCTCATATCCCTCTCAACCTTTCATATCCATAAATGCTAGGTGGATGATTTTATTGAACAAAGTGATAGATTCATAAAGATACAGTGTGGAAACAAATCCCTCAGGCCAATGTGCCCATTCCGACCAACATTCCCCATCTACACTAGTCCCACCTGCCTGTATTTGCCTTTCATTTCACTGCACATCTCGTATGTGTATGTGACAAATAAACTTGACTTGACTTGGCCCAAATCCCTTGAACCCATCCTATCCATGTACCTGTCTAAATGTTTCATAAACATTGTGATAGTGCCTGTCGCAACTACCTCCTCCAGCAGCTCGTTCCATACACCCACCACCCTTTGTGTAAAAAAGTTACCCTTCAGGTTCCCAGTAAATATTTCCCTCCCACTCCTTACCTTAAACCTATGTCCTCTGGTTCTCGAATCTCGAAAATTACCTGAGGTATTCCTCTCATGTTTTTGTGCACCTCTGATAAGATCTATAATGCCCCTCATCCTCCTGCGCACCAAGGAATAGGAGGATGAGGGGTGATGTTAAAGAGGTGCACGCTCCGAGCCTGCTCAACCTCTCCCTGTAGCTCACTCCTGGCTACACCCTCGTGAATCTTCTCCGCACCGTGATGCCTAGTGTCTGCTGAGGTGTCGGATTCTACTGAAGAAAACAACACAGTTTAAGCAAATTAATCTTTTTATAGTTTACTACATCCAGTCGGGATTCACATTACAATTCTCTGCAACATTAGTTGAATGATTCACGAAAACGGCAAATCCAGTGTTATTGGAGGGTGACTCCCCAGCTGCCTATAAACCGTTATAATAAAAAGTAATAATAATAATTCTTACAGATTATATTACCTGGTGTGAAAACAGCACCACATTCAGAAGAAATTAATACAACATGGTTGGCATTACAAGAATGTTTTTTTACAAATTTATCATGGACATAACAATACAAAATGACCTACTTTGAAGTTATTGGTTTACTGGATACAAATGACATGATTTGATAATTTTGGTTTAATAACCAGTTCGTGAGTTAATAGACCAAACACCCTGTGGCTTATTCTATCTTTGCACATCATGGTGAACGATGCAGTGTTTTTTTACTTCATTCTCAAACACGAAAAAGCCATCGTTACTATCTCTCCGTAAATTACAAGGAATCACGAGAAGAAAAGGATTTAAAAAAAATGATTTTCACATCTGGCAGTGGAAATTTAATTAACGACAAGTGGCATAATTGCCAAGGTACTACTTTGATAAAAAATAATTAATAGTTACTCAATACCAGAATACATTCAGAAAAATCACTGCGAATTTCCAAAACTGAATCAAAACAAGCGGCCCGTCGCCTATTTAAGATAACATCCACTTGACAAAGTGTCCCAGTTATTCACTTGCTCTTCATGTTCTTTTCTTTTTGACGATATACTTCCTCTGTGAATGGCCTGACATTATAAGAAAGAAAAAGGGTTTCACATATTCTGATCAAATAGAGTAACAATAAGAATAAGGCATATAACTGAAAATACTGTTCTATAGCTCCAAATATTGAACGTGGCCAGATATTAATAGGTATGCATCTACGAGGTCAGATGCATGGTCATAAGATCATGTGATGGTAGCATTAGGCCATTCGGCCCATCAAGTCTACTCCACCATTCAACCATGGCTGATCTATCTCTCCCTCCCAACCCCTTTCTCCTGCCTCATCCCCATAACCTCTGGCACTTGTACGAATCAAGAATCTATCTGTCTATCTCTGCCTTAAAAATATCCACTGACGGCTTCCACAGCCTTCTGTGGCAAAGAATTCCACTGATTCACTGGCTTGAAGGTGGAGTTGCAGGTAGATGGGGTGGTGAAAAATGCTTTTGGCACATTGGCCTTCATCAGTGAGAGTATTGAGTAGAGAAGTTGGGAGGTCATGTTGCAGTTGTATAAGACTTTGGTGAGGCTGTATTTATAGTATTGTGTTCAGTTCTGGGCACCATGTTGTCAAGCTTGAATGGGTTCAGAAAAGATTTACGAGGATGTTGCCAGGGCTACAGGGACTGAGCTGTCGGGAGAGGTTGAGTAGGCCGGGAATCAATTCCTTGGAGTGCAGGAGGATGAGGGATGATCTTACAGAGGTGCATAAAATCATGTGAGGAATAGACTCACAGTGTCTCTTGCCCAGAGTAGATGAATCGAGGACCAGAGTACATAGGTTTAAGGAGAAATGATTTAATAGGAATCTGAGAGGTAATTTTTTCACACAAAGGGTGGTGGGTGTATGGAACAAGCTGCCAGAGAAGGTAGTTGAGGCAAGGACTCAAAACATTTAAGAAACAGTTAGATAGGTACATGGATGGGACAGGTTTGGAGGGATATGTACCAAACGCGGGATGGTGGGACTAGTGTAGCTGGTGCGGGCAAGTTGGGCCGAATGGCCTGTTTCCACACTGTTTCACTCAATGACTATAAATACATATATAAATGACTAAGATAGTGCCTGGTATGGATCAGCCATGATCAAATGGTGGAGCAGGCTCGATGGGCCGAATGGCCCAATTCTACTCCTATATCTTATGGTAGCATCCCTTGCCAGTTTTTTTGGCCTTCCATCACAGCGATGTGATGGATGTTTATGTAAATTATGTTGTGTCTTGGGTCTATTTGTTTGTGATGTATGGCTGCAGAAACGGCATTTCGTTTGGACCTCAAGGGGTCCAAATGACAATTAAATTGAATCTTGAAAAAGGCAAAATTCATTGAACAGGTGAAAAATCGTATTTCCCTCTCCCCTGATTCAGTCTGAAGAAGGGTCTCGACCCAAAACGTCACCCATCCCTTCTATCCAGAGACGCTGCCTGTCCTCGCTGAGTTACTCCAGCATTTTGTGTCTATCTTTGGAAAAACAATCATCACTTTTATAATACGATATCTCATGCCTTCACCAAAATTGGTTTTGAATTCATAGATTTTTTAAATTTCCATTTCTTTGACAAGTCTGAGCAGCGATGTATAACCATAGAATATAGAAGATGACACATTTTCTTTAGAATGCTTTTCCCTCTCCTTCTGCTGAAAGCAGTGGTTATTTTTGGAATCATGGTCCCTCTGTGAACTTTAAATAGATCTCTCTCAGACACTGGAGAAACTATTTTTCAATCTTGTGAGGATGTTTTCAGACAAAACGAGGGTCCAACTCTGACAACAAGGGAGTTGACCTGAGAAGATTAACTCCCAGAGTGCCGTCACAAAATAAAACTGCTACCTCACAGCGCCAGAGACCCGGGTTCGATCCTGACCTCGGGTGCTGTCTGTGTGGACCATGTGGGTTTCCTCTGGGTGCTCTAGCTTCCTTCCATATTCCAAAGACTTTAATTGACCTTTATAAGTTGCCCCTTGTGTGTAGAGTGCGGATGAGAAATTGTATTCAATTTATTGACTTTATCTCTTAAGAGACAACGAAATGGAAAAGTGGGGCAACATAGAGGTAGAATTAGGGGCGGCGCGGCGGTAAGGTTGCTGCCTTACAGCGCCAGAGACACTGGTTCGATCCTCACTACGGGCGCAGTCTGCACAGAGTTTGTCCGTTCTCCCTGTGACCGCGTAGGTCTTTTCCTGGTGCTCCGGGTCCCTCCCACACTCCACAGACGTTCAGGTTTGTAGGTTAATTGGATTCGGTAAAAATTGTAAATTGGCCCTGGCATGCAGGATAGTGATAGGGGTCGGCATGGACTCGGTGGGCCGAAGGGCCTGTTACCATTCTGTATCTCTTAACTAAACTAAACTAGTGTAAACTAGTGCAATCGACGGTCAGTGTGGACTTGGGTGAGCCATTGTCTATCTGTAAAACCTAACCAAAACACTCAGGAAAACTATAGTTTTCTAAATTTGTTTACATTGACCTGTTATATTTTTTAATGTCCACATTTTGGATATGTCTAAAAGAGCTAGTTAGATTGGGTAGGATAGCTGGTGATAGGTGGTCATGTTGAATAACTCCAACTAGAGTTAATACGTTGTCTCTTCTGTTCAACAAAATGTCGAAACAAAGAACTGCAGATGGTGGTTTACACCAAAGACAGACACAAAGTGCCGGAGGAACTCAAGGGGTCAGGCAGCAACTCTGGAGGAGAAAGATGGCTGACAATTTGGGCTGGATCCCTTCAAGGTCCCAACGAGAAATGCCAACTACCCTTTCTCTCCATAGATGGTGCCTGACCCCTTGAGTTCCTCCGGTACTTTGTGTCTAGCTTCCGTTAACAACACTCTGCAACGTAAAAGCTGAGATAATTGGAGTCCTAATGATAAGACAACAAGATAGACAATAGACAATAGGTGCGGGAGTAGGCCATTCGATCCAGCACCGCCATTCAATGTGATCATGGCTGATCATCCCCAATCAGCACTCCGTTCCTGCCTTATACGCATATCCCCTGACTCCACTATCTTTAAGAGCCCTATCTAGCTCTCCCTTGAAAGTATCCAGAGAACCGACCTCCACCGCCCTCTGAGGCAGAGAATTCCCCAGACTCACAACTTTTTAAATTGTGGGATCTCCAGGCACTTATGTGCTCTCATGCACAATAGAGGAGTGGGGGGGGGGGGGGGAACAAGGGCCCCCACGGGGCCGAAGAGGTGGAGCTGCCGCCTTTATCCTGTATCTGAACACTGTGGACAGCTCGATTGTAATCATGTACGGTCTTTCCGCTGACTGGATCGCACGCAACGAGAAAGATTTTCATCGTAACCTCGGTGCACGTGACAAATAAACAAAACTGGAGGGATATTTTGTTTAAGAAGGAACTGCAGATGCTGGAAAATTGAAGGTAGACAAAAATGTATTCATGTGTGTATATATATTTATATTATGGTATATGGACACACTTATCTGTTTTGTAGTAAATGCCTACTATGTTCTGTGTGCTGAAGCAAAGCAAGAATTGCATTGTCCTATACAGGGACACATGACAATAAACTCACTTGAACTTGAACTTGAAATGCTGGAGAAACTCAGCGGGTGAGGCAGCATCTGTGGAGCGAGGGAAATAGGCAACGTTTCGGGTCGAAACCTGAAGAAGGGTAATGACCCGAAACTTTGCCTATTTCCTTCGCTCCACACCCGCTGAGTTTCTCCAGCATTTTTGTCCAATAGAGGAATATTTCATTCAGTTGTACATTTGTAAATGGTCAGCTATGAAGATTCATTTAAAGTGGATGCTGTGATACATACCTTTCAAACAGGATTGCCACTTTGTACACAGCTGCTACCCAGGCAGTAAGGACCAGTCCAGTTGGACTAGCATTCCTGTTTATTGGCACAAGGGAAAATAACGTTAATCAAAAGGAATATATATGAATGCTGAATTCATCACCTTCAAAATCCCAATCGTTCTCTGAAAGTAAGTGGGTAATAAAAACGGTTTCCTAAAAACAGTTCAGCCATCCACCACTAAAACAGAGTAATTCATGAGACAACATCAGCCTTTTCACAGTTGACAAGCTTTTTCGTGTAGTTTAGTTTGGAGATACAGCGCGGAAACAGGGAGGAAACCGAAGATCTCGGAGAAAACCCACGCAGGTCACGGGGAGAACATACAAACTCCGTACAGACAGCACCCGTGGTCAGGATCGAACCCAGGTCTCCGGCGCTTCATTCGCTGTAAGGCAGCAACTCTACCGCTGCGCCACCATAAAAGTAATGGATATTACGTGATAAACCCTGATACAGGAAACATCCATTTTTACAAGCTATTTTAGCCACTTGCGGCTTGATCAATTTGTGTTTCAGAAATATTGCTGTTTTAAAATCTAAAATGCAAGAAGGATTTGCAAATTGGTTAGCTTAGTTTAGTTCAGGGATACAGCATTGAAACAGGCCCTTCGGCCCACTGAGTCCACGCCGACCAGCGATCCCCGCACATGAACACTATCCCACACACGCTAGGGCCAATTTACAATTTTACCAAAGCGGATTAACCTACAAACCTGTACGTCTGTGGAATGTGGGATGAAACCTGAGCACCTGGAGAAAACCCACACAGGTCACAGGGAGAACGTACCAACTCTTCCCAGCTGTTTTCAAGCAACTGAACCATCCAATCACCAACTGGAGAGCTGTCCTGACCCACCTTCTACCTCATTGGAGACCCTCGGACTACCTTTAATCGGACTTTACTTGACTTTATCTTCTTATTCCTTTTATCCGACACCTGTACACTGTGGACGGCTAGATTGTAATCACATATAGTCTTCGTTGACTGAACAGCATACAACAAAAAAGCTTTTGACTGTACCTTGAAGATGCTTAAGTAGGCACAGGGAAGATTAGCAAGCTCCACACTATCAGTACCAGGAGTCAGGATCAATCCCACATTAATTATAGTCAGAAATTGCAAAATGTGGGGAGGGGTGGCACGGTGGCACAGCGGTAGAGTTGCTGCCACAAGGGCCTGTCCCACTTAGGCGATTTTTAGGCGACTGCCGTCGCGACTGTCATAGTCATAGTCATAGCAGATCGCTGAAAAATCAGTGACTGGACACCCCTTCGACATAAAATTTGTAATAGAATCATTACTTTACCAACAAAAAAAAAAACGAAGTCAGCACCGTCGACAACCTATGTTAACCTGACGACAACTACGACAGCATCTACGTCAGGAGAAGTCAAGCTACGCTCATTGGCGTCAAACCCACTGTCCCTGACTTTCTCCGAATATTTTTGAACATGTTGAAAATCCAGCGGCGATCAGAAAGACGCTACGACTCTTTGGGTGACTGAGGGGACTACTCACGACCATGCAGGCGACACCCCGGCAACCATGTGGCTGGCGTCAGCCTAGTCGCCTTTAGACGCCTAAAATCGCTTGTGTGGGACAGGCCCTTTACAGCGCAAGAAACCCGGGTTCGACCCTGCCTGCAGGTGCTGCCTGTACGGAGTTTGTACGTTCTCTCCGTGACCTGCGTGGGTTTTCTCTGGGAGCTCCGGTTTCCTCTTGCAGGCCAAAGACCTTAATTTTTAATTTATTAGAAGCAAATGTAGCACAATCGGCATATAAAATGATACAGTTAATGGACAGCTTCAATTTTAACTTTTTAACTTAAAAATAGAGGAATAGAAAAGGGAAAGAGCAAGAGAGAGAAAAAGTGAGAGGTGCAAAGATAAGACCCCGAGTTGCGTAGCCAAAGAGTGGGTAAAAGAAAGAAAGAAAAGAAGAAAAAAAAGAAAAGAACATCTGTGTCATCTTGAGGAAATGCGATTCCTCCTAATGGATAAATCAGACCAATTCATAACGAGTTGGTCTCCATTCGTCGTTTTTTGGAATCATAGAAACAAGTGGTGACATACCTGCCTTTCATCCCCCCCCCCACCCACCTCACCCAACCCATAGTTGGATTTAAATCCAAAGTTATGCTGAGCCATACTACCGTTGTAAAAATTCGGTGAAGGTTGTCCATGTCTTGGTAGAATGATCTGCTTTTTCTGCCAAGACAAGTCTAATATTTTCAAGATGTAGTGTCTCGGACGTGTTTGAAGACGGAGAGGTTTGTAGGTTCATTGTCCCTAGTGTGTGTAGGATGTACGTGGCAATCGTGGGACGGCATGGAGTCGATGGGCTGAAGGGCCTGTTTCCGTGCAGTATCTCTAGACTAAACTAAACTAACAATGACCTGGCTCAGCATGGCAACCTGGACACACTGCAGCAGAGCCACTGTCGTGCCGCTGCCGATCGGAACGCCTGTTGATGTTTAGTAGAGAGTAGAGTGTTAATTTGTTCATGATATATGTATTTTTATTTCTATTTATTTTTACTACACACTGAATGGACACTGGTTGAGCAATGTTTTTTTGTTTCCTCTGGGTATGTGAGTACTCAGGAATATGACAATAAGGATATACAATGCAACCAAACCACAAAAACTGATTGTTTCGAACAGATTGTTTTTCAAATATTAATCTTAAGAAGTTATTAGAGACTGTTCGTTACCCATGAATATTCAATGTATGATAATTATTTGGAATGCCGGTCCAAGAAAACTAATTCCATCTCAAAAACACTGTGGTCTATTAGGTGGTTGGTACTCAATGTTTAATTATGTGTGTGGAGAATAGGGTGAATATGATGGGACAGACTGTAAAGTTCGCGAGCAGACTGGTGGGGATTTTTTTCACATCAGCACCAGGTTAAAATTGACAATTATCCTAGATAATGAGGATAATTAAAACACTAATTCATCACCACTTGTTCAGCTGACGAGGAGTGGAATAATATGTCTGCGTTCAGTTACAACTTCATTAACTCCACAGAGAACTGGAAGTACTGTCTGTGAAGCAGCCAGTATAAAATGAGACACACATACTCGACATCAAAGCACATCACGTTTAGAACAATAATGAACGATCAATAAAGATGCTGAGCAAAACACAACAAAATCAGCCTCAAATGATCAACCCAAATGACAATACCATTGATTTGGGATAAAATCCTTCACTGTGTCAAAAATACTTCAGCACATAAGATGATAAGGAGCAGAATTGGGCCAGTCTACCTATCAAGTCTACTCTGCCATTCAATCATGTCTGATCTATCTTGCCCTCTCAACTCCATTCTCCCGCCTTCTCCTGATAACCCTGACCCTGATCAATCAAGAATCGGTCAATCTTTGCCTTTCAAATGTCCATTGACTTGGCCTCCACAGTCATTTGTGGCAATGAATTCCAGTCCCCGACTAAAGAAATTCCTCCTCATCTCCTTTCTTAAGGAACGTCCTTTTATTCTGAGGCTTAGACTCTCCCACGACTGAATACATCCTCTCCACATCCACTCTATCCAAGCCAATCGCTATTCGGCAAGTTTCAATGAGGTACCCCCTCATCCTTCTAAACTCCACTGAGTAGAGACCCAGTGCCGTCAAACGCTCATCGTATGATAACCCACTCATTCCTGAGGACTAGCGATCCCCGCACACTAACACTATCCTACACACACTAGGAACAATTTACACATACACCAAGTCAACTAACCTACATACCCGTACGTCTTTGGAGTGTGGGAGGAAACCGAAGATCTCGGAGAAAACCCAGGCAGGTCACGGGGAGAACGTACAAACTCCTTAAAGACAGCACCCATGGTGGGGATCGAACTCGGGTCCCTGGTGCTGTGAGGCAGCAACTCTACCACTGCACCGCTGTGGGACAGGCAGCATCTCTGGAGAGAAGGAATGGGCGACGTTTCAGTCTGAAAAGGGGTCTCACGCCGAAACGTCACCCGTTCCTTCTCTCCAGAGATGCTGCCTGTTCCGATGAGTTACTCCAGCATTTTGTGCCTATCTTTGGTTTAAACCTGCATCTGCAGTTCCTTCCAACACACAGGTCTTCGAGGGAGTATGGGATGGAGCCTCACAGAATGAGGAACAAATTGGCTTCTTCTATGAATTTGCTCCAGAATGATATTGTTTTTCTCTGAGCGGCACAGTGGCACGGCGGTAGACCTGTGGCCTCACAGCGCCAGAGACCAGGGTTCAAAGCTGACCTTGGCCAACATGTCCCATCTACATGTCCCACCTGCCTGCATTTGACCCAAATCCCTCCAACCCATCCTATCCATGTGCCTGTGTAAATGTTACTTAAATATTGTGATAGCACCTGCTTCAAATATCTCCTCCGGCAGCTCGTTCCATACACCCTCCAACCTTTGTGTGAAAAAGTTACCCCTCAGGTTCCCATTAAATCTTTCTCCCCTCATCTTAAACCTATGTCCACGGGGTCTTGATTCGATTATTTTTGGCTTTTACACAATCTATCCCCCTGATGATTTTTGTACAGCTCTCTAAGATCATCCCTCATCCTCCTCCGCTCAAAGGAATAGAGTCCTAGCCTGCTCAACCTCTCCCTATAGCGCAGGCCCTTGAGTCCTGGCAACATCCTTGTAAATCTTCGCTGCACACTTTCCAGCTTGACAACATCTTTCCCATACCAGGGTGACCAAAACTGAACATAATACTCTCGAGTCTAGATCCTCTCCACCAAATGCTCTAAACATGGTCTCATCGACATCTTATACAACTGTAACATGGCCTCCCAGCTCCTATACTCTAAAAGATAGACGCAAACTATTCCTGGGATGTCAGCGGACAGGCTTATCCTGGAAAGGCTGACGATAGGGTCGAGACCCTACTCTCTAGAATTTAGGAGATTGAGAGAGGGATCTTATAGAAACTTACAAAATTCTTAAGGGGTTGGACAGGCTAGATGCAGGAAGATTGTTCCCGATGTTGGGGAAGTCCAGGACAAGGGGTCACAGCTTAAGGATAAGGGGGAAATCCTTTAAAACCGAGATGAGGAGAACTTTTTTCACACAGAGAGTGGTGAATCTCTGGAACTTTCTGCCACAGAGGGTAGTTGAGGCCAGTTCATTGGCTATATTTAAGAGGGAGTTAGATGTGGCCCTTGTGGCTAAGGGGATCAGGGGGTATGGAGAGAAGGCAGGTACGGGATACTGAGTTGGATGATCAGCCATGATCATATTAAATGGCGGTGCAGGCTCGAAGGGCCGAATGGCCTACTCCTGCACCTAATTTCTATGTTTCTATGTCTAAAATGCTGGAGTAACTCAGCGGGACAGGCGGCATTCCTGGAATGGCTGACGCTTCGGGTCGAGACCCTACTTCTGACTGAGAGTCAGGGGAGAGGGAGACTCGAGATATGGAAGGGGAAGGTGTGAAAACGACAGATCAAAGCAGACGATGCTCAAGGACATGTAGAACGGTTCATTGTTGGCTGAGGGGAAGGTGACATCGAGGCATACAAGTCAGAGTGAAACTGGTCAGAGAACTCGGGTGGGGGAGGGACGGAGAGAGAGGGAAAGCAAGGGTTACTTGGTTAGAGAAATCTAATTCATTCCGCTGGGTTGTAAGTTGCCCAAAGCGAAATATGAGGTGCTGTTCCTCCAATTGGCATGTGGCCTCACTCTGACAGTGGAGGAGGCCCAGGACAGAAAGGTCAGTGTGGGAATGGGAGGTGGAGTTAAAGTGTTTAGCAACCGGGAGATCAGGTAGGCCTAGGTGAAGGTGTTCAGCGAAACAGCAGACTTGTCAATGGATCTGAGACTTGAAGTTTGTATGTAATGCCCCTGTCCCACTTAGGAAACCTGAACTGAAACCTCTGGAGACTTTGCGCCCCTCCCAAGGTTTCCGTACGGTGGGGCGCAAACCTTGGGTGGGGCGCAAAGTCTCCAGAGGTTTCCGTTCAGGTTTCCTAAGTGGGACGGGGGCATTACTTGTCTATGTGAAGAATGGCAGGTTGATATCCTGCCCTGAATGATCTTGCTTTACAAGTCGGCAATGTTAAAGTAAAAAAATTATATAAATCTCTGCTTTTAAATGTGTGTTTTTGGGCAGACCATTTGAACAAGATATACTTTTTTGATGGCTTTGTTTTTAACGACCATACAAAGAGTCACGTACATCGGATCAATCTAATTTAACTAGACTGCAATCATTTGCAACTCTATTGACGTAAAGGTGACAGAGACCAGTGTCCCTGAGTTAACAGGGTACTGCTTCAATCTTCATGGATATTTTCAGTGCCTTCCCTCACAGTGAATTCTGCTGTGGGGGGACGTTTCTTGTTGATTTCTATAGTGTACTGTTCTGTGTCTTTTTCATTTTCCTTTTTCTTTTTTTTATTTTGTATGAATTTGTGACATTTAATCTATTCAATTAATTTGATCAATCTCTGTAAAGCACTTTGGTTCAAAGTGATTTTGTTTAAAAGTGCTATATATAAATATTATTATTATTATTATCATGGTAGTGATTTTTGGGAGTGATATATATAGTAGTGGAGTACAAGGATTCAATAACCTCAGCAACTGAAACAAGCAACTGTTGTACGGACTGGTCATTACTTTGACATTAAGAACAAATTTAGATCCAATTGATCATGTTAGTTTAGTTTAGAGATACAGCGCGGCAACAGGCCCTTTGGCCCATCGAGTCCGTGCCGACCAGCGATCCCCACACATTAACACTACCCTACACGCACTAGGGAGAAGTCAATTAACCTACAAACCTGCGCGTACTTGGAGTGTGGGAAGAAACCGAAGATCTTGGAGAAAACTCATGCAGGTCACGGAGAGAACACGCAAACTCCATACAGACAGAACCCGTAGTCGGGATTGAACCGGGATCTCTGTCGCTGTAAGGCAGTAGCCAGTGTCAGTGAGGGATATTGACCAGTGGGAATTCCAGTTGGGGACTGACATACGCTGGTGTGGAAAATGTGGTGGTGCATGCTCTAGATATTGAATGGTTCTTGATTAGGAAGTGTACCACGAGGATATAGGGGGAAGGCAGGAGAATAAATGGGGTTTGAGAGGGAAAGATAGATCAGCCATGATTGAAATGGCAGAGTGGACTCGATGGGCAGAATTGCCCGATTCTGATCCACTGTCTTATGGTTTTATGATGGTGTTTGTTAATTTTTCTGATATTTTTTTTAAATGGACAATCTTGTTGCCAAGTGACTACACAAATTCTCAAGTGCACAGGCCACAATATTCGCAGAATACCAGACCTCTGAAGCGCTGTTTTGATCTCTGATGCAGCTAGAGAGAACTAGGTGAAGCTACAATGCTTCCAGGAGCTGCCCGGTAGTGAGAGACTGCATGGAAATAGGCCCTTCAGTTGAAGTCCATCAGATCATCAAACAGCCATCTATACACCAATTCTATCATCTTTCATTTCATAGTCATGGAGGATGGAAACAGGCCCTTCAGTCTAAGATCTTCAGACCATCCTACAGCCGTCTTTGCACTAATTTCATATGTCATTTTAACAAGTGATAGAGTTTGGGAATAAGCCCTTCAATAAACAATAGACAATAGGTGCAAGAGTAGGCCATTCGGCCCTTCGAGCCAGCACCGCCATTCAATGTGATCATGGCTGATCATCCCCAATCAGTACCCCGTTCCTGCCTTCTCCCTATATCCCCTGACTCCACTATTTTTAAGAGCCCTACCTAGCTCTCTCTTGAAAGCATCCAGAGAACCAGCCTCCACCGCTCTCTGAGGCAGAGGATTCCACAGATTCACAACTCTCTGTGAGGAAAAGTGTTTCCTCGTCTCTGTTTTAATTGGCTTACTCCTTATTCTTAAATCTTAAAGCCCGTCTTTGCTGAATATCAGACAGCCATATTTACTAATTCCATGTATATTTTTTATTTTAAAGAGTTATAGAGCGTGAACAGGCCCTTCAGCCCGTCTATACTGAGTAACAAACAGACAACTTTACACTAATTTTACCATATTTCATTTTGTAGAGTCAGAAAACATGAAAACAGGCCCTTCAGCCCAACTCCAGACTATCCAACAGTCATCTTTACATGAATTCTCAATAGTGCTTTCTATGTCACCTGTGCAACTGCACAATGCAATTCATTTAGTTTAGTTTATTGTCTCATGCACCGGGGTGCAGTGAAAAGCTTTTGTTGCGTGCTAACCAGTCAGCTGTCATTCTAATATATTTCATTTCAAAGTGCCACAGAGCCTGGGAACAGGCCATCTCTACAGTCTAAAGTCTAAAGGTCCTTCAGTCCAACCAATAGAGTAGGCAAAGGACATTAGTTTAGTTTAGTTTAGAGATACAGCGCGGAATCAGGCCCTTTGGCCCACCGAGTCTGCACTGACCATAGAGGGGAGACCAGAACCAGGGGTCACAGTTTAAGTATAAGGGGTAAGCCATTTAGAATGGAGACGAGGAAACACGCTTTCTCACAGAGAGTTGTGAGTGTATGGAATTCTCTGCCTCAGAGAGCGGTGGAGGCGGGTTCTTTGGATACTTTCAAGAAAGAGCTAGATAGGGCTCTTAAAGATAGCACGGGGGATATGGGGAGTAGGCAGGAACGGGGTACTGATTGGGGATGATCAGCCATGATCACATGGCGATGCTGGCTCGAAGGGCCGAATGGCCTACTCCTGCACCTATTGCCTATTGTCTATTGACCAATGACCCCCCCCACATTAACACACACTAGAGACAATTTACACATATACCAAGCCAATTAATCTATAAACGTATATGCATTAGGAGTGTGAGAGGGAACTGAAAATTTCGGAGAAAGAGTCAATTGCAGGTCACGGGGGGAATGTCCGTACAGACAGCACCCATAGTCGAGAGCGAACCCGGGTCTCTGGCACTGCAAGCGCTGTAAAGCAGCAACTCTACCGCTGCGCCACCGTGCCGGATGGGGAGCAGTCAAAACAGCATCCATAACTTACCACAAGGTGATTTTACGGCAGATCTGAAGAAAAGTAAGAAATGAAATAGACTGGGGAGCAGAAAGCAAGAAACTGAGGGAATACATTGCGGATTTACATTTATATACTTACATGATAGCCCAGCCCAAGTAGATTAGCGTACTGCCCCAGTACATAGGGTTCTCCATAACGTTGAATGGAAATGTCAGCACCTTGGCTTCCATCAAAACTCCAAAGTAGTCTCCTGTGAAGAGTGTGGATATAATCAGTGCAATTCACTTCTTCACCACAGCCCTATCTAAATCCGGCCCGCTGTGGACCCACGACAGAGGGCCAGCCTGGTGGGCCCGGCAAGGGCAAAGGTGGGACACGGCGTGAGGGGGCCGCTGAGAACAATAGGGGACCCAGCATAGGGGTGTGGTGGGCCACAGATAACAAAGTGGGAATTGGGGGGGGGTCGCCAAGAAACAAAGGGAACCCAGCGTGGGGGGGGGGGGGGGGGGGGAGGAACAAAGGGGGAACAGGGGGGGAAGCCGGCGTCGGGGGGGGGGGGGGGGGGGGGGGAACAAAGGGGGGCCATAGGGGGGGGGGGGGGGGTGGAAAGCGGAGCGGGGCCCCGCTGCCATAGTCGGTGGCAGGCAGTAGATAGGACCTTTCGGTACATTTGCAATGTGCAGGAAGGAACTGCAGATGCCGGTTTAAACCGAAGATAAGACGCAAAATGCTGGAGCAACTCAGCGGGACAGGCAATGTTTCCGGAGAGAAGGTCTGAAGAAGGGTCTCGACCCGAAACGTCGCCCGCTCCTTCCCTCCGGAGATGCTGCCTGTCCCGCTGAGTTGGTCCGCCATTTTGTGTCTGTCTTCGGTACTTTTGTAACTTGGTCGGCGCCAACACGTGGCGATTCTTGTGTACTGGCGAGGTTGTACGCAGCACAAAACATTTCACTGTACCTAGGTACATGCGGCAATACTGCAGCATTCATTCATTCATTCATTCATCCATTCATTCAATCATTCATTCATTCATCCATCCATCCATTCATTCATTCAATCATTCATTCAAGTCCATATATAAAATGGTATAATTTAAAACTGCCATATCTAGTTTGTTTTATGTGCTGGTGTGAAAAAAATTATCACGAAACAGGACTTTCATTATGGTTGGGAAAGAAAACTCCCACATTAAACAAGTGATAAATACCAAGAAGCACTGTTTCAAAATACTTTGCTAAAATCAGCGAAATAATGTTGCAGCTTTTGTCACAATACGAACGTGGGCAAATATGACAGCTCATTTATCCACAACCAGCTCCCACAAAAATAAATGAGGTAAAAGAATCGGATGACGTGTCTGGTCGAGACCCTCTTTCAGATGAAAAAGGGTCTCGACCCGAAACGTCACCCATTCCGTCTCTCCAGAGATGCCGCCTGTCCCGCTGAGTTATAGACATCTACCTTCGATTTAAACCAACATCTGCAGTTCTTTCCGACCTAAAAGAATTGGATTCTGTGATGTTGTTTGATCTATAAATACAAGACAAAGCACCAGGGACATTAAGCCAGTGAGTGAGTGTCACGGGATGGTTTACAGATCCTCAGGGAGCTGACAAGGCCTGAAGAAGCTGATGTGAAAATTCCACAGATACAAGGCATGCATGAAATTTAAAATGCGGGTATCTGGCCAACTGTCCATACTGGAGGCAGACACAAAAAAGCTGGAGCAACTCAGCGGGTCAGGCAGCTGGATCTCTGGAGAGAAGGAACAAGTGACGTTTCGACCTGAGACCCTTCTTCAGTCTGGGAGTCAGGGGAGAGGGATATGAGAGATGTAGGCAGCGCATAGAACAAATGAAAGACATGCTAAAACCAACGATGATCAAGGAAAGGTGGAGCCCACAATGGTCCATTGTTGGCTGTGGGGAAAGTGGGTAATAAGTGAAGACAGACACAACATGCTGGAGTAACTCGGCGGGGCAGGTAGCATCCCTGGAGAACATGGATAGGTGACGTTTCGGGTTCCAGTCTGAAGGAGGGTCCCAACCCGAAACGTCGCCTATCCATGCGGGTGCAGCAGCATCTAGCGGGTGCAGCGGGTGCAGCAGGAGGAAGGAAGACTAGGAAGGAAGGAAGACTCCAACCGAGTTTTTCCAGGATATGGGGTGGCACGGCGGCGCAGCGGTAGAGTTGCTGCCTTTGCAGCACTAGAGACCCAGGTTCGATCCTGACTACGGGTGTTGGTTGTACAGAGTTTGTACGTGGGTTTTCCCTGGGTGCTCTGATTTCCTCCCTCACTCCAAACATGTACAGGTTTGTAGGTTAATTGGCTTTGGTAAATAAATTGTCCCCAATGTGTGTAGGACAGTGCGCAGCGTGGACTCGGTGGGCTGAAGGGCCTGTTTCTGCGCTGTATTTCTAAAGCTAAAACTAAAAGTTAAACTCAATGAAAACTAAGATAAACGCACTCCAGCACGGACCACTACAATTTCAGATTACAAAGGAAGGTAGTTGAGGCCAGTTCAATGGCTATATTTAAGAGGGAGTTAGATGTGGCCCTTGTGGCTAAAGGGATCAGGGGGTATGGGGAGAAGGCAGGTACAGGATACTGAGTTGGATGATCAGCCATGATCATATTGAATGGCGGTGCAGGCTCGAAGGGCCGGATAGCCTACTCCTGCACCTAATTTCTATGTATTTATGTTTCTAGAAGCTTTATGGTACACGTCGAGAAGAAAAATAACATATTTCCTATTGTTCTACTGAAGGCATATTGTTACGCTCTGTTTCTAAAATGATAGATTATAAGGATGACAGTGAAAAACCAAACAAGAACAAATTGACAGCTCTGACGGTTGTTGATTGTACAGAGTTTGTACGTTCTCCCTGTGACCGCGTGGGTTTTCTCCGGGTGCTCCGGTTTCCTCCCACATTCCAAAGATGTACAGGTTTGTAGGTTAATTGGAGTCATAGTGTCACAGAGTTATACAGCGTGGAGACAGTTTCTTCGGCCCAACTTGCCCACACCAACCAACATGTCCCATCTACACTAGGCTTCAGTGAAACTTTAAACTGTCCCTAGTGTGCAGGATAGTGCTAGAGTACGGGACTGCTGGTAGGCGCGGTGGGCCAAAGACCCTGTTTCTCTAAACTTAACTAAAAGTAAGGAGTTTTATGACGGTATGCCTCAGATGCCTATTAAATCTTTTCCCCTTCACCTTAAACCAATGTCCTCTGGTCCTTGATTCCCCTACTCTGTGCAAGAGACGCTATGCATCTACCTGCCCTATTCCTCTCATGATTTTATACACTTCTAAAAGATCACCCCTCATCCTCCTGCGCTCCAAGGAATAGAGAGCCAGCTTACTCAACCTCTCCCTGCAGCTCAGACTCTCCACTCCTGGCAACACCCTCGTAAATCTTCTCTGTACCCTTTTCAGCTTGACAACCTTTTTCTGAAAACACGGTGACCTGAACTGAATACGATACTCTAAATGTGGCATGACCAGCGTCTCATACAACTGCAACATGACCTCCCAGCGTCTACAATGCTCTGACTGATGAAGGCCAATGTCGGTCAACAAGGGCAGGGGATGAGTATGTGGAACATGATACTGGTAAGTAGCGGTTTGGACGATCGCCCGGTCCTGGAGGGACGGAGCAATGGCGGCCGGCCACAAATCCATCGGAAAAAAAAAAAGACGTCAACTGCCCCAAAGGCGTGCACGAGATTTTCCACAGCAGGGTTTTTTGTGGCGGAGTTGTGTATTTGTATAAAAGTATGTGATGGCATCGACTCGTGACTGAAAAAACATCTCAAAGGGTCTTTTGGTTTCGAAAAGACGCCTGGCAAAAAGACTGGAATTAGTGACCAGGGAACAAAGCTTCTGGCTGTATAATATTATAATGTAAAATATTTCCATCACAGCTATCAATTTGTTCTTGTTTGATTTCCACTGTTATCCTCTTAATCTATAATTTCATAAATAGAAACTGCCTTCAGTGGTAAAAATAGGAAATGTGTTATTCTTCTCCTCGATTGTACCGTAAAGCTTCTGAAATTGTAGTGTACAATTACACAAAATGCTGGAGTAACTCAGCGGGACAGGCAGCATCTCTGGAGAGAAGGGATCTGAGGAGCCTGAAGAAGGGTCTCGACCACCAATGGCACCCATTCCTTCTCTCTAGAGATGCCGCCTGTCCCGCTGAGCTACTCCAGCATGCTGTGTCTATCTTGGGTGAAAACCAGCATCTGCAGTTCCTTCCTTCCCGTTCACGCTAGTTCTATCCTACACGCTGGGGACAATTTACAGAAGCCGATGAACCTCCAAACCGCTCATCTTTGGAAAGTGGGTGGCAACTGGAGCACCTGGAGAAAACCCACGTGGTCAAAGGGAGAAAGGTAACAACTCCGTACAGACAGCACCCGTAGTCTGGATCGAACCCAGATCTCAAGGCGCTGTAAGACAGCAACTCCACCGCTGCGCCACCGTGCCGCCCAATGTATGACATATGTCGCATGCAATACATGTGGATGGCATAATTTAACACAACCCTGAATCTAATAATAATAATAATAATAATAATAATAATAATAATATCTTTTATTGTCATTGCACATAAGCGCAACGAGATTTGGTCAGCGGCTTCCATCCGATGTCATAACATACATAACTAATACAATTTAGATTTAGATACCCCGAGAACATGGATGAACGTGAACTCTCTCCATGGATGTTCCCTGATCTGCTGAGTGTTTCCAGCGAATTTTGGTTTTATTATTTCACTTTCACAATTTGAAGACTTTGTTTTTTTTAAAAGAAATGGCCAGTTATTCCACACCAGGTTTTCGATAACAATCATTCGCATCACCTACACTTGTAGCATTCCCACTGTGGGAAAACAACCCAATGTGCTTTAGAGAAACTTAACCAAACAAACTTTAACATTTAGTCATATCAAAAAAAAAGGGTGGCACTGTGGCGGGGCAGTAGAGTCGTTGCCTCACAGCGCCAGAGACCCGGGTTGAATCCTGACCACAGGTGCTGTCTGTGCAGTGTTTGTACCTTCTCCCCGTGACCTGCGTGGGTTTCCTCCTTTCCTCCCACACTCCAAAGACATGCAGGTTTGTAGGTTAAATGTAACTGCAGAAGGAACTGCAGATGCTGGTTTACTCCGAAGATGGGCACATAATGCTGGAGTAACTCAGCGGGACAGGCAGCATCTCTGGATTGAAGGTATACGTGTCAGTCTGAAGAAAGGTCTCGACCCGAAACATCACCCATTTCTTCTATCCAGAGATGTTGCCCGTCCCACTGAGTTACTGTAGCATTTTGTGTTTATCTGTTGTAGGTTTGTAGGTTAATTGGCTTTGTTATAATTGTAACGTTTTCCTTTGTGTGTAGGATAGTGCTAGTGTGCGGGGTGACCACTGGTCGGCGTGGACTGGGTGGGCCAGGGGGCCTGTTTGTGCACTGTATCTCTAAAGTCTAGAGTAAAGAAGATATGAGGCTGGATGGCAAAAAGCTTCATCGAAGGTTGTAAGGAAAGGCTGGGAGAAAGGCGAAATAAGGAAGCAGAAATGTTGATGTGGAGTTCACCAGGGTTGATGGACAAGGATCTCAAAGTGAAGAAGGGTCTCAAAGTGAGACGTCACCTGTTCGTTCTCCCCAGTGAAGCTGCCCGTCCCGCTGAGTTAGTGCAATATTTTGTGTCTTGTTAAGGGACATTGGAGACGGAAACGCGCATTCCAAAGGAGAGAACACTAGCGTGACGATTGTCCAGTGGTCATAGTGGAATCGTTGCAGGGTTAAAAAAAGATGACAAGAAAGAGAGGGCTGAGGAATGGAGTGCCAGGAGAAGAATTTTACAATCGAGCTGTTATTTAGGGGCGAGCTATCGTACATCAGTACAGGCAGTGGATGAGTGAATGGAGTTTAACACGAGACTGGAAAGTAGCGGCTTGGATGGCGTGTGTGTCAATGGAGAGCAGTTGGAAAATTCTCACAGCCCCCCCACACGCCTGGATGAGAGGCAGGAGGCAGGAGCAGGGGAGTTGGGATGTGGTACAAAAGTGGAAGCAGATGACAGAATGGACTGATGGCTGCAAGTACGTCACATAGTGTGAATTGGATTCGGACGGACGCCTGGAGAAAAGGGATGGAATTAGTGACTGGGGATCAAAGGCCATTGCTTCAGGCTGTGAATTACATACGGTCGATGTGGAATATTTCCGGCTGCAGCTGCCAATTTGTTACTGCCTGTTTTGCGTTGTCACCCTAAATCTATCGTTTCATAAGTGCAGCGTAGCATTATTGTTTCAGTAGAAGTATCACTGTGGTCCTCCTGCTCGACATGCAATGCCTCCAGAATAGCATTGATCTTCTATATGTGGACCAGGCTGGAACACACATACAACATCAGGCTGGCGAATGTGTGTGGATGACATGTGTGGATGTACGCGGGCAAAGGGGGTTCGAGGACGGGACCACGTGGGTGCCAGAGATCGGACGCGCGCCGAGGACAAAGGAGGACCCGGCGTGCAGGGGCACCACCGAGAGGGAGAACAAAGGGGGACATAACGACGGTGGACACGGCGTGGTAGGAACGGCCAAGAACTAAGGGGGGACCACAAATGGAATGTGTTAAAAATGGTTGGTGTTCAAACGGGATACTTGTTACTTTGTTGGTGCCCTTTATGTGGCGACTCTTTGCATACCTTTGGTATGTAAAACAAAGAATCTCACTGTGTCTTTTCACGTGTGACAATTCATCATCATCATCCTCATCATCATCCTCATCGCCATTATTTAACATGTAACATTAATGTGGAGCAGAAAATGAAGTCACCTTATTGAGCTTTGTGAACATTTCCTAGTGACACCGAGAGCCAGGTTTTTACAGAACGCCATTGTTAGCTGCCGTCCTGCTAAATCTTGGCTTCAATAGTTTAGTTTAGTTTAGAGATACAGCGCGGAAACAGGCCATTCGGCCCTATGAGTTTGCACCAACCCGCGATCCCCCGCACATTAACACTATCTTAAGTTACCTACACACACTGGGGACAATTTACACTTACACCAAGCCAATTGACCTCCAAACCTGTACGTCTTTGGAAAGGAGCCGAAGATCTCGGAGAAGACCCGCATGGTCACGGGGAGAATGTACAAACTCCGTACAGACAGCACCCGTAGTTGGGACCGAACCCGGGTCTCTGGCGCTGCAAGGCAGCAACTCTACCGCTGCGCCACCGTGCCGCCCGTATAGACTGGGGAGTTAAGAGTTAAGAGACAATAGCGTTTCATTGCCATGTGTTTCGGGATCAGATCAATGAAATACTTACTGGTTGCAGCTTTACAGGTACATACCAGCAAGATCGTAATAAGTATGTATACTTTAAATTATCAGCTATTCTAGGTGCGCCTTATTAGCTCAAGGCGATGTACAGTACGCCGTGCAACTGGAGTAGGGCAAGATCAATAGTGGCTCAGTGCTGATTTAGGGTTGTGGTTAGGGTTGTGCAGGGTTGTGCAAGGGTGATTCATGTGGTACAATGCGAGCAGCAGTAAAGCTGCTGCCCTCGCAGCCAGAGACCCCGCGTTCTTACGGGTGGCTAATGATATCTGACGGGTGCTTGTCTGTACGGGTTTGTACAAAGTGAACTGCGTGGGTTTCCCCGCGATCTTGTATCCAAAGATGTACAGGTTTGAGGTAATGGAACTGTCCCCAGTCCTTAGTGAACTTGTGCGACGGTGGGCGGACCCTTAAAGAGCGTTCTTTTAGAAACGTAGGGGAAATTGATTTTGTCAGAGGGTGGGAATCTGTGGAATTCTTTGCCCCAGAAGGGTGTGGAGGCCAAGTCAGTGAGTATTTGTACAGCAGAGATAGATACAGTACATGACCGAATGGCGGAGTAGACTTGATTCCACTATTCCTTATGAACTTATGACGGTGGTCCCCTGAAGAAAACGTAGGTGATCACAGGGGGAGCGTACAAACGCTGTACAGACAACTCATGTAGTCGGGATTGCACCCGGGTCTCTGGCGTATTACAGCAGCAACATTACCGTTGCATCGCCCTCTGGTATGGTCCTCCACAGCAAAATGAGTGTACGAGCAGCCTCCTAGACACTGGCGGATTTGCTTCTCTAGTTGTCGTGCCTAAGTACAGACTGCTGGAGCCAAAGTATTATCCAATGTGAAATGCTTTCAACCTTGGCTCCTCAAACACTCACCATCTCACTATCTGAGCTGGGCAAACTGTTGCAATTCCACGTTGATAAGGCGATGAAAATGAAAAGGTACTGGTGACGTCAAGAGTGAATGGAATGCCCGAGAGATACACAGAAAGAACATTCAGTCCTATGGTGCAGACAATACTTGACAGAACAGGTTAGAAACTTGCATAGCTTCTTCCCCTTGGAGATCCTCTTCTCCTGAAGGGATAACTCACCAGGTACCCCGCATCTGCAGACACCACTCCTACTGTCTACTCATTCTTTGGCACAGGATTCCCACAACTTTAGTTTTGTTTATTGCCACTTGTACTGAGGTACAGTGGCGCAGCGGTAGAGTTGCTGCCTTTCAGCGCCAGGGACCCGGGTCTGATCCTGGCCACAGGTGCTGTCTGTATAGAGCTTGCACGTTCTCCCCGTGACCCCGTGGGATTGCTCCGGTGGCTCCGCTTTCCTCCCCCACTACAAAGGCGTGCAGGCTTGTAGGTTAATTGGCTTCTGTAAAATCGCAAATTGTGTGCATGACTGTGGTAGATCTCAACACGGCTCAGATTTAGTGCTAATCTTTAAGACGGACACATTTCCAGCTATCCAAACTTGTTATAGTTTACTACAGTTTTTAGTTCATTTTTGCTTTGTTATTGAACATCAAATTGTAGAATTGTAATTCAATGTGTGCATTTCAATGTGTAGGAAGGAACTGCAGATGCAGATCATTAGACAAAGTCAGCATGGATTTATGAAAGGTAAATCATGCCTGACGGATCTTATTGAATTTTTCGAGGATGTAACTAGTAGAGTGGATAAGGGAGAACCAGTGGATGTGTTATGTCTGGACTTTCAGAAGGCTTTCGACAAGGTCCCACATAAGAGATTAGTTTACAAACTTAAAGCACACGGTATTGGGGGTTCAGTATTGATGTGGATAGAGAACTGGCTGGCAGACAGGAAGCAAAGAGTAGGAGTAAACGGGTCCTATTCAGAATGGCAGGCAGTGACTAGTGGGGTACCGCAAGGCTCAGTGCTGGGACCCCAGCTATTTACAATATATATTAATGATTTGGACGAGCGAATTGAATGCAATATCTCCAAGTTTGCGGATGCCACTAAGCTGGGGGGCAGTGTTAGCTGTGAGGAGGATGCTAGGAGGCTGCAAGGTGACTTGGATAGGCTGGGTGAGTGGGCAAATGCATGGCAGATGCAGTATAATGTGGATAAATGTGAGGCTATCCACTTTGGTGGCAAAAACAGGAAAGTAGATTATTATCTGAATGGTGGCCGATTAGGAAAAGAGGAGATGCAACGAGACCTGGGTGTCATGGTACACCAGTCATTGAAAGTAGGCATGCAGGTGCAGCAGGCAGTGAAGAAAGCGAATGGTATGTTAGCATTCATAGCAAAAGGATTTAAGTATAGGAGCAGGGAGGTTTTACTGCAGTTGTACAGGGTCTTGGTGAGACCACACCTGGCGTATTGCGTACAGTTTTGGTCTCCAAATCTGAGGAAAGACATTCTTGCCATAGAGGGAGTACAGAGAAGGTTCAGCAGACTGATTCCTAGGATGTCAGGACTTTCATATGAAGAAAGACTGGATAGACTCGGCTTGTACTCGCTAGAATTTAGAAGATTGAGGGGGGATCTTATAGAAACTTACAAAATTCTTAAGGGGTTGGACAGGCTAGATCCAGGAAGATTGTTCCCGATGTTGGGGAAGTCCAGAACAAGGGGTCACAGTTTAAGGATAAGAGGGAAATCTTTTAGGACCGAGATGAGAAAAACATTTTTCACACAGAGAGTGGTGAATCTCTGGAGTTCTCTGCCACAGAATGTGGTTGAGGCCAGTTCATTGGCTATATTTAAGAGGGAGTTAGATGTGGCCCTTGTGGCTAAAGGTATCAGGGGATATGGAGAGAAGGCAGGTACAGGATACTGAGTTGGATGATCAGCCATGATCATATTGAATAGCGGTGCAGGCTTGAAGGGCCGAATGGCCTACTCCTGCACCTATTTTCCATGTTTCTATGGGCCAGGCAGCATCTCTGGAGAAAAGGAATAGGTGACTTTTCGGGTCGAGACCCTTCTTTAGACCCATCTGTTTTCTCCCGAGATGTTGTTTTCTCCAGAGATGCTGCCTGACCCACTGAGTAACTAGCTTTTTGTGCCTATCTTTTTTACATTTCAATCTTCTTTTAAACTAGTTTTCTATTTAACAATAAAATGGTTACGTAATTTTCGCTCAAATACTCGTGGTTTGGACTTCACTCGAATTAAATTTCCCTTAGGCAATACATTTTTGTGCAACTTTAAATGAACATTAAAGATAGACTTGGTTCTGATAATAGATAATAACTTGTACACATTACGGTTACATAAACCTTATCTGTATTTGAAAATATTGACATATTGATTTCTTGTTTTTTTAGTACTTCACTCGTCCACCTATATTTAAGCATTGCAAAACTTGAAGATTTTGGCAAAGAATTTGTATTTTCATAGTCTGTTTACATGTAAGCCAGGATTGTTGTGTGTTCACATTTCTCCTTATCATTTTCATTACACTGGTTCTTATGTCTTGAGTAGAACTTTGGTATCAATACATTGCACACGTTAACATTTACTTGACCCTTCACGTCAGTAAAGGTGGCGCAGTGGTGCAACAATTGGCTTCGGTAAATTGTCCCTAGTGTGGAGGATGCAGTTAGTGAGGGGGTGATCGCTGGTCAGCGTGGACTCAGTGGGCCGAATGGCCTCTTCCACGCTGTATCTCTAAAGTATATAAAGCGTGGAGACAGACCCTTCATCACTAACCACCAAGCACTCACTTACATCAATCCTACACTAATCCCATTTTATCCCACTCGTATCATAAGAACTATAGTCATGCAACGCAGAAACAGGCCCTTCAGCCCAACTTGTCCATGCCACCACGATGCTGCTTCTAAGCTCGTCCCATTTGCCCGCATTAGGCCCATATCCCTCTAAATCTTTCCTATCCCTGTACCTGCCCAGGTGCCTTTTAAATGCTGGTATAGTAAATACAGTCAAGAGAAGAGTGGCGCAGTGGCATAGCCGTCGAGTAGCTGCCTCACAGCACCATAGACCCGGGTTCGATCCAGATTAAAGGTGCTGTCTGCGCGGAATTCGTACATTCTCCCTGTGACTACATCGGTTTTCTCCAGGAGCTACACTTGCATCCCTCATCCCAAAGATGTACAGGTTTGAAAATTAATTTTTCTCGACAAGTTGTATAAAATTGCCTGTTGCTTAATGTATGGGGTGATCACTGGTTGGCATGGACTCAGTGAGCCGAAGGGCCTGTTTCCGAGCTGTATCTCTAAAGTCTCAAGAACACATTTTTGTATGAACCATAATAACTTGGGAAGAGGCACATTAGAATTTATGTTCATTCATAATTCATGATGGCGGGACTGACATACGATGAAAGAATGGATCGAATGGACATATTCATTGCAATTTAGAAGGATGATAGGGGATCTTATAAAACAAGTACAATTCTTAAGGGATTGGACAGGCTAGATGCAGGAAAAATGTTCCCGATGTTGGATGAGTCCAGAACCACAAGGGTCACAGTTTAATAATAAGGAGTGGACAAAAATGCTGGAGAAACTCAGCGGGTGAGGCAGCATCTTTTGAGCGAAGGAATAGGCGACATTTCGGGTCGAGACCCTTCTTCACACTGGTAGGGGTAGGCCATTTAGGACTGAGATGAGGGGGAAAAAAATTAACCTAGAGAGTTGCGAATCTGTGGCGTTCTCGGCCACAGAAGGCAGTGGAGGCCAATTCACTGGATATATTCAAGAGAGAGATATAGCTCTTAGGGCTAACTGATTCAAGGGATATGGGAGAGAAAGCAGGAACGGGGTACTGATTTTGCATGATCCCAGCCGTGATCATATTGAATGGCGGTGCTGGCTCGAAGGGCCAAATGGCCTATCTCCTGCACCCATTTTCTACGATTCAATAGTGTTCTCTGAAAATACATGTACAATTGCATCGAGTATTCCTTTGCAGATGTACAAGAGAAAAAAAAGAGAACATTTGGAAAGAGGTTAATGATAGTGTTTACTGAATAGTGCCTCATGCCACATCATTTCTTTTATTGATAACTTTAGGATAAAAAATATTTTATTTCTGGGAATATCTGGGTTCAACACAGTAATAAAACATTGAAGCTTTGGCTTTGAAGCACAGAAGGGCAGCACGGTGGCGCAGCGATAGAGCTACTGCGTCATAGCGCCAGAGACCCGGGTTCGATCCTGACTACTCATGCTTGTTTGTGCGGCATTCATACGTTCTCCCTGTGGGTTTTCTCCGAGATCTTCGGTTTCCTCCCACAATCCAAAGACGTACATGTTTGTAGGTTAATTGGCTTGGTCTAACTGTCAAATTGTCCCTAGTGTAGTGTAGGGTAGTGTTAATGTGCGGGGACCGCAGCTCGGTGTGGACTCAGTTGGCTGAAGGGCCTGGTTCCGCAATGTATGTCTAAACTAAAACAAAATTAAACTTTTGAGATTATAGCGATGGTTTATCAAGCGCTGCAAGTCAGAATGATTAATATCCTAGCTTGTTCAACTGCAACATTTTGCAGCTGTCTTACACTGTTGGACTTTAGACTTCAGAGATAGAGTGTGGAAACAGGCCCGTTGACCCACCAAGTCCACGCCGACCAGTGATCACCACGTACACGAACACTATCCCACACACTAAGGACAATTTACAATCTACAGAAGCCAATTAACCTACAAACCAGTGGGAGTGCGGGAGGAAACCTGAGCACCTGGAGCAAACCCACACGGTCACAGGGAGAACGTACAAACTCTGTCCAGACAGCACGCGTTGTTAGGATCGAACCTTAGTCTCTGGCGCTGTAAGGCAGCAACTCTACTGGCACCCACAGCAGTGATTTCCCGGGGGGTTGTTTAGAGATACAGCATGGAAACGGGCCCCTCTGTCCACTGTCCTGGCTGGCCATCGATCAGTTAACGCAGCTTAATCGGTTTCGGTAAAATTGTAAATTGTCTCTAGTGCATGCAGGACAATGTCAATGTGCGGGGATCGCTGGTCGGCACGGACTCGGTGGGCCGAAGGGCCTGTTGCTTGTAGTTTTTATGCTTGCTGTTCTAACACTTTACTGTTCTAACACATTACAGCAAATACTCCGCATGAGAGATTAACTGCAGAAAGATTAACTCTTCCCTTCACGCCGTTCTGTTCTGTTGCTTGGCTGTTTCCATGGCAACCTGATATTCCTGCCACTGGACTGATGGATAGCTCAAAGGGTGAGACGCAATTAGGCCTCATTCAAGCAGCACCAGGGTATTTTAAATGATGTCGATGAAGGATCCGGTGGACTGTAGTCGCATTCTTGTGGCGAGGCAGTGCGTGGCATTTTACGTCACCGTGTATTACTCTGCATCCAAAATGCAAAGTAAAAATCAACCCAGTGCTTCAACCTCACTTCATCTCATTACTAACAATTAGTACACCCTGTGCGTAGGGGAGAGGGTAGAGCTGAAGATGTCCTGGTTGGGTTGCTCCTAGGCCTGGCCAAGCTGGCCATCTGTGCAGGCAGAAGAGGGCTCCGCCCGAACCCGCTGTCTGCCCCTTTCCCGGGGTTACGTCCACGTCCGGGTGTTACTAGAAAGGGACTACGCGCAGCCCATGGGCACCCTGGGAGGTGGAATGTATCCTAGATATAGATTGTAACATCGTTGGTCAATATTTGATATTCAAGGATATTTGTCTTACTTTGTACTAAGGTGGTGGGTTTGTTGGTATTGTTTTGTATTTTGTACATTTTATGCTCATAATAATTGATTACATTTATTTTGGGTTAAAAGAAAATTGTGTATGATTTAACCAGAATTCTGCAAAACATAATAGATTATGCAGACTTACCGCATGTTTTGATGATAGTGAATACTGTTCAGTTTAGAGTTAGTTTAGATGAGTTTAGTTTATTGTCACATGTACCGAGGTATAGTGAAAAGCTTTTGTTGCGTGTATTCCAGCCAGCGGGAACACAATGCGTGATTACAATCGATCCATTCGCAGTGTACAGATACGTTTAGGGCAAGGTAAAGCCAGTAAAGTCCCATCAAAGATAGTCTGAGGGTCACCAAAGAGATAGATAGTTCAGCCGTGCTCTCTGGTTGTGGTAGGATGATTCAGTTGCCTGATAACAGATAATATAATACACAATATACATTAGGTGCAGGAGTAGGCCATTCGGCCCTTCGAGGCAGCACCGCCATTCAATGTGATCATGGCTGATCATCCACAATCAGGACCCCGTTCCTGCCTTCTCCCCACAGCTGGGAAGAAACTGTCCCTGAATCTGGAGGTGTGTGTTTTCACACTTCTATAACCTTTGCCCGATTGGAAAGGGGAGAAGAGGGAGTGGCCAGGGTGCGACTCGTCCTTCATGATGCTGCTGGCCTTGCAGAGGCAGCGTGAGGTGTAAATGGAGTCAATGGAAGGGAGGTTGGTCTAGGAAGGGAGTTTGGAGATACACCACGGCAACTGGCCCTTCGGCCCACTGGGTCTGGCCTGCCCCGCGCGCCCTCGTGGTCGGCTGCGGCAGGCGCCCACACCCGGGGAACAATGGTGGACGGGCGATGAGAGCGATGTAGCGTCCAAGGAAGGAGACGGCTGGAAGCCCCCGCACCAGCCTGGGACTTGCCTGGAACAGAGCGCTGACTTTGAAAATGGCGCCAAAACATGTCGCCTCGTGCATGCGTGCTCAGTAGATTATTTCCTAATTACTTGCTAATCGAGGATCGGGGGATATGCCAATACTCTACTGGACTATTTGTACAAAATAAAACTTCACTGTGCTCGCACGTCACACACGTGACTATAAAAGCACCATTGATCCGAGACCACACCAATAATCGATCACCCATGCTTGCCTACTCAAACGTCACCTAATCCTATTCTCCAGAGATGCTGCCTGACCCGCTGAGTTACTCTAGCATTTTGCTTCTATCTTAGGTATCATCGCACTTGACCTATATTCACGCTGTTAAAACAACACAATTTCACAGAGGGGAGTCGCTTGTGGCTTCTTTTACCTCAGTTAAGCATGAGTCCGCACTGCGGGGGGTTATTCAATCTGATAACCGCTTTGCTATGTCTCTTTAGCATGTGCTGTGTCTCTGCTGGAGGCTTGAAATCAGGAGTGACGTGGCAGGTGGCAAACACTAAATACCATCAGACAACAGAGCTTAAAGCAGAGGAAGTTGTCAAATGACTTTATAATTAAAAGACCATGGGGATATCCATCCACAGGTATAATTTGTGCTCAATTGTCTCAATTGCCTCAGTGCTCTACTGCTAAGGGAACAATATACTTTTGTGCCACTGAAGTGGAATTCGTGTTAGAATTACAAGGATGACTTCCATGCAGCTAACTTCATAGTTCATTGAAAAAAAATAATTCTCCGTTGCAGAAAGCTGGAAAAATAATACAGGCAGATAATTCAAAACATACAGTTATTTGTTAAATAATATATACTAAGTAGATGAACAGTCTGAAGAAGGGTCTCGAACCGAAACGTCACCCATTCCTTCTCTCCAGAGAAGCTGCCAGTCCCGCTGAGTTACTCCAGCATTTTGTGTCTACCTTATAACAAGTACATATTAGTCATCCTGTACTTTGCGTGGGAGCACGTATTTTAACCCTGAACGGTCTCCTAAAAAAATGTGAATATGCATTGGCGGCACGGTGGCGCAGTGGTGGAGTTGCTGCCTTACAGTGCTTGCAGCGCCGGAGACCAGGGTGCGGTCTGTAAAGCTTTTGTACGTTCTCCCCGTGACCTGCGTGGGCTTTCTCTGAGATCTTCAGTTTCCTCCCACATTCCAAAGACGCACAGGTTTGTAGGTTAATTGGCTTGGTAAATGTAAAAATTGTCCTGTGTGTGTAGGATAGTGTTAATGTGCGGGGATCGCTGGTCGTCACGGAACCGATGGGCCGAAGGGCCTGTTTCTGCGCTGTATCTCGAAACTAAAATAAACTAAACTTGCATTAGAGATGGGGTCAAGGAAAGAGCCTTCACGTCGCGGCCCTGTTTCCACCAATCTTTCCACCCCCACGCACAAGAAGCACCAGAAGCGACAAGACAGACACCATTGTACGCAGATGCCGAGCCGTGCGTTTAGCTCCGGCTGAGCAACGTCTAATCTTGTGTGTGGACTTGACAAGAAGAAGAATAGAGATCATATCAAGTAGACACAAATCTATTGTAAAATTATAGCATGTTTAAATCAGACGAGATGAACTTAATATTAAACCCCAACTTGTTTAGCTATAATAACAGCAAAAGTAAGAAGCAATTGTCTCACCTAAAAATGTCCCAACGAATCCCAGTACAAAGAAGCTGCTCATGACAAAGATGGTGCCGATCAGGAAAAGACCAGAGCCCATGTAAAAACTTGCAGGGTTATCAAGTAGTTGAAGCTTTGGCTGAATCTTCATTGCTTCTGTGAAACTATAGAAAAAAGATACAGAGAGCATTTGTTACACAATAAATGAAATGTGAATCAGCTTTGTTGCTTGACTAATGCATTTTCTTTCAGCTTGGCATCTTTTGACAACTGCACAATCAATTCAGAAGTGAGAAAGTTATTACAGATAGTTCTGCCACAGCGCAATAGTTGTATTCCAACCAAATGAATGATGTTATTAAAACAGAATGTGTAGGAAGGGACTGCAGATAGACTCAAAATGCTGGAGTAACTCAGTGGGACAGGCAGCATCTCTGGAGAGAAGGAATGGGTGGCGTTTCAGGTCAAGTCTGATCACTGATGAAGGGGTCTCGAGATGCCGCCTGTCCCGCTGAGTTAATCCAGCATTTTGTGTCTATCTTCAATTTAAACCAGCATCTGCAGTTCTTTCCTACACAAGGAACTGCAGATGCTAGTTTAAAGCAAGGTCAAAGGCCAATAGCTCGTTGCATATATCCACCACCCTTTGTGTTAAAAAGTTACCCCTCAGTTTCTTATTAAGTCTTTCCCTCATCAAAGTTCTTTCTCCAGTAGGATTTTTGAATGCAAAGGTTTTTTCAACAGCTATAAGTAGCTTTTTGTTATCGAGAATACTAAAGTGTATGTTTCATTATTTCACAGAGTATTAATGCACAAGTGACAACAGAAGCAAATACTGCCAATTTTGCTGGCAACTCACAGTGAAACCAGCAGCTGTATTCTTAAAAGACAATAGTGTTGGATTGCTGCGGGGAGGTTTCATGGAAAGTTTTTTTTCCCCTCTAGACTGTTTTTACCTCAAGGCAGCTGTTTTTCTGCTTCTATTTTTTCCCAAAGTAACTTTTAAGTGGTTCTCTGGTTCCTCACAAAAGTTCTAATCAATTCAGCTTGTGAGATATAAACATTATTCCCTAGTTCAACACTTGTGTTATTTCCAATTAGTGTTATAGAAATACACATTACCCCAGGACTATCTGTAATTAATGAACTCAAAATTATATTACAAATGAAATCTGGGGGACTGAAATGCCAATAAGATTAAATTAACAGCACCATTTCAATTTAAACAAAATCCATTATTTCTTAATAAAAGTGTATTTCTTTTTGTAAACCAGCACCTACAAGTTCCTTGCTTCAATCACCGGTTCCCCATCAGTGAGTTCTAGCCCAATGTTTTTAGTGACAGCAAGTCATATTGAAGCAAAAAGATAGCAAAATGACTCAGCAGGCCAGCCAGCATATATGGTGAGAGAAACAGAGATAATGATCTCTCGTCAGTGATCTTTAGTTAGGTCGATTCATTCAACTAGAGTCGTAGAGTGATACAGTGTGGAAACAGGCCCTTCGGCATTAACTTGCCCACAATGTCCCAGCTACACGAGCCTCACCTCCCAGCATTTGGTTCATATCCCACCAATCCTAGCCTTTCCATGTACCTGTCTAACTGTTTCTTAAATGTTGTGATAGTTCCTGCCTCAATGACGTCCTCTGGCAGCTTGTTCCATACACCCATCACCCTTTGTGTAAAAAAGTTACCCCTCAGATTCCTGTTAAATCTTCACCCAAATCCTATGTCCTCTGGTCTTCGATTCACCTACTCTGGGTAAGAGACTCTGTGCATCTAATCGATCTATTCCTCTCATGATCTTCTACCCCTCATCCTTCTCTATAAGGTCTGCCTATAGCCCAGACCCTCCAGTCCCCAATATCACTGTACCCTTTCCAGCTTGACAACATCTTTCCTATAACACGTTGCCCAGAACATGGAGATACAAAGGACTGAGAATGGTGGAATCCTGTGCAAAACACAAAGGGCTGGGGCAACTCATTGGGTCAGGCAGCATTTGTGGAGGGAATGGATAGATAACGTTTCAGGTTGGGTTCCTTCTTCTTAGTTTTGTTTAGTTTAATTTAGAAATACCAATACAGGCCCTTCGGCCTACCGAGTCCATGCTAAACAGTGATCCCCACACACTTACACTACACACACACACTGGGGACAATTTACAATTATACCCCAAGCCAATTCATCTACAAACCTATACGTCTTTGGAGTGTGGGCGGAAAAGATAGATCTCGGAGAAAACCCACGTAGATCACATGGAGAACCTACAAACTCTGCACAGACAGCATCCGTAGACAGTTCTTTAGACTGAAATGTCGTCCATCCATTCTCTCCGTAGATTCTGCCTGAGCCGCTGAGTTACTCCAGCGCATTGCCATCTGATCTGATCGTATACCTTGCAAAACAAAGCTTTATATTCTACCTCGATACATGTGACAATAATATACTATAGCTAATCATGCTTAAGAAAGAACTGCAGATGTTGGAAAAATCGAAGGTGGACATAAAATGCTGGAGGAACTCAGCGGGTGCGGCAGCATCTATGGAGAAAAGGAATAGGCGACGTTTCGGGTTGAGACCCTTCTTCAGACTGACGTGGGGGGGAAGAAAGGAAGAGGCGGAGACAGTGGGCTGTGGGAGAGCTGGGCAGGGTGGAGTGGAAGAAAGATCAGATTAGGAATGGGAGGGTGAGTTGAAGTGCTGAGCAACCGGGAGATCAGGTTGAACTGAGTGGAGCTGTTAGGCAAAGCGATCGTCAAGCCTGCGCTTGGTCTCATCGATGTAGAGTAGTTGACACCTGGAACAGCAGATGCAGTAGCTGATACCTGGAACAGCAGAGGATGCTGTTGGGTTATTGACAAAAAGACTGGCCCAAGCTGTTTGCCGTGACGACTGCAAAAATGAACCAAGGGAAATAATCAGGGGAGCAGAAATACTCAGCGTGGTTTGTTGGGCTCGCTGTGAAAGCAACATGAGGTGCTCGAGTTAAGTGTCCATATGATGCACGAACAAAGCATCAAAAACGTCAAGAGAAAGGGATACAATAGGAAACAAGAGCCCGATTTGTTTCTGAGTGCAGATGACTCTGCATAAACGTTCAACAACACAACTCATCTCTCGGGCTTTAGATCATTTGCCAGACAGTATGTGTCTCATTCTCTTGGATGTGAAATATCAAGTCTGACGTCTGTTGCTGAGAGCCTTGCGGTCCCTCACACAAATATTACGTGTGAAGCCGAAATTCTGCTCAACTTGAAGCTGTCTACGGACAAATACCGCTGGGAAGGAACTGCAGATGCTGGTTTCTTCAGTCTGAAGAAGGGTCTCGACCCGAAACGTCACCGAAGTCATCTCCAGAGATGCAGCCTGTCCCGCTGAGTTACTCCAGCATTTTTGTGTCTCTCTACAGATAAATAATAATGTCTAACACGTCATTCACTCCTGAACTAACTCAGCCCTGCACGGCTAACACACACTTATTGGTATTTTTAAAGTGGACATTGAAAGATTCTTGGTTGTCGGAGGTTACGGGGAGAAGGCAGGAGAATAGGGTCGAGATTCTGGGTGTCAGGGGTTATGGAGAGAAGGCAGGAGAATAGTGGGGAAGATAGATCTGCCATGGTTAAATATCAGAGTGGACTCTGCCAAACTAACCAAGGTGATTGACTTCAATTTCAAGTAATCATTAGACACCCTCTCTCTCCATCCCTTCCCCACCCTAGTCGTCTTGCCAGTTCCACTGTTCGCATCCATATCTCCCTTCGTTATCACCAGTTCCACAATGGACCATTGTGGGCTCCACCTTTCCTTGGTCATCGGTGCCGGCTCTGATTTGTTCTGTAACTCCAGTTTCCCCCTCCTGTGACTCCCAGTCTGAAGAAGGATCTCAACCCGAAACGTCACCTGCTCCTTCTCTCCAGAGATGCAGCCTGACCCGCTGAGTCACTCCAACATGATGTGCCTTTTTTCTGTGTAAACCAGCATCTGCAGTTCCTTCTGGCACATTGACTTAATTATCTCTTCAGTTCAGGAAAACATAGCCTTGTTGCATTAGGATATGAATCACAAAAAAAACTCCACATACAGATAATAAATGTAAAAAAGTATTTTGTTCTCGCTTCCTGCTAACTTTTAGCAAATTATTTTAAAATCTGTGACATGTAGTAGCGTTGTTACAAAACCTACCATTAGCGCCGCTACAGATCTGCCACTGTGTGATACCGGAGGCTCGGGGGGGGGGGGGGATTAAAATGCAGGCTTGTATTGGTCGTCAGAGAGGAATTTCCTCGGGCTGCTAGCTGATGAAGAAAAATCGTTCAGGATCCATTCCCAGTTTATTTGTGAAAAATTTGCTGGATGATTATTTAATCACCGGATCGAACTTAAACGTGACTAAAGACGCCTTCAACATCACGGATCACAATATCAGGACAAAACAAAAGGTATGTCGTTTATTTAACATATTATCTTGCTTTTTTATGTGGCTTCATTTGAATCTTATGATGCGAAAAATATTATTTAGGCCCCATATGAATTGGCCGTGTCTTGCCTGCCGAAATGGGCTTAAATATATGGCAACGGCAACATTCCAATCGATCACATTCCATTGCGGGATCAAGTGGTACCCAGAGCAGCAGCAGTGCAGGAGTGTAACATTGTCAGAGGTGAAACATTAAATACAACTTTGGGCTCCTTGGTGGAAACTTAAGATTTCAACTTTCAAGATGAACGGGGGGGGGGGGGGGGAGTTGGGTAATCGATAATTCTTTATAAACAAACTGCATCATTACAAACAAACCATCCGGTTCATATCAGCTTGTTGATTGTTGTGTTTGTGCACATTCCAGCTGCTGCATTTCCGGACTGATTATCAGCGGCTGCACTCAAGTATTTCCTTGGCAATGAAGGGTTTTGGGCCAACAAGGCAGCTGTTACATGAGTTTTTGTTTTCTTTATCAAAATCCTTCCCAACACTACCTTCTCCCTGCTTTATGGCAAACAATCCCAACTTCTCCACATTTGACACAGGGCTGGACCTCCTTCCTAAAATACAACGTTCAAACAGAGGCAAAACTAGAGATGTCGCCTGTCCCGCTGAGTTACTCCAGCTTTTTGTGTCTACCTTCGGTTTAAACCAGCATCTGCAGCTCCTTCCTACACAACTATCTAGTTCAGTTTAGTTTAGTTTAGAGATACGGCGCGGAAACAGGCCCTTCGGCCCACTGGGTCCGCACCGACCAGCGATCCCCGCACATTAAACCCTATCCTTCACACACTAGGGACAAGTTACACTTGCAGCAAGCCAAATAACCTACAACCTCCTGCACGTCTTTGGAGTGTGGGAGGAAACCGAGGATCTCAGAGAAAACCCACGCGGTCACGGGGAGAACGTACAGACAGCACCCGTAGTCGGGATCGAACCGGGTCGACGGCACCTTAAGCGCTGTAAGTCAGCAACTCTACCGCTGCGCCAGTGCCGTGTGCACAAATATGACAAACAACAAGATGATAAGAGCCAGATAATTAAAGTTTGATGGAACTGGCAAGCAAAAACCGTTCAGCAGTCTCCTTGATGTTGCAGTTTCCTGGGTTTTAACCACATTTCCCAGTGCTTTATCACAATTCAACGGTCAGGAAACTCCCAAACATCTGCTCCACCCCCTCCTGCAGGAGTAATTTTGGAGAAGGTTAGGGAGATAAGGCAGAAGATTTGAGCTGGACTCCAGCTCCTTTCACAACTTAATTGGAAATTCCTCTCTGCGGGCGGGTCCAGGAGCAAGCTGTTTGGAAGGTTAAAGATCCTGACCCAGCTCAGGTCACAGCATTCTGTGGGTGGAACAGGAACAACTTTGTAAATTGTTGGATTGATTTGGAGATAAAAAGTACAAGTTTGATTTTGTTCTTGTCTGAGCATCAACAAACCATGAGACTGGATTCACCGCAAGCCACGGGACACCAGTGTACAACTTAATGTGTAGTTTTGACCCCAGATTCCTTCTATCCAGATATGTTGCCTGTCCCATTGAGTTACTCCAGCATTTTGTGTCTACAATGTTCAAGTAAACCTATAACAGAACCATTTATCTAGATTATTTATCCAGCAAAATGCAGTAAATTGAGGCTTATTGCTTAGTGCAAATTACATGCGTGACAATTAATCCCAGTCAATTAAAACCATTTATTTCTCGATTCAGGTTAAGATCATACAACAATCTGGTAAATTGGACCCTAAAACAGCATGATATTAATAATGTAATAGTAAGCTGAGGTTGATGCTTTTGTGTTGTTTTTGCGGTATCTGGAAGCTCTTAACCACAGCGGTCACGGTGGCGCAGCGGTAAAGTTGCTGCCTCACAGCGCTTGCAGCACCGGAGACCCGGGTTCGATCTCGACTGTACGGAGTTTGTACTTTCTCCCCGTGACCAAGTGGGTTTTCTCCGAGATCTTCAGTATCCTCCCACGCTCCAAAGATGTATGTAGGTTAATTGACTTGGTGTGTGTGTAAATTGTCCCTAGTGTGTGTCAGATAGTGTTAATGTGCGGGGATTATGACCCAAAACGCCACCCACTCCTATCCAGAGATGCTGCCTGTCTCACTGAGTTACTCCAGCATTTTGTGTTTGGATTCACCGGGCGGTTGCCTGGGGCGAGGCATTTCAGTTATGTGGGGAGACTGGAGAGGCTGAGATTGTTTCCCTTGGAGCAGAGCTGGATGAGGGGTGGGTTGGCCAGATAGAGACAAGCAAAGTGATGAAACTCCCCGTTGGATTGCAACCTTGTCATGGTCGGGGAGCTTGTGTGGCTCAGTGACCCCCAGAGCTATTCCAGTGGGAGATTCATCTCCTGTTAGGGTCTCCCATGCTGGACAGGTCGAAGGGTAGAAGCGAGTCGAAGAGCGATCCACTGGTCTTCCAGGTTGGAGGTCGAGCACAGGGCTGACAACCCCGTCTCGTAAAACAACAAATATGTTACGGAAACAGCAACTGAAGGAATCAACACTACTGGGAGTGATGGCTAGCCCAGAACAGACAGGAGTGGAGGATCTTCGGTGCTGCCCTACATGCCAGGAGGGGTAATAGGCAGTTATGCCCCTGTCCCACTTAGGAAACCTGAATGGAAACCTCTGGAGACTTTGCGCCCCACCCAAGGTTTCCGTGCGGTTCCCGGAGGTTGCCGGAGGTTGCAGGTAGTGGAAGCAGGTAGGGAGACTGACAAAAACCACCGGGAACCGCACGGAAACCTTGGGTGGGGCGCCAAGTCTCCAGGGGTTTCCGCTCAGGTTTTCTAAGTGGGACAGGGGCATAATTAAGTAAGTAAGCAAAATGATGAAAGGCAGAGATAGGGAAACCTTTCCCCATGGCAGAGTTGCCTAAAACTGGAGGATATAGGTTTAGAGCAACGTCGAAGATGTTGAGAGGATCTGAAAAAGAGCTATTACATTGTGAGGGTCCTCGACAACTGGATCTTGCTACCAGTGAAGATGGCAGAGGCAAGTACTGTCACGAACGTACAAGTATCTTAATGAGCACCTCACTTGACAAGGCACAGAAGATTACAGACCCAATTGAATTAATCTGGGCATTGACTTCACCATTGGCATGGACATGGTGGACACAGGAAAGACACAAAGTGCTGGAGCAACTCAGCGGGTCAGGCAGCATCTCTGGGGAAAGGGGACGGGTGACATTTTGGGTCGGGACCTTACTTCAAACTCCAAGGGACACTAGGCATGTTACAGTGATGTATTATTGCATGTAGCATGGAAACAGCCCAACTTGCCCATGCAAACACAATGTCCATATTCAGTGGTCCCATTTGCTGCACTTTAGACGCATATACATCTATACATTACCTATCCATGTACCTGAACAAATGTAATTTATATTTTGTTATTCTCCCCAGACACCGCCCGCCCTCCCTTTCGTTCCCTCTCCACACTCCGCTCCTCTGAACCCTGGCTGACCTTATACCGGCTTCTCCCCTCCCCCACCCCTCCACCGACATTCCTTCCTCCAGCTTCACAATTCGCAACTCTTTTATCCATTGGGCTCACATCTGCTGATATCTTCTCGTTGGCCTCTGTCCAACAACCTGCCTATAAAAACAAACCCTCGCCTGCATTCTCCTATAACCGGCCCTGCCCTGTCCCACCCCTCCTCTCTTCTGGCATTCTTAGCCGCCCACCCCACTCCCTGCAATCAGTCTGAAGAAAGATCCCGAGCCGAAATGTCACCTATCCATGCTCTCCAGAGATGCCTGTTGAGTTCCTCCACAATTTAGTGCCTTTCTCCTATATTACAGTACATGCCTCAATCCCTGCCTCTGGCAGCCCCCCTCCCCTATACATACCACCATCTGTGCGCAAATAAAAATTGCCTTTCAGGTTCCTTTTAAATCTTTCTCCTCTCACCTTAAACCTATTCCCTCCAATTCTTGATTGTGGGGAAAAGTCTGTGTGGATTCACCTATCTATGCACCTCATGATTTCATGCAGCTCTATAAGATCAACCCTGACTCCTATGCTCCAAGGAATAAAGTCCTAGCCTGATCAGATGGTTTGTTGTGGGTTGTACAGTATATTTGGTTTCATGTTGCTGTTGGAAAAATCAGCGAAAAAGACTCTTTAGTTTGCTGTAAACAGATAATGCTGCAAATCATGCCATGACACTTACCCCAGCTCCAATTTACACAGTTTAACTCAGTGACTGACCCTGCGGTATCCAGTTTACTTTATTCGCTTTGTTTAAATGAAATGTGAAATGAATGATTCAATTTATTGTCCTGTCAGTGTATCAGACAACGAAATTTTTACTTTATTCTCGCTTTGCCTCTCCATCAATAGTGTTGCCCAAGGACACAACGACAATATGATCGAAAAGTTTAGCCCAGTACTGCAGTATTTCAGTACTGATTTTGATGGGGAGTCCAGAACCAGGGGCCACAGTTTAAGAATAAGGGGTAAGCCATTTAGAACGGAGACCAGGAAAACACTTTTTCTCACAGAGAGTTGTGAGCCTGTGGAATTCTCTGCCTCAGAGGGCGGTGGAGGCCGGTTCTCTGGATACTTTCAAGAGAGAGCTAGACATGGCTCTTAAAGATAGCAGAGTCAGGGGGATACGGGGAGAAGGCAGGAACGGGGTTCTGATTGGGGATGATCAGCCATGATCACATTGAATGGCGGTGCTGGCTTGAAGGGCCGAATGGTCTACTCCTGCACCCATTGTCTATTGGGGTTAGTGAACCATTTAATCTATTAATAAAGCAGTGTTTTGTGTTCCTTTCCTGACGGCCTTGGACACCAGGTCGCTTAAGCCCTTCAAAGCGAATTGATATTGAACAGAGGTGTAGCTTAAGAATGATTGCAAAATGAATTATTTTAAATCCTTTATGTCTTTGTGACACTCCCTGTCAATGCTAGCGTGAACTTGTAGAGGTCAGGTTGTTGTTCCTCAATGTCTTTCATGATAACAGGCTGGAGGCCAATAGAGAGCTTTGGTGGTTCTGTTGTCAAATGAATGGTTTTCTTTACACAGTATCAGCCATGGCTACGTGAAAAAAAATGATTCTGAAGCTTTTCATTTTCTTGAAACAGGTTAGCCTATCGATTGATAAATCGAAAATTGCCGACCTCTGGGTCAAACAATCCACTTTGTTTTTATATTTCAGTTTTGCATAATTTTATCGTTGGCATAAGATGGGAGTCCAAGCGCTTATGAAATGATATCAAATGTCATGTCTTTCATTTTCAGTCTAATAGTCCAGATTACTTTGTGTGCAAGGTCATGTTTTGGCTCACGGGGAACAAAGATTACTTTAGAAAAATGTTTTTTTTGCAATAGGAATCAGGAAAAGTAGATTAGGAGGATGTTTACTTCAGGGGTAAGGTTACCAAGAAATCAAATGGAGAATCTTTAAACAGCAAATGGCTGTGATTGATCTCAAGAGTCATAGAGTGGAAACAGGCCCTTCTGCCCAACTTGCCAACACCGACCCACATGTCCCATCTACACTATTCCCGCCTGCCTGCATTTGGCCCTTATCCCTCTAAACCTGTCCAATCTAAGCACCAGTCTAATTGCTGCTTAAATGTCCCTGCCTCAACTACCTTCTCCGGCAGCTCCTTCCATACACCAACCACTCTGTGCTCTGAAAAGTTATCCCTTAGATTCCTAGTGGCGGCAGGATGGTGCAGCAGCAGAGACCCGGGTTCAATCCTGGCTACGGGTGCTTGACTATTGTACGTTCTCCCCGTGACCTGCGTGGGTTTTTCCCAATTCAGTTTCCTCCCACACTCCAAAGATACACAGGTCTGTAGGCGAATTGGCTTGGTATATATGTAAAAATTGTGCAAAGTATAGGATAATGTTAATGTGCTGGAATCGCTGGTCGGTGCAAACTCGGTGGGCTGAAGGGCCTGTTTCTGCGCTGTATCTATAAAAAAAGCTAAACACAAAAAATCGCTATAAAATTTTTCCCCCTTCATCCGTGGACCAATTTTATTTACTTCGCTGAATGAAGATCGACTTTAACATCGTGGAGCTCACGGTCCCTGGTTAGAGACCGACTTCGGGAGCTCCAAGCCGCAGGAATCGACCGCCCCGACTAGGGGGGGCTTCAATCACGGGCTGCGGGAGCTTCGATCGCCCCGACGGATGGTTCAACTGCCCCGACCGCGGGAGAATAAAGATGGAAAAAGATTGGACTTTATTGCCTTCCATCACAGTGAGGAATGTGGGGAATCCACTGTGGTGGATGTTTATGTTAACTTTTATTTAGTTGTGGGTCTTGCTGCTTTTTTGAGTATGGCTGTATGGTAAATCGACCTACACTGTACCTTAATTGGTACACGTGACAATAAAAGACCTTTGAAACCTTTGAAGTGCCTGAACTGTGGCACAAATCTTAGTAAGAAACTAAATTTCACTTTGCATGGTACAATTTTTTAATATTTAATATCTAGTTTTCTCTCCATTCTTGAATACAACAATATGCGGATAAAACCTTAAAGTATCATTTAATTTATTGATCAACCTCCCTTTCATTTCGCAACTGTAAATTCTACCTCAGCATGAATTTAGATTTGTTAAATATATTTTTCATTTGTGTTTAATCTATTTTTCATGCAACTTGATTTCTTCATGCACTCATTTTCTTCTTTGAGGAACATATCCACATAGTTTAGTTCAGAGATCCAGCATGAAAACAGGAGGCCCTTTGGCCCACCGAGTCCATGCCGACCAGCAATCGCCCATACACACGAGTTCTATCCGACACACTGGGGACAATTTAGAGAAGTCAATTAACCTACAAACCTGCTCGTTATTGTAACAAGGGAGGAAACCGGAGCACCCGGAGAAAACCCACGCAGTCACAGGGGAGAACGTACAAAGTTCATACAGACAGCACCCACAGTCAGGATCAAACCAGGGTCTCTGGTGCTGTGAGGCAGTAATTTTACCACTGCTCCATTCATCACACTATCAGAATACCATTTTCATCTACATGCCTCAATAATTTGGGTCAGCTCTTCAAAATCATTGACTTTCTTCTTTCAAGCCAACAGTTACATACTTAACTGTTCATTATTTTTTTCCTCTTTATAATTTTATTAAATCATTTTATTATTCATTTATGGTTCTCCCGCTAAGAGACAGATCTAGTTTCAAATGAATTTATCATCCTCTGTATTGCAAGTTGGATCCAATTTTTAAACTGGCATAAACTAATAGACTTGTATGAAGGAACTGCAGATGCTGGTTTAAACCGAAGATAGACACAAAAAGCTGGAGTTACTCAGCGGACCCAATGAGTTACTCCAGCTTTGTGTCTATCTTCTCTTTAAATTAATAAATGATGATTCACCTCACTCATGGAATCCATTCACGGGATTAAGGGATACGGGGAGAAAGCAGGAACGGGGTACTGATTTTGGATGATCAGCCATGATTATATTGAATGGCGGTGCTGGCTCGAAGGGTCGAATGGCCTACTTCTGCACCTATTTTCTATGTTTCTATATATTCCATCATTAATAGCTGTAACCTCCTAATGGTACAGATGGAAAAATTTGAAAAGTTCATACTAATATTTTTTTTCCAATTATACTCTTGCAAAAAGATACTGAATACAATGATGTAAACCAGGTAAGACATATTACTGATTTTTGCATATTGTTTTACATTTTAACAGGTGATTACATAGAAAGGAATTGATAAACTTTCTGCCTCACTTGTCTGGATTTTACTTGTATGGGGATTAGTATCTGTGATGTAAACTCCACTCTCCTGAACATGGAACACAGCTGATTCTGGAAGACAGATACTGCTTTCCCCACATGGTTCAGTTTAGCTGATAAGATACAGGGGGTCAGAACTGGCTCCAGCTACAAAGCACATCTGGAATTCTTTGACCGTCAGCAAACACCCAGCAGCACCGTATTTACTGCTCGTATATCTGCTCATATTTACTGGCAGAATCCAGGCCTATTGAAGCCATTGATATAATGATCTGCATGCTATAATCCCACGGTGGCACAGTGGTAAAGTTGCTGCCGTACAGCACCAGAGTCCCGGGTTCGATCCTGACTATGGGTACTGTCTGTACATTCTCCCTGTGACTGCGGGTGCTCCGGTTTCCTCCCAGACTCCAAAGATGACAGGTTTGTAGGTTAATTGGCTTCTGTAAATTGTCCCTAGTGTGTAGGATAGTGTTAGTTTACGGGGGGGGTTTGATCGGCATGAACTTGGTGGGAGGAAGGAAGGACCTGTTACCATGCTGTCCCTTTAGTGTTTGATTTTTTTTTCCATCCTGGGAAAAAGATTCTGACTGTCTACCCTATCTATGCCTTTCATAATTATATATTATTTTATCAGGTCTCCCCGCAACCTCCCTCCAGAGAAAATAAGGTCTGTTCAACCTCTCCCTGTAGCTGATACCCCATAATCCAGGCATTATTCTGGTAAACTTTTCCAAAGCTTCCACATCCTTCCTGTAATGGGGCGACCAGAACTGCACGCGATACTCCAGATACTTGAAGACCGCCCTTTATTTCTCTGGGAATATCTTGGTGATAACTAACTTTCTTTTCCATATTAGCCACAAGCTTTTTCTCTCGTTTTGTTTATTGAATAGCTAAGCATTGGGCTGCTAATCATTGCTAAAGAAGTTGCTGTACAAGAATATAATATCAACTTAACAAAACAAATGGGATTTTTCCTGAAAGATTTTCTTGGCATTTATTTTTCATCTGTTCTTTATTTTCTACTACTATTTTTCATAGCTTACTCCCTTATGTTCCAGAATCATCACTCCTGCTGATTCCTGCACTTGCTGATCTCTCACTTTGGCACTAAAAAGGGGTGGGGGGGGGGGGGGGGGGGGGGGAAAACAACTTGAGTTATATTTTTGGATTCTAGATCTTCTGATGCAGCCATCTTGACCATGATGGAAGCTTAATCCTTCTCTAATCAATCCCCATTCTTGGAGGAAACGCAGACTTAACCTCTAGCCTGGTGATTCACCGGGAGCAGCGTACACAGCTCAAAAAGTGTCGTAGTTAGGACAAAAAGAAATAGCATCACGTTTATGAACAAGTCGGGTTCTCATGCTCTTAGTACTTCTAAATCACCGTGACGCCAATAATGATGCATTTAAATGAAATTAATTTGTGTCACTCTCATTCTCTAACCCAATTTGCAAATCTGATTTGGTGTAAAATGAACTGTGACTAATGTCCGTTTCCAAATAATTATGAATGTTCTTCGCTCTGCACAGGAATTTTAAGTAATAGAGCAGCTTCTAGCCAGGACTGTACGCTCTGCGAATCACATTAATACCCACTCATGTGCAAATGTATTCAAACAGTTCAGGGAGGGAAAGCAAGGCAGTGACTTATTCACAATGTCACTGGAGAACAAGATGTCCGACTGGTAATGTGCAGGAAAGAACTGCAGATGCTGGTTTAAATCGAAGATAGACACAAGATGGTGGAGTAACTAAGCGGGACAGGCAACATCTCTGGAGAGAGGGAAAGGGTCTTGACCCGGAACATCACCCATTCCTTCTCCAGAGATGCTGCCCCAGAGACTGCTGCCTGTGCCCGCTGTAGTTGGGCAGGGGGAAGGAAACTCCAAGAAAGAATATATACTAAATTTGCCCAACTTAAGGTATTGGAAAATGTTTGTGCACTTTTTCAGGGGCATTTAGCTCTAGTGGGTCTGGCCGTATTTAACCAGGCCCTGGGGATTTTCTATTTCAAACAACAAAAAGACCATGAACTAAGTTACAGAAATATATACATAAATATATTATGAAGAATATATTATTGGTTCATCACTGCTTAAGGTATTGTATGAAAAATGACAGAGTTTGTGCACTTTTTCTGAGGGGTATTTTAGCATTTAGTACTAGTGGCAGTCTGGCCGTATTTAACCAGGCCCTGGGGATTTTCTATTACACAAATGCGAATATGTTTTCCTTTCTACCCAAACTGTCTTTCTAGGTGAGGTTTCACTTGCACCTCCTCCAACCTCATCTAATGTGTCTGCTGTTCCAGGTGTCAACTTCCTTACATTGGCGAGACCAATCGCAGGCTCGGCGATCGTTTCACCGAACACCTCCACTCAGTCCGTCTTAAACTACCTGATCTCCCGGTGGCCCAGCACTTCAACTCCCCCTCCCAATCTGACCTTTCTGTCCTAGGCCTCCTCCATTGTCAGGGTGAGGCCCAGCGCAAATTGGAGGAACAGCACCTCAAATTTTGCTTGGGTAGCTTACACCCCATCGGTATGAACATTGACTTCTCTAACTTCAGATAGCCCTTGCTTTCGCTGTCCATCATCTTACCTTTTCCAGTTTTCCCACTAGTCTTACAGTCTCTGCCTACATTCCATCTCTGTCCCGCCTCCTCCCCAGACATCGGTCTGAAGAAGGGTCACGACCTGAAACGTCACCCATTCCTTCTCTCCAGAGATGCTGCCTCACCCGCTGAGTTACTCCAACATTTTGTGTCTACCTTTGATTTAAACCAGCAGCTGCAGTTCTTTCTTACACAACCTATAAACCTGTACGTCTTTGGAGTGTGCGAGAAAGACTTGAAGAAAATTCACGTGCCGCAGAGAGAATGTCATTAAGGAAGAAAGTAAGTAAGAATTTCATTGTTCTATCTGGGACATGTGACAATAAAACACATTTAGCTATGTACAGACTCCATACAGACAGCAGTCGAGGTAAGGTTCCACCCTGGGTCTCTGACGCAGTAAGGCAATAACTGCACTGTGCCACCCTCAACAAGGGATAGAGGAAAATAAGCAGGTGGAATGTGACTATCGGAGTTGCAATCCTGGGAGCCAGCATGCACCCAATCTTGCAAATAGCCTTGATCTGCTTTGTTATAGGTAAAAGAAATCCACCGGCAGGACAAGAAACCTACATCATCATCCTCTCTCTGGACAATGTCCCCACTGAAGAGGCTCCACATGCACTCGTTTGGGAAGGATGAGCAGACAACCCACATATTCCTGACAAGACATTCCTGATAGGAATACTAACTTTAGGTGGTCTGACAAGGCAAAAAATTACCAGCTGGACAGAAGAAATTATTTAACAGCATTCTCAAAACCTTCTTGAAATGATGTAACATTCCCACCAACTAGTGCGAATTCTTTGCCAAAGGCCAGTCTTACTTGTTGGTCACCAATAAGCAGGTACTATGCAACGGGTAAAAAAGCTGCAAAATTATCTTAAATATTTGAACAAATCAGAGTTGGGTCAATTTGAACTTTGTGATGTTTAAGAAAGAACCGCAGATGTTGGTAAATCAAAAGTAGACACAAAATGCTGGAGTAACCCAGCAGATGAGGCAGCATCTATGGAGAGAAGGAATTGGCGACGTTTCGGGTCGACACCCTTCTTCAGACCGATGTTAGGGGAGGGGCGGGACAAGGAAAGAATGTAGGCGGAGACAGTAAGACTAATGGGAGAGTTGGGAAGGGGGAGGGGATGGAGAGAGAAAAGGCCAGTTCATTGGCTATATTTAAGAGGGAGTTAGATGTGGCCCTTGTGGCTAAGGGGATCAGAGGGTATGGAGAGAAGGCAGGTACGAGAATCTGAGTTGGATGATCAGCCATGATCATATTGAATGGCGGTGCAGGCTCGAAGGGCCGAATGGCCTACTCCTGCACCTAATTTCTATGTTTCTATGTTTCTAAAACAAGGGCTACCTGAAGTTAGGAGGTCAACATTCATACCACTGGGGTGATTTCAGTTTCTTTGCCATTAGGATAGACATGCAAGATGTGTGATACCAAGAACTAAAATGCATAACGCACAATATAACAAGCTGCCTAGCAAGTACAATATTATTAATGATTTCAGAAGTAATCAGGTTTAGTTTAGAGGTACAGCGCGGAAACAGGCCCTTTCGACCCACGCCGACCAGCGATCCCTGCACATTAACATCCTACACCCACTAGGGACAATTTTTACATTTACCAAGCCAATTAACCTTCAAACCTGTACGTCTTTGGAGTGTGGGAGGAAACCGAAGATTAAGTTAATTCATGGATTTCATTGCAAACTGAACATAATTTACCATTAGTGGTGTCAACTATATGTGCCAATAACTTACTAAGGACAAGGGGTCGGGAGGGAGAGATCAAAATAACAGCACATAGCTTGCAGCGCTACTAACAAGACTAAGTTGCCAGAAAGTGTTACCTCTATTCACAGGAGTGGTACCCTATCGAGTAATAAAAAACAATGGGCGGCACGGAGGTGCAGCGGTTGGCAATGCCATGCAGCGCCAGAGACCTGGATTGGAACCAGACTATGTGAGCTTGTCTGTACGGAGTTTGCACATTCAACCCGTGACCTGTGTGGCTTTTCTCCGGGATCTTCGGTTTCCTCCCACACCCCAGGTTTGTAGGCTAATTGGCTTCGGTAGAATTGTAATTTGCGTAGGATGGTGTTAGTGTGCGGGGAGCGCTGGTCGGCACGGACTCGGTGGGCCAAAGGGCCTGTTTCCGCACTGTATCTATAAACTAAACGTAAACTCAAAATTCCCCTACGTTTCACAAAACAAATGCCTTATTTGTGGCAATAAAATGGGTATTTTAATTTTAAGCACATTGGCATTAACTAACGAACCCCACTGTCCTTTGTTATAACCTTTAATAGCTTGTCACTAACTCAAGCATTCATCTTCCACATATTTTGTATTAACAACAAAACTATTTTTTCTGGAAGATCATTCCTTTCACGTTGTTACAAGTAATTGTGGATTGCCATCTCACCTGTAACTCCTGTGGACATTCAGCAGTAGAATGACAACTGCTACAGAATAACATGCAGTGAAAGGGGAACCAAAGAGTTTAGTGAGAGACCTCGTTCTGTGCTCCCAATGACCTACCTGCCAATTTAAAACAGAAAGGAGAAACAGAATTAGAAATGCACGAAGAAACAAGGCTCCACAATGTATCGCATGTCATGAGGAAGGAGAACACATTGGTTTTCATCTGTAGGAAAGAACTGCAGATGCTGGGTTAAATCGAAGACAGACACAAAATGATGGAGTAACTCAGTGGGGCAGTCAACATGTCTGGAGAGAAGGAATGGGTGACGCCTCAGGTCAAGACCCTCTGAAGAAGGTTCTGAAGAAGGGTCTCAGCCCGAAACGTCACCATTCCTTCTCTCTAGAGATGCTGCCTGTCCCGCTGAGTAACTCCAGTATTTTGTGTCTATCTTCGGTTTTTATCAGTATATGTTTGACACTGAAACAGCGTGGCATTCTTGCAGCATGTAAGACTGATCTTCTTCTTCTTGCAGATGACATGCACATCCTAAAGTTGTAGGACAAGTTGTTCTATTTGATCTTATTTGATTGTGCACGCCAGGTTGATTGCATTCGTTGAAACAGGACGGACCCTGCCGGTTGCAATCTCCCACCCCAAGACTGATCTAAAACAAAAGGATGAAATTTAACTTTAATGATGGTCCGATGCTATTCATCAACCCAAAGGCACTGTGCAGTTTGTTCATTCGGAGAAAGAAGATATGAATCTCAAATTACATGTCCTGTGCTAACATCACACAAAACATGATCTAAACAAAACAATTCAGTGATTGGATTCAACGCTACTTTATTGTCACATGTACCGAGGTACAGTGAAATGCTTTGTTTTGCATACAACCTGGTAAAATGACCTGGTAAAAAGTGGCAACACTTTTAACCTGGTAAAATCAAAGAGCAGACCTCACCTTGGCAATACACCTAGGTCGCCACTTTTCTGGCCCCAAACAAAAAAGTAAAAAAGTATGGTACACAAAGGTTACTGATGATGGAAGGATACTCAAAGCTTCCTGTATTGAAACCTTACAAACGTGCTATAATTTTGTATATTTAAAGGTCATTGTTAAAGAATCTTATCATTATTTTCATTAATAATGAGTCTTCTCATTATTACTTTAGTTTTTGAACGTAGAAACATAGAAAATAGGTGCAGTAGTAGGCCATTCGGCCCTTCGAGCCTGCACCGCCATTCAATATGATCATTGCTGATCATCCAACTCAGTATCCTGTACCTGCCTTCTCTCCATACCCCCTGATCCCTTTAGCCACAAGGATCACTTAACTCACTCTTAAGTATAGCCAATGAACTGGCCTCAACTACCTTCTGTGGCAGAGAATTCCACAGATTCACCACTCTTTGTGTGAAAAAAAAATTCTCATCTCGGTCCTAAAAGTCTTCCATCTTATCCTTAAACTGTGACCCCTTGTTCTGGACTTCCCCAACATCAGGAACAATCTTCCTGCATCTAGCCTGTCCAACCCCTTAGAATTTTGTAAGTTTCTATAAGATCCCCCCTCAATCTTCTAATTTCTAGCGAGTACAAGCCGAGTCTATCCAGTCTTTCTTCATATGGAAGTCCTGCCATCCCAGGAATCAGTCTGGTGAACCTTATCTGTACATGTGACACAAGTGTCAGCAGAAACCCATCCTTTTATGGGACTCAAATCTATTTTGGCTCTTTATGCAACTTCCAAACATTTACTTCAATCTTTGCTTTTGAATGACGTAGACATTAGTCAGTAAGGTTGCAAAACGAGAGCTTCCAAATTTAGGTACCAAACTCCGTCAGAGGTCATCTGCTATACATAATGTCACTCAATCAACTCATCAATATTTATATAAAAATATAAATGTTCTTTGAACAGGGAGTTGACCACTTGCTTAATCTCAATTTAGTGCCTGTAAAGATTATCTTCATCCAAACGATGTAAACATTAGCATGAAAGCAACACTCTCTTGAATAAGTTAAACAATTTACTGTTCCCGACCAAGACTCAAATTATCCTGTTAAAATCTTATTGTAGACTGAGAATTCAACAGGGCGTTACTTGAAATAAAACTGCAAGGTAAAGGTCCTCTTCCAAACTTGTTGTACTCATCTTGTGCAGGTTGTTCCCAGGTTAAGGGCCTGGGAACAACCTGCAATACGAGGTCATTCAAGAACTTTCCCGTGTTTTAAAAAAATCAAACTTGTGGTAAGTGCGTAGAATGTATGTAGCAGCTACGTCGGAGCTCGTGGAAGTCTCGTAGCGACTCGTAACGCTAACGGTAGGTACTCGGGAAACGCGGCAACTTGTGAAGATTTTTCAGCACTGTGAAAAATGTCCACGAGAGCCCCGTGTACCTACGAACGGCTTTTACCATAATTCTCCGAGTTCGAATCAGGGGAAACTCGGGAGAACTCTTGAATCACCTCGTACAGTGGGACAGGCCCTTTAAGAAAACACAATTGATGTACAGCCCATACATACGATTGAGCATTTGAGAGACTGACTGGCAGGATGGACTTGCCGGCTGCTATGGGACTAGCAGGCATCTTCTGCAGTTCCCAGCTGCATTACTGACCTGCGAACGGAACGGAGACAGTAGGAACTATGGTTTACCAAAAAAGACCAAGAGCTGGAGTAACTCAGCGGGTCAAAAGGCAGCATTTCTGGACGTCATGGATTGGTCCCGTCTCAGGTTGGGACCGACATTATCTATCCATGTTCTCCAGAGTTGCCTGAACCGCCGAGTTACTCCAGCACTGTGTGTGTTCTCTGGAAGAGAACCCTGCCATAACCTGGGGATATCCTGTTTTGAGAAGATGTCGAAAGTGGGGTGTAGAATAACTTCTGGTTTAGCATCTTGCATTGCCGCAGCATCTCCTAGGTTACATGGAGCATTCAGAAAAAAAATGATCTCCACACACACGCCTTTTGAAACCAAATGCAAAAAAGCACCCCAGTACAATACAGTCCATCCCCCACCAGGAGGGTCTTAAAGCCCTCCGTTTCTTCCTCGACCGCAGAATCGACCAATCCCCGTCTACATATATTGTCCTCTGCCTAGACTGGGTCTTACCCTCAACAACTTTTTGTTTGACTCCTCCTATTTCCTCCAAATCCAAGGCGTAGCTATGGGCACGCGCATGGGCCCCAGCTATGCCTGCCTCTTTGTAGGGTACATCAAACAATCCCTGTTCGAGGCATACCGTGGGCCTATTCCCGAACTCTACCTCCGCTACATTGACGACTGCATTGGTGCCACCTCCTGCACCCATACACAACTCACTGACTTCATCCATTTCACCACTAACTTCCATCCGTCACTCAAATTCACCTGGACCATTTCCGACATCTCCCTACCATTTCTAGACCTCACTATCTCCATCGCAGGTGACAGACTACTGACTGACATATACTATAAACCCACTGACTCCCATGGCTATCTGGACTAGACTTCTTCCCACCCTGCTCGCTGTAAAGACTCTATCCCCTTCACCCAATTCCTCGGTCTACACCGCATCTGCACCCAGGATGAGGTGTTCCAAACCAGAGCATTGGAGATGTCCTCATTCTTTAGAGAACGGGAGTTCTCCTCTTCGACTATATGAGGCTCTCACCAGGGTCTCTTCTATACCCCGTAACGCTGCTCTCACTCCCCATCCCCTACTCGCAAGAAGGGCAGAGTCCACCTTGTTCTCACCTTCCACCCTACCAGCCGTCACATACAACAGATAATCCTCCGACATTTTCGCCACCTCCAACGGGATCACACCACTGGCAACATCTTCGCATTTCTTCCCCTTACGGCTTTCCGCAGAGACCGCTCCCTCCGTAACTCCCTGGTCAATTCGTCCCTTCCCACCCAAACCACCCCCTCCCCTGGTCCTTTCCCTTGCAACCGCAGGAAATGCTACACTTGTCACTTTACCTCCCCCCTGGACTCCATCCAAGGACCTAAGCAGTCTTTCCAACTGCGGCAGAGGTTCACCTGCACCTCCTCCAACCTAATCTATTGCATCTGCGCTGCTCTAGGTGTCAGCTACTCTCAGCTGCTCTACATCGGTGAGACCAAGCGCAGGTTTGGCGATCGCTTCGCCCACACACCTCCACTCGGTTCGCAATAACCAACCTGATCTCCCGGTGGCTCAGCACTTCAACTCCCCCCTCCCATTCTGAATACTCCATGGCCAGAGTGAGTCCCACCATAAATTGGAGGAGCAGCGCCTCATATTTCGCTTGGGTAGCTTACACCCCAACAGGATGAACATTGACCTCCTATTTCAGGTAGTCCTTGCTTTCTCCCTCTTTCCCCTCCCCTTCCCAGCTCTCCCAGAGTCCAGTCTCCGCTTCTTCCTTTCTTCTTCCCGCCCCCACAACAGTCTGAAGGAGGGTCTCGTCCCGAAACGTCACCTATTCCTTCGCTCCATAGATGACGTCTCACCCGCTGAGTTTCTCCAGTATTTTTATCCACCCCAGTACATTTTGTCATTTCCCACATTAGCCTTCGAGTGAATCTGTGGATTTAGTGCCAGATTCATATTGGTTTACTTCATCTGTCTGAAAGACAGATTAAATAAACTTTCGCAGAAGTTTAGTACTTCTGCAGCAACTTCTGCCATTAACTTTGACCCAAATTCCTAATGCAAAAGGTCAGTGTTAAATTACTTGTTGACATTTAAAGTCCCAGTACAATACACTTTTACTGGGATCAAATTCACATCAACTTCCCACAATTTAAAGGACTGGAAGTACCACAACAAATGAAACTATTCAGCAAGTTTGATGCTTAGGATACGTACAAGACGTCCAAAGACGACAATATGTCCAAAGACGTCCAGGTTTGTAGGTTAATTGGCTTGGTAAATGTAAACAAAATTGGCCCTAGTGGGTGTAGGAAAGTGTCAATGTGCGAGGATCGCTGGTCAGCGAGAACCCGATGGGCCGAAGGGCCTGTTTCCACGCTGTATCTCTAAACTAAACTATAACTAAAAATGTAGTAAACAATCATCTGAAGTTACACCATTCTGTTTGGAGTTTCTCTGTTTAAATTCCTCATTTGGAATCGAGAAGATAAACAATATGAGTACTAACTGCGTGCCATGAGGTATTAACTGAAGACCCATCTTTCTACGTCTTAGAATGCAAAAATTCCCATGCGGTTAAATGGAATACGACTTCTGGGGTCTTTGCCAAACGAACAAAAGCAAACAGAAATCCTGGGAATAGTGCTCCTTTTAGGCAATCCCTTGGGATTAAGAATGATTTAAGGGTACATACAAAATTGGCGCAGTGGTAGAGTCACAGCTTCTGAGACCCGGGTTCGATCCTGACTACGGGCGCTGGCTGTACGGAATTTGTACGTTTTCACCCTGGGACCACACGAGTTTTTTCTGGGTTCTCCGGTTTCCTCCCACACTCCAAAAACGCACAGGTGCGTAGGTTAGTGTTCAAGAAGGAACTGCAGATGCTGGAAAATCGAAGGTACACAAAAACCTACGCACCTAGGTACACAAAAATGCTGGAGAAACTCATCGGGTGCAGCAGCATCTATGGAGCGAAGGAAATAGGTAACGTTTCGGCCCGAAACGTTACCTATTTCCTTCGCTCCATAGATGCTGCTGCACCCGATGAGTTTCTCCAGCATTTATGTGTACCTAGGTGCGTGGGTTAACTGGCTTTGGTAAAATTTGTCAATTGTCCCAAGTGAGTAGGACAGCGCTAGTGTTTCGGATCGCTGGTCGGCACGGACTCTGTGGGCCAAAGGGCCTATTTCTGCGCTGAGATCGCCAAACTAAACTCACTTCTACTCCAGTTTTGTGGGTTGAGGTGACCGACGAGGCATGCATGAGAAACAGACAGAGGGCAAGAGACACCTGATGCGATGGGGCAAGTGTGGCGTTTGCGGTGGCATGCGATTTGTTCTATTTGAACAGGGTTTTCCTGTGCTCGCAATGCAGAGAATCGCAGTACGATCTTTTCCACTTCGACTGGTCACGGTGTGAGGGTTCCCAGGAACGCGTGGGGATATTGAAATTATTTGCAAGGAGCCTTTGAACACATCCATGAATTTTTCCTCCGTCCACCTGCTCATCCCATGAAAGTGTCTGCATCATCTCATGCTTCACATTACTCTGATAATCAAACAAAAATGTAGATGTTGGAAAAACCAAAAGAAAAATATGCTGGAAACATCGAATAGGTCAGGCAGCATCTGCAGAAAAGAGTCAAAAGCCAATCTTGAGAAGTAGGAAAAAAAGGGAAGTTTAGGAAAGAATAGATCTCTGATAAGGGATTGCTTTCTCCGATGTAGTGGAGTCAACAATATGAACATTGAGTGACCCTACCTGATATCCCGGTTGCTCAGCACTTTAACATTCCCACATTGACCTTTCTGTCCTGGGCCTCCTCCGTTGTCAAAGTGAGGCCCAGCCCAAATTGGAGGAACAGCACCTCGTATTTCGCTTGGGTAGCTTACTGCTCAGCAGTATGAACATTGACCTTTCTAACCTCAAATAGCCCTTGCTTTCCCTCTCTCCATCCTCTCCCCCTTCCCAGTTCTCCCAACAGTCTTACTGTATCCGACTACATTCGACCTCTATCCCGCCCACTCCCCTGAAGAGTCTAGACCCGAAACGTCACCCATTCCTTCTCTTCAGAGATGCTGCCTGTCCTGCTGAGTTACCCCAGCATTGTGTCATGAACATTGACTGCGCACTACATTGCAATTTGTTCAACCTCTGAAGAAGGGTCTCAACCTGAAACGTCACCCATTCCTTCTCTCCGGAGATGCTGCCTGTCCCGCTGAGTTACTCCAGCTTTTTGTGTCTATCTTCTCTTTAATTAATGATTGTTAAACCTCACAATAGGACCAGCGGCTCTACACTTTGTTTCGCAACGGTTTATTCTTGAATCCCCTACACTGAATATAAATGAATTTCTGAAAGTTCTGACAACAGGTTTAGATGCAGGCAGGTGGGACAAGTGTAGAAGAGACATGTTGGTCGGTGTGTGCAAATTGGGCTGAAGGGCCTGTTTCCACACTGTATGGCTCTATGAGTTAGAAGCATGTCCAGATAATTTTACTGCAACATTTCAAACATTCCTATTTGCTCTCACCTTTTGTTTCCCCCCAGATTTCACCACTTTGAGATTTCATGTTATCCTGTATCTGCAAACTGTGGACGCCTTGATTGTAATCATGTATCGTATTTTTCATTGACTGGATAGCACGCTACAAAAAGCTTTTCACTGTTCCCCGTTACACGTGACAATGATAAACTAAACTGATACACGCTGATGGCAAAATTCTAAACGGGTTGTTCTTAAATCTGTGGCGTTAACTGCAATCTCAAAGCATTTCCATAGATCCTCAAAACTAATACAAGGCAGCAGGATGAATTTTTCAATACATTACACGGCTTCATCCGAGCCAAAAATGTAAGTAGGAAGGAACTGCAGCTACTGGTTTAAATCGAACATAAACATAAAATGCTGATGATGTTTTGGCCGGTCCCGCTGAGTTACGCCAGCATTTTAGGTCTATCTTCATCCAAAATTTTAAACTAGATCATGTCAGCGTTAAGAAATTTGGCACTATGACGAAGGGGTTTCTGAAATAAAAGTGTGAAATAAATGCTGAGTCATCCACGGTAGATCAACTGTTAACACTATTATTCACCTTCACACTACAAATTAAATGGCTTTAAATATATTTTTAGTCATTTCTGACTCGGTATAAACATCTTTGGGTTTGGGTTCACTGAAATAATTGCACATTTTAATCTTTTTAAAAAAGATCGAGCTGCAGTCCGGATCAATATTTTTCTATTTAATAAAGTGATAATAGATGAAAGTTATGAAACCTATCACCTCGGAAATGAACCCTGCATAAAAGGTTCTGTGTTTTGCCTTCGGTCCAATCGATGGTGAAAGCGTTGCAAAGTAAAAAAGATAAGCTTTCTCCACATACACCAAAATTAATTTCCACATCCAAATGTGATGTTATTCAATTAACCGCAGACTACTCCAATTGCAAGCTTGAAATTGATTAAAATGCACAATGCATTGTCTCCCTCCATAACTATTCATGAAGACTGATTAGCAATATTGTTCTTGAACAAAATTACCGCGCAAGAGGAATAATTTTACATGCAAGCAAATTCACAAACAACAATTGTAATCGCACAATCACAATAATACTTTATTAGCCAAGTATGTTTTGCAACATACGAGGAATTTCATTTGCCATACAGTCATGCAAATAAAAAGCAACAGAACACACAAAATACATTTTAACATGAACATCCACCAGTGACTCCTCCACATTCGCCACAGTGATGGCAAACGAAAAAAGTTAATTCTCTTCCCTTCTTTGTTCTCACACGGTCGGGGGGCTCGAGCCTTTCGTTGACGGGCGACCTTAGCTCCCATAGCCAGTGGTCAAGCCCTCCTCGTCGGGGCGGGCAAGCTCCCGCATCGTGGGGGGGGGGGGTTTCAGCTCCCCTGCGCCGGGCGATCAGACCCCCGGGTCGGGGCTACTCGAACCTTCTGCGTCGTTGGAGCTCCCGACATCTACTGTCTCTACCTGAGACTGCAAGCTCCTTGATGGTGAAATCCACAGGCCGAGGTTGGAGCATCGATCCCAGGCAAGGAATCGGCTGCGATGTCGTCCGATGGGGCTCAAAGCCAGTCCCGAGCAAGGTCTCCAGCTCCATGATATTAGGCCGCAGAGCGACCGGAGTTACGACCCGGAAAAGAATTGCATCTCCGGCATGGTAAGAGAACGAAAAATAGTTTCCCCCCCCCCCCCCCCCCCCCCTCACAAAACAAACCGGAAAACATTAACACAAACTTTTAAAACACACTAAAAATAACAAAAAAAAGACGAAAAGACAGACAGACTGTTGACGAGGCTGCCGTCGTCGGCGCCCCCTGGTGTAAGTTGATCTTAAGGATGTCCTGCATTCATCAGATAATAGGCAAGCATAATGTAATTCATTGAAAAGTGTGAAATTCTTGAAATAAAGACATTAGCTATTATTTCATTGAGCACATGAAAGCATTTTCTGCATCACTGTTGCCCCCAAACTGATCAGAACTGATCAGTAAGTGATTCCCTATGAAGTGCATGATAAAACAATGATAAGCTAAAGCAGTGTGTGTAAAATGTATAGTATATGATGGGGTTTCAATGGGGAGGTTGCAAACTCATTTTGCATTGGAATTTAGATTATTGACAAAGATAGACACGAAACGCTGTAGTAATTCAGTGAGACAAGCAGCATTTCTGGATGGATGGAATGGGTGACGTTTGAGGTCAAGACCCTTCTTTGGACTGAGAGTGAACAACTCTCAGTGTGAAGAATGGTCTCTTCCAAAAACGTCACCCATTCTTTCTATCCAGTGGACAGACGGGGAGAGCATCTGAATCATAGCAGCCAAAATGGAAGCCAAAAAAAATGTAATTGAATCCTGGAGAAGGACAAACAAAGGGAACGCATGATGACCTGGTAATGTTTAAAAGCAGTGGAAGGAGAATTGCAAAGTGTACCTTAGCTGGGAGATTGAGAAACAATGGAGAAGGGAATGCCCAATGCCAATGAGAGGAGGCCTAGGGCCAAAAGTACCGACACTAATAAAGTCACACGTCGCAAACAATTCTGTGTCCTAGTGCAATCAAGGCAGTTGGTCAATAACCATATAATATAACCATATAAACGAATTACAGCAGTGGATTCACTCAAGGTTACATCAGAAACAAGCCGATAATGGCAGCATTGCTTACCCTGAAAGCCACACGTTGCAGAAGGTGCCCCAGATACAGCCGGACGCCACTCAGACAGTTACTCAATGAGTTATTGAGAATCTGACTTACAAATATCTGACTAATCTAAGGGTTCGTGGAGTGAGGGTGGTAGATGGGGCAACCATCTATCTTGTTGGTTTTATGAAGTCGGCATACGGGATGATAAAAAAAAAAGATGAGAGGAGATCAAGAGAAACTTTGAAATAGGCAGGAGGAAAGGGCCTGCACCACTGATCGGCCCCTATCAATCCATGCCTGTACTCGACACTCCACCTCGGTCTTAAATGACCTCCCCTTTATTCTAAGACTGTGGCCCCTGGTTCTGGACTAGGCCAACATTGGGAAAATTTTTCCTGCATCTAGCTTGTCCAGTCCTTTTATAATGTTATATGTTTCTATAAGATAGCCCCTCATCCTTCTAAACTCCAGTGAATACAAGCCTAGTCTTTTCAATCTTTCCTCATATGACAGTCCCGCCATCTTACTTCCCGTCCATGAATACTTAGGCTGAAATACAGCGGGTGGATAGAAATAAAGCAGTATTTATGAAGTTCATTATGCACAAGCTTATTTAGTTATTCAAACCATATGAATCATTAGCTTTAATGATAACATGGAGCAAATGTAATCAAAGGTCTTGACATCCAAAATATAATCTGCAGCATTGAATGCGATTGAACAGACTCGTGTTCTGACCATTAATTCTGAAATTCCATCCTAATTTACATTACTAAATGGAATAGCAATGGGATCATTTAAGTAATGGCAGACACATCTGTTAAATACTTGATAATTGAAAGCATAGAAACAATACGATAAACTCCAATCTATTAAAGCAGCATCTAAATGAGAATCATTCATCAGACCAATGGGTACAGCAACATCCTCACCCAGCTGAGTGACTTAGTCATACAGCACGGGAACAGGCCCTTCGGCTCAACTTGCCCATGCTGACAAAGATGCCCCATTGACAGTAGTCCCACCAGCCCGGGTTTGGCCCATATCCCTCTGAACTATTATAAATCTCAGCCTTTGCTCAGTCACATACAATATCTGATTATTTTTTACTGATTGGCATTTCTTCCTTTCTTATAACTTTTTGGATGTTACAAATTTTATCTGCTCAGTTCCTCTACCCTAATTGGCATGGTTTTCACCACCTAAATAGCTAAGTGGCAAGAGTGCGCCATTTTACAGGTACGGCGACAGGTATAATTTCACTGTTCCAGTTGGCCACTATCTCCGGAAGTGTTACTCCAACTGCAGAACAGATACAACATTTGACTCAACTGAAGGCATTGCAATGCCATCTCAGATTCTCTCTCCAGAAAATATTAACAATCTCTAAAACCTTATGTGAAAACATTTTCAGATGTGTAGTAAATTCATTTATCCTCAACATGTAGAATGGCAACATTCCCAGGTTTACTAGCTGAAAAATATGCTGACAAACACTGTATCTCACACTTTAAGCAATTACAGGCATCCTCAGGTTACAAACGCCCAATTTATGGACATCAGTATATACGAGAGAGCTCTCGTATTATCTATCTATTATATATTAAAACTGTGTGGCTGCCGCCTGCCGTCCGCGTCTGGCTGCCTTTCTGCCTTTTGATTCGTTGATGGCTGCTCCTTCCTATCAGTTTCCAACACAATTCAAAACAAAGTTGCAAGCCAGGAACACTCTGAACTTTTCACCTCAATGGGATATCACAGCAAGTGCTTCAACAGGAGGGGGAGGGCCAATTGGTATTGCAATTGCAACTGATGCAGCAGGCAGGGAAGGTGCAATTGGAATTTTTTTTAAATCCACTGCTGAGGGAGGCAGGGAGTGCTGGAATCTTACATTTGGGAACGGCTTCAGTTCCGTTGGAGGAGACGGGTGCATGGTGGAATATTGGGTTGGGGGATCACACCATTGGGGGAGCAGACCCAACGGGTCTGCACTTGGTCTAATTAAAATACAAAGGTCCGACATCCATATATGAACTAGTTTCTCTCTCCCCGGTTTTAATAATTGATCTTTCTTTTCAGTCTTATGTTTTTTTTGGTGCAATTTATTACAATACTGTGAAGGTTACCCTTATCGAATGATTTTAGTATTTTTTGAGTCGCAGACAAACATCGATTTGTGGATGTCTGTGCAAATGAAACTGTTGGTTATGCAAGGCCAGCCTGCAAACAGATCCTTTCATAAGTAAACTTAACCAAGACCAAATACAGAAGGCTTTACTGGCTTGCAATAAAAAGACTGATTTCATCTTTAACTTGAAAGAAGTCTGTCGGGAAAAGCATGAAAAAAGTTTATGGTGTTTAAGTTAGCTCATCAGACATTTTCAACTTCTGAGTGAAGTACAAGATGGCTCAAGAAGCTGTCATCCATGATAAAAGTTTACTATTTGATTATTTTTCAAAGTCAACACTGGAGGATCAAAGAGAATGCAGTAACATACACAAATGTCAAACGGTAAATCAATTCACAGCTCAAAAATTGTTTCAGATTGTTGAATAATGTTCGCAGTCGTACAGCAACAAGTAGTCACTTCAGAAAGGATTACATTTCAGAATGGTATAATCAGTCTCAACTATCGCTAAAGCTTTCACTGGTGTACATGGACAGAGAAGACATTCTCCCAAGAGGTCTTGGCTTGAAGTAAATGGGATGAATTTTAGATACTGTTTCCAGAATAAATCAAAATGAGTAGGAAGGTACTGCAGATGCTGGTTCACACCAAAGACAGATACAAAATGCTGGAGTAACTCAGCGGGACAGACAGCATCTCTGGATAGAAGGCAGGGGTGGCGTTTCGGGACAAGACTCTTTTGAAGAAGGGTATCGACCCAAAATGTCACCCATTCCTTCTATCCAGAGATGCTGTCTGTCCCGCTGAGTTACTCCAGCATTTTGAGTATCTTTTAAATTGAAATAAACTATGGTCAGCCATCCAAATCCTATAAAAAGATTATGACCTAATTTCAATCCACATACTTTACATCAAGGGTTCCCAACCAGGGGTAAATTGCACCTACCCAGGGGGTAAATTGCACCTACCCAGGGGGTAAATTTGTTGATTCTACCCAGGGGGTAAATTTGTTGATTCTGGATTTGTACATATTTTTTCTCGTTGACTGATTGCGTTTTTATCTGTTCATCATTAGTTGTTCATAAATAAGTGAAATAACATCGTTATGTGCTATTAAAGTTGCCTGGGATAAACGGGACGGAAAAGGTTGGGAACCCCAGCGACTAGAGATTTCCAAGAATGGGAATTCTGCATTTTGCACATTGTCAACAACCTTGGTTGTTTTCTTCAGTCCTCTTGGTAAAACCTTCCTGTGACAGAATGCAGAATGGGATTGTTTTACTAGTCCCCCGTCAGATATTCAATCATGGTCGGCTGTTCAACAGATCTATATTTAGAATTTAATTAGGGCTTCAATGTTGTGGATATTGGACTGGATAGGTGGTCGATATTGGATTGCTTCTTCTGTCAGGATTTTGCAGTATTTCGCCAATTGCGACTGCCATAAGTAGTTTGTCTCAGAAACATTGCGGAGATCAATAATCTCTGCTTCCCAGAGACCATGAGCTTTCTGGTGGGCTTGAGATCCTGATCCTCAAACACCTTTCCTCAAACGGTCACAGGGTACATTGGTGCACTGAGCGCGATAGTGACTTTCATCAACAATATCTACTTTTGCTGAAATATGACACCAGGGATATTCCAAGGACTTACCTCACTTTGGTGGCTTTAATTCGCATTCCCTAATCGAACAAACTTATGGCACTGAACTGTTGAATAATAGGGAATTGGAATTACACATGCCGACATCTTCAGCCACTTCTTTGACATTATTGCTATTGAGGGAGAGTAACGTAGGTCCACCAGGTTAATTCCCGGGATGGCGCGACTGACATATGATGAAAGAATGGGTCGACTGGGCTTGTATTCATCGGAATTCAGAAGGATCTTATAGAAACATATAAAATTCTTAAATGATTGGACAGGCTAGATGCAGGAAAAATGTTCCCGATGTTGGAGGAGTCCAGAACCAGGGGCCACAGTTTAAGAATAAGGAGTAGGTCATTTAGGACTGAGATGAGAAAAAAAATGTCACTCAGAGTTGGGATCTGTGGAATTCTCTGCCACAGAAGGCAGTGGAGGCCAATTCACTGGGTGTTTTCAAGAGAGAGTTAGATTTAGCTCTTAGGGCTAAAGGAATCAAGGGATATGGGGAAAAAGCAGGAACGGGGTATTACTTTTAGATGATCAGCCATGATCATATTGAATGACGGTGCTGGCTCAAAGGGCCAAATGGCCTACTTCTGCGCCTGTTTTCTATGTTTCTATGAATAGTCCACCTTGGTTGCTGCACCACTTCTGACTTCCATGTTCTTATCCTCCTTAACCTAAAGTGGCAGCTCCATGCAATAGCTACTTCCTTATTCTTAAGAGAAAAGATTAATATACAAACTTTGTAGCTTTTTACACAATCATATTCTAACCGATTAATGTTTGAACAAGCTGGAGTCTACTTTTTATCCGACTGCGTGTTTGGTGGCTCAAGTCTATTTTGTATCCGGTTCTGTATCAAAGTGATATCCTTCTTCAGCACATGATTTCTTTGAACATTTACAATTCTTGGATCATACCTGTTTGGGACCTTTAATACCACACTTGTGCTGCCTTTGTACTATTTTTTATTAAAATCCAAAACAGGTGCGAGAAGAGCACCATGAATAATTTGTTTAGTTTAGAGATACAGCACAGAATAATGCATCAAGTACCTTTGTATCCAAGTCCCACCAAGTGCAATGGATGCATACCTACCCCTGGAGTTAACAAATTTTAATGGCAACACAACAACAGTGCACAATAAAAAGAATAACGTCACTGGAGTTCACGTCAAGAGTGCTCAGTCAAATTTCCGTAGTGACGCGAGATGAGCTAGAAATGTTGTCACTATGTTGTGCTTTGCGTAAAATGCATTTTTAATTGCACAATGGTAAAGCAAACAACACCGCACCATTGAATATCTTCCATGTAAGCTTTTAAACATGAAAATAAATGTTATGGGTCATTGAGTTCTTAATAACCAAAGTTCGCAAAAATAATTAATCAGCCTTACTCAATTATTTAAAAAAATTCACACAAAGATATAAGTGAGCAGTGGCCTCAGTACATGCTTCAGAATACTGTAGAATCTTAACCTTGTAAGGGCGGTATGGTGGCATAGCGGTAGTGCTATTGCCTCAGAGCGCCAGAAGATTGTACGTTCTCCCCCGTGATCTGCGTGGGTTTTTTCTGAGATCTTCGGTTTCCTCTCGCACTCCAAAGATGTACACGTTTGTTGGTTAATTGGCTTGGTATAAATGTAAAATTATCCATAGTGTATGTACGATATTGATAATGTGCGGGGTGGGCCAGTGGGCCGAAGGGCCTGTTTCCGCGTCATTCAATTCAATTCAATTCAACTTTAATGTCATCGCACAAATACAAGTATCAGTACAACGAAATGCAGTTTTGCGTCAGTCCGTAGTAGTTGTACATAAAGAAAAACAAAAAAAATAGAAAGAGGGAAGATACAGAATAATCAGGAAATACAGAATGATTAAACAAAGGGGACGGAGGGACCAGAGAAATGTATCGTCGGGACTCCGAGTTCAGCAGTGTGATTGTGTTGTTATAGAAGCTTTTCCTCATCCTACTAGTACGTGACCCGAGGCTCCTGTACCGCCTCCCTGATGGGAGGAGGGCAAACAGTCCATGGTTGGGGTGTGAGGGGTCTTTGATGATCTTCCCAGCCCGTCTCAGACACCGTTTTCGGTGGAGGGCATCCATGGCAGGGAGCAGGGCACCGATGATGTGCTGCGCGGTTTTCACCACCCGTTGTAGTGCCTTCCTGTCCGCAGCAGTGCAGCTGCTGTACCATACCGTGAAGCAGGTGGTCAGGATACTCTCTATGGTACAGCGGTAAAAGTTGGTCAGGATCTGGGGGGACAGGTGGGCTTTCTTGAGCCTCCTAAGGAAGTAAAGGCGCTGCTGTGCCTTTTTGATCAGCTTGGAGGTGTTGAGGGACCAGGACAAGTCCTCCGAGATATGTACTCCGAGGAATTTATAGCTGGAGACGCGCTCCACCTCAGTCCCATTTATATGGATGGCGGTATGACTGCCTTCTCTGGTCTGCCTGAAGTCAACAATAATCTCCTTCGTCTTTTTGGAGTTGAGGACGAGGTTATTGTTGGCACACCAGGTGGTCAGGTGCTGGATCTCATCCCTGTAGGCTGACTCATCGTTGTCGCTGATCAGTCCTACTACCGTGGTATCGTCAGCAAACTTAATAATGGTGTTGGATCCGTACTTTGGGATGCAGTCGTGGGTGAAGAGGGAGTAGAGGAGAGGGCTGAGCACACAGCCCTGTGGCACTCTGGTGCTCAGTGTTATAGTGGAGGAGGTGAGGTTATTGACCCTAACAGACTGTGGTCTGTTAGTGAGGAAATTCAGTGTCCAGTTTCATATCTCAAAACTAAACACGAGGAGAAATTGAAACAAAGGGGAGTTTCTCCAATCACATAAAAATAAACGCATTGCTTACTCTGATGCACAATATCTACTATTTCTTTACATTCCATCCATCTAAGCCATTTACTAATATTCTTACACAATTCTTTTGCCTCCAACTCTTTCTACAAATGCCCTGCAAGAGCAAGTTAGAGGGAAGGAAAAATATTAATATATTACAGGATAAGTGACGCTAATGTGGCTTAAAGGGCCGAATGGCCTACTCCTGCACCTATTGTCTAATATTAAAACTGAGGTCAATTTCTATGAAATTGCTCATGAGGTTTTAAAAAGTAAATCTACCAGTAGACAATTTCTTTTCTTATCCTTTAATATTCACCCTCACTTTAGCTTTAATATACTAATAACCTTAAAATATTTTTTTGTTTGGTTTGAATTTTCCATTCTTTATTTCTGAACAGTTTTTTTTCTGAACCTTATTGTGTGTTATGCCTTTAATATCATCCAGAAAACTCTTTTTAAAGTTACAACTGTAAGCGTGGCTTAAACTTCTGCCCAAACTGAACTGAATGTATTCATGATTTAAACCACTTATTGACCTTAGAGATAATACTACATGAAGCAGAAACTTCAGAACCCAAGTCAAGGTACTTGAGCGGAGGCACAGAAATATCGGACCTGATTTTGGAACAATATCTGGGAAAGGATCAAGGGTAACTGTTGGCGCAGCGGTAAAGTTGCTGCCTCACAGCGCCAGAGATCTGGGTTCGATCCGGACTGCGGGTGCAAACTGTACAGAGTTTGTCTGCCCTCTGACAGCGAGGGTTTTCTCCAGGAGCTCTGGTTTCCTCTCAACTCCAAAGACATGCCAGTTGATTGGCTGGAGTAAAGATTATATATCATGCCTATGTAGGATAGCGTTAGTGCGCGGGGAATGAGGATCGCTGGTCGGCGTGGAGTCAGTGAGCCGAAGGGCCTGTTTCCGCGCTTCATTCCTAAAACTGAAACTAAAAACTGACAGAAACAGAAGTTATTGAAAGGATTTGTGAGAAGAAGTGAGGCATTAAAAGAGAAATAAAATCACTTGAAAATGTTTAATTCTACATCACAAAAGTTTGACGGCATCTTCAAAGATGAACATTGGGAAACGGTCAACAAATATGGTCACTGGAAAGACTGCAAATGCATTTTCAGTGAATTAATGGTTAGTTTTATGATTGCCAATTGTTCACGACAGATGAATATGTACTTCAGAAATGTACTTCAGTCTTGCTGCACTGGAGGCTTGTACATAAAGTGTTAAAAAATGTAAAAGCATATAAGCAACAATAATACTCACAATATTCCAGAACAACGGGTTGAATGCAACCGCAAGGATAGCTAAATTAAACTTCAAGTTGGTCCAGTCACAGTAGCTGAAAATATCTGCCATTACTGAAATATCGACCTGAAAGAAATTATTTTTAAATTTATATTTCCAGTAAAAGGAGACTTACAAAAATTACAAAATTCTTTTAAGCGTACAAAATTCTTAAGGGGTTGGACATGCTAGATGCAGGAAGATTGTTCCCGATGTTGGAGAAGTCCAGAACAAGGGGTCACAGTTTAAGGATAAAGGGGGAAATATTTTAGGACCGAGATGAGAAAAACATTTTTCACACAGAGAGTGGTGAATCTCTGGAATTCTCTGCCACAGAATGTAGTTGAGGCCAGTTCATTGGCTATATTTAAGAGGGAGGTAGATGTGGCCCTTGTGGCTAAAGGGATCAGGGGGTATGGAGAGAAGGCAGGTACAGGATACTGAGTTGGATGATCAGCCATGATCATATTGAATGGCGATGCAGGCTCGAAGGGCCGAATGACCTACTCCTGCACCTATTTTCTATGTTTCTATGTTAACATTTCCAAAGGATCGTAAAAACTTAAGAGTACAGCTTGTAAAACAGTAGGCATCACAGCCACAGAGACCAGAAAAAACCGCAACTACATAGATAACTGTGCCAAGTTAGTTGATCTTTGCTGGGGTACAAATCGCATGTTTGAAATTAACAAGTGCCAACTCTTATCAAAGGTGAAAATAACAAATGAGATGTGGATTGGCTATGGATGTATTCCACAATCCTGCCACAGTACTTACTTACATGGTAAATGGTATGGCCTGGAGTGAATTGTGACTTGCAATACTCAAGCCATCGTCCACCCAGGCCAACATAGTGTTTGCTTCTTAAGTACTTGGTACATTTACACGTTAAATTTTCAGTGATTGTGAACAAGGACAATAAGGGAGGGACCTCTGGCTCTCAACTCTTCTCCCTGCATCCACCCTGTCAAGCTCCTTGCTGGAGAATGCGTGCCTAGTCTACTCAAATGCTTCTCAGAGAAAACCCACCATCTGAAAATAATCTAGTTAATCTTCAATGTAATCATACATAAAATTAGATCAAAAACTTCACATAATATAGTAGCTATGGTCCCAACAATTGCCTATATACTTACAATAACACATTTATTTATGTAATCAAATAATCCGGTAACGAAAACTAACGTACTATTTACTTTAAAAGCACACAGAGTTCTGGAGTAACTTAGAAGGTCAGACAGTATCTCTGGACAACATAGAGAATTTATTTACCTGCCAAGTCACAAAGAACTTGCTCGTTGGCATTCAGCGATTTTATGAAAGAGGCCACCCAGGCTTCCTTAAACACCAGCATTACAGGTGACGTTTTGGGTTGAGACCCTTCATCACCTCGACCCGAAACGTCACCTATTCCTTTTCTCAACAGATGGTGCTTTTTGTGTCTATTGTCGGTTTAAACCAGCATCTGCAGTTCCTACCTAAACACAGGTCTTCCTCGTCTATTCTACTGCTCAATAGATTATTCAAATGTGATTTCTCCTTTCTAAATCCAAATCCAACTAACTCTGCTAATTTCTGCTCCTATCAAGGTGTTGGGGTGGATATACCTTCAGTATAGAATCTAGCATTTTCCATATTCTTAATGTCAGATTAAAAGGTTGATAGTTGACTGTTTGTTTACACCTCCACCCCTCCACCCCCCACCCACTTTCTTAAATGTCCACCAACGGCACAAGATTCTGAAAAGGACAAACAACATAGAAAATAATTTGTAGAAACTGCACAAAGTGTGAAGAAAGTAATCATGAAAGGGAAAGAGGTGTTGCAGATTGCTCTCGGATCAATTACGGTGTGAACAGAGGTATGATAATGGAACTAAGAGAGGGGTGGTTCATTATCTACACCATAAGTTGTTTAGAACAACATCTGTATTGTGCTCAATACTATTTATACTGCAGCGTAATTTATACAGAGTTAGGAAATTCACGATGAAGGCACATATTGTGGTGAATCATTATATGGCCAGCACAATTTGTAAATACACTTAAATATATAAAAAAGCACGATTCATACGAGTCTAAAGATATGGTACTTCAATACTCATGATCTGCTTATTGTAACTTATCCAGTAGTTTTTAAAAACAAAAGAGGACTCAAATATTTAGGGAAAAATTATTGAACCCGAGTGTACTAATGTTAAATGTGCTTAATTTTTAACATGCATGAAAAGTATATTCCTCAGGACAAGTAATATTCTGGCAGTAAAAGCAAAGGGCCGGAAAACCTCAGTTAATCAGGTAGCACCCTGAGAGAAATGGAATGAATGTTTCAGCTCAATGAGGTTTCAAAACCCAAATATATTAAGGTGGTAATTCGTATGGGACAGGGACTCGGCAACAGTAATATAAGCAACATAACATTAATAAAGAAAATAATGGCATTAAAGATAACAACACTTCGGACAAAAGAAGATTTCCCTGTAAGGTTCTACACCAGACTAGGGTAAATAGATTTTTTATATATTATGAGGGAAATCACATGATCTGGCGATCACAATAAAAATGGCACCAAGGAGAAAAATCAGCCAAAATCTTATTGAAAATGTTAGCAAACAGAAGGGGTCAAATGTCCTACTGCTTCTAATTCTTGTGTTCTATCTTTATGATGCAAGTAAACATGAATAAATGGATTTTTATGTTTACAAGCAAGTCAATGTATGCTGCAAATTGTTGATGGCCCACTACTAGCTGGACACCACTCATATTGCCAATTTGAGTGGAATCCTCCTTTGTCAATGAGGCTAAACACAAATTGGAAGAACAGCATCTCATATTTCGCTTGGGCAGCTCACAACCCACTGGTATGAATATTGAAGGTAGACACAAAATGCTGGAGTAACTCAGCAGGACAGGCAGCATCACTGGAGAGAAGGAATGGGTAACATTCTGGGTCGAGACCCTTCTTCAGAATCTGATTTACCTTCGAATTAAACCAGCATCTGCAGTTCTTTCCTACAAGGTACAAATATTGATTTCTCTAACTTAAAGTAACCCCCCACATTCCCTCTCTCTCCATCTCTCCTCCACCCAAGTCGCAACAGCTTCTCGTTCTCACCTAGCAAACAGCTAACATTGGCCTGTTTTTTCTTTATCATTGTTACTTTTTTGCATATCTTTCAGGGATTTGTTGTGTATATATATCTACATCACCTCTATATCTCTCGTTTCTCTTTTCCCCGACTCTCAGTCTAAAGAAGGGTCTCGACCCAAAACGTCACCCATTCCTTCTCTCCAGAGATGCTGCCTGTCCCACTGAGTTACTCCAGCATTTTGTGTCTAAGACTGTTAATATTATCCGACTGAGATGTTGGGCTAGCTAGTTGGTAACTGCCGGTTTTCCACCTGTCATGTTTGTTAAGTTTGAGAGCAATATTCACAACTTCAAACCAAATTGCAGTAAAGGTTTTTATAATGAAATTCTGAGGGATTTCATAGGTTTGGTTGAGTCTTTTGGAATTAGAAAATGAGGGAAATCCATAAAATTAATGGGTGACCCAGAAGCTTAGAAGTGCGGCTAAGAATCTCAATCTAACCAGTTTGACAAGAAATACATTGCAATTAGTTCAGGTGAAGGAATTAGTTCAGGCAAACAATTCAGAATATCACAACGACAGCTTCCAATAAGCAAAAAAATATCTTGCATCTAACAAAGATGTAGGAGTCATTTGTTCTTTTTAGTTACTGTTAATTTCATCTCAATATTGAAATAAAAGTATAAGAAAATTCGATTAAAATTTCTTTTTACGTACCATGATACAAGGCGTGGATCAAGTTGAAACCTGATGATTTGGAACTTAGCCTCAGAGTGTGCACATAAGATAGAGCTGTCTGGTTAGTCCTTTCTAATTCCAAAGGGCTCAACCAAAGTTACGTAATCCCTCGATGATAACTTAATCATATAAACCTTTGCTGCAATTTGGTTTGAAGTTGCGAATATTGCTCTCAAACTTAACAAACGTGAGAGGTGGAAAACCAACTAGCTAGCCCAATATCTCAGTTGGATAATGTTCGAGTTGGATTGCATTCATCACAGGACATAATAATGCAGTAAAAGTATAGAAAATCCTCACTAAATCAGATAGCACCCTGAGAGAAATGGAATTAATGTTTTACTCAATGATGTTTTCAAAACCAAAATATATCAAGGTGGTAACGAATCAGGGACAGGGACTCGGCAGAAGCAACACATGCAACATAGTTATAACGTACCATGATATAAGGTTAAAACTTGATGATTTGGAATTTAGCTTCAGAGTGTGCATAAGCTAGTGCTGTCTGTATAAACAATTGACCTGGCAGTGACTATACTTATGGAGTGGAGGTTTTGGATTGGCTCCACTCCAATGGGGAGTTTGTTGGAAGCAAAGTGCAATATTGGAGCAAACAAGGTTTCAGTCAATATTGAAGTTCTGTCACAGCTTGTACAATGCAGGCTGGGGTCATGCAAAGCTATCATTGATAACCCGGGTTCAATATGTACGGAGTTTGTACGTTCTCCTTGTGACCTGCGTGGGTTTTCTGCGCGATCTTAAGTTTCCTCCCACACTCCACAGTTTTGTAAGTTACCGTAATTGGCTTGGTATAAGTGTAAATTGAGAAGAACTTTTTTCACACAGAGAGTGGTGAATCTCTGGAACTCTCTGCCACAGAGGGTAGTTGAGGCCAGTTCATTGGCTATATTTAAGAGGGAGTTAGATGTGGCCCTTGTGGCTAAGGGGATCAGGGGGTATGGAGAGAAGGCAGGTACGGGATACTGAGTTGGATGATCAGCCATGATCATATTGAATGGCGGTGCAGGCTCGAAGGGCCGAATGGCCTACTCCTGCACCTAATTTCTATGTTTCTATGTCCCCCAGTGTGTATAGGATAGTGTTAATGTGCGGGGATCGCCGGTTGGTGCGGACGCGGTGGGCCGAATGGCTGGAACTCTGGAATAAAATTAGAAAACATTGGAGGAGGGAAAAAGATCAAGGTAGAATGGGTTGAGAGATTGTTCACATATCAGTCTGAAGTATCTTCTGACGTGAAACGTCATCTATCCATGCCCTCCAGAGATGTTGCCTGACCTGTTCAGTTACTCCAGCAATGTGTTTTGTTCATGATCCCAAGATTGTTCTAAGATTGCAGTTCATTTTCTCACATATTTGGTCTGAAACCAGGTGTCAATTCAACCTAATAATACATTAACTGATCCTCTTTCCAAAGATGCTGCCTGTCCTGCTTAATATTCCAGCATTTTCTTTTTTATCCCTTATTTAAGGGAGTGGATTCCCTGACAAAATCCCTCCTTTATTATAAGGAATTTCACATCATAAAATAAGGAGAAAAATTAAACTATGTTAATCTTCAGAACACCTTACATTTTATATCAGCATATTGCTGTGGTATCTTAATTTGTAGGAACGGCGATGCAATATCTAATCGTACCAGTTTCCTGCCAATGGAAATACAGTGCCCTCCATAATGTTTGGGACAAAGACCCATCATTTATTTATTTGCCTCTGTACTCCACAATTTGAGATTTGTCACAGAAAATAAATCACATATGGTTAAAGTTCGCAGTCAGATTTTATTAAAGGGTATTTTAATACATTTGGTTTCACTATGTAGAAATTACAGCAGTATTTATACATAGTCCCCCCATTTCAGGGCACCATAATGTTTGGGACACATGGCTTCGCAAGTGTTTGTAATTGCTCAGGTGTGTTCAGTTGCCTCCTTAACGCAGGTATAAGACAGCTCTCAGCACCTAGTCTTTCCTCCAGTCTTTCCATCACCTTTAGAAACTTTTATTGCTGTTTATTGACATGAGGACCAAAGTTGTACCAATGAAAGTCAAAGAAGCCATTATGAGACTGAGAAACAAGAATAAAACTGTTAGAGACATCAGCCAACCCTTAGGCTTACCAAAATCAACTGTTTGGAACATCATTAAGAAGAAAGAGAGCACTGGTGAGCTTATTCATTGACTACAGCTCGGCATTTAATACAATCATCCCCTCCAAGCTGGTTACCAAGCTCTCAGAACTGGGTCTCTGCGCATCCCTCTGCAATTGGATCCTCGACTTCCTCATTCACAGTCTGTTCGTATTGGTGGAAATGTGTCAGCCTCGATAACAATCAGCACGGGAGCACCCTGCTGTACTCACTCTATACTCATTGCAGCGTAGCCGGTCATAGTGCGAACTCCATCATCAAGTTCGACGAAGACACCACTGTTGTGGGACGTATCACTGATGGGGACGAGTCTGAGTATACAAATGAGATTGACCGATTGACCAAATGGTGCCAGCACAATAACCTGGCTCTCATCACCAGCAAAACCAAGGACTTTGGAAGGAGTAGGATGAGGACCCACAGTCCTATTTATATCAATGGTGGAAATGGTCAAGAGCTTCAAATTCCTGGGCGTGCATATCTCTGAAGATCTCTTCTGGTCCCAGAACACTGATGCAACTATAAAGAAGGCACATCAGTGGCTCTACTTCCTGAGAAGACTACGGAGAATCGGTACGTCAAGGAGGACTCTCTCGAACTTCTACAGGTGCACAGTTGAGAGCATGCTGACCGGTTGCATCGTGGCTTGGTTCATGACAATAAACTCTCTTAAACTCTCAGACCTGTCCCAGACCTCTCAGATCGTCTGGGACAGGTCTGCTCTGTGTCCCCAGAGTCAGAATTAAACATGGAGAGGCAGCATTTAGTTTTTATGCACCACATATCTGGAACAAACTCCCAGAAAACTGCAGGTCTGCTGCAACTCTCAGCTCTTTTAAATCTAGACTGAAGACTTTTACAATTACAATTTACAATTACAATTTACAATTTACAATTTTCTGTTTGCCGCTGCCTTTCAGTAAACAATACCATATAACCATATAACAATTACAGCACAGAAACAGGCCATCTCGGCCCTGCAAGTCCGTGCCGACACCATTTCTTTTCCCCTTAGTCCCACTTGCCTGCACTCATACCATAACCCTCCATTCCCTTCTCATCCATGTGCCTATCCAATTTATTTTTAAATGATACCAACAAACCTGCCTCCACCACTTCCACTGGAAGCTCATTCCATACCGCTACCACTCTCTGAGTAAAGAAGTTCCCCCTCATGTTACCCCTAAACTTCTGTCCCTTAATACAATTTATCAATTACCTATACTGCACTGTAACTTCTATTCCTGGTTTAATTCTATTTTAAATATTTTATTTGATTGCTTTTAATTTTGTAATTATTTTATCTGAATAATCTAATAATCGTTTTACATCTAAATGTCATTTTATATGTGTTTCTTTCCAATGCTTTTAATGTTTTATGTAAAGCACTTTGAATTACCTTGTTGTTGAAAGGTGCTATACAAATAAACTTGCCTTGCCTAAAATCTTGAATCTTACTGATCGCAAAGGGACTAGCAGGCCAAGGAAGACCTCCACAGCTGATGACAGAATAATTATCTCTATAATATAGGAAAAAAACAAACACCTGTCTGACAGATCAGAAACATTCTTCAGAAGTCAGGTGTGGATTTGTCCATGACCACTGTCCACAGAAGACTTCATGAACAGAAATATAGAGGCCATACTGCAAGATGCGAACCACTGGTTAGCTGCAAAAATATTATGGCCAGGTTACAGTTTGACATGAAGTACTTAAAAGAGCAACCACTTGTTCTGGAAAAAGGTCTTGTGGACAGATGAGACAGAGATTCACTAATATCAGAGTGATGGCAAGAGCAAAGTATGGAGTAGGGAAGGAACTGCCCAAGATCCAAAGCATGCCACCTCATCTGTGAAACAAGGTGGGGGGGGTGGGGGGGGGTTATGGCTTGGGCATGTATGGCTGCTGAAGGTACTGGCTCACACCTTTATTGATGATACAGGTGCACAACCTTTTATCCGGTGTTCCGGAAACCGAAAAACTCCGAAAACCGGCCATTTTTTCCAGATGTCGTCTGCGCACCAAAGCTCGCGTTTGGCGCCAAACTTGACCCGAAACGACCCACGGTCAACCCAGGTCTGTACTACTGTAGTGGCTGCCTCCTCCCCGGAGACCGGGAGACGCTTAAACATCTGTAAATCATTGCTTAAATGTTAGTCAGTTAGTTTGGAGGGCTTTTATGTGAAGGGGGGGTGAAGGGGTAAACTTTAATTCTTAGTCCCCTACCTGGTCGGAGAGGCGGGGAGCGGTCAATGCCTTACCGGGTCGCCGTGCAGTAAGCTCCGCAGCGCTGTAGCCGCCAACTCCCAGCTGGGGCTGCGGGCGGCGCCGGTTGTAGCTCCGACCCCGGCAACTCTACCCCTGGCTGCGAGGCTCCGCAAATGTTGGGAGTCGGCTGCGTCGCAGCGCTGGGATACCAGCGGGAAGCGGGCAATGCCGGGTCGCTGTGCGGTAAGCTCCAGGGCGCTGAGGCCGCCTTCTCCCAACGTTCGCGGAGCTGGAGGCTGGGGGCTGCGGGCGGCGCTGGATTTGGAGCGCCGCGCAGCCAGGGCTGGAGTTGCCGGGGTCGGAGCTACAACCGGCGCCGCCCGCGGCCGGACGGAGCCCCCAGCTCCGCGATGTTGGGAGTCGCCGACCAGGTAGGGGACTAAGAATTAAAGTTTACCCCTTCACCCACCCACCCCACCACATAAAATCCCTCCAAACTAACTGACTAACATTTATGCAATGATTTACAATGATTCCCCGGTCTCCGGGGAGGAGGCAGCCGCTCCAGACTTTTCAAACCGCCCGCGCTACCTACCTAATCTACGCTAAAAATCTTCCATTCGGAAATCCGAAAATGTCCGAAATCCGACAAGTGTCTGGTCCCAAGGCTTTCGGATAAAAGGTTGTGCACCTGTAGCGTAATGAATTCTGAAGTGTATAGACACATCCTATCTGCTCAAGTTCAAACTAATGCCTCAAACAATTCCACAGCAAGACAATGATCCCAAACATACTGCTAAAGCAACAAAGGGGTTTTTCAAAACTAAAAAATGGTAAATTCTTGAGTGGCTAAGTCAATCACTCGATCTGAACCCAATTGACCATGCCTTTTATCTGCTGAAGGGAAAACTGAAGGGACTAGCCCCCAAAATAGGCATAAGGTGATGGTGGCTGCAATACAGGCCTGGCAGAGCATCAGCAGAGAAGACCCAGCAACTGATGAAATCCATGAATCGCAACTTCGAGCAGTCATTGCATGCAAAGGATATGCAACAAAATACTAAACATCACTACTTTTACTTACATGACATTGCTGTGTCCCAAACATTATGGTGCCCTGAAATGGGGGGACTGTGTATAAAAACAGAGCTGTAATTTCTACATGGTGAAACCAAAATGTATAAAATCTGAAAATGTACACTTTAACCACGTGTGGTTTTTTTTTTCAATTGCAAATCTCAAATTATGGAGTACAGAGGCAAATTAATAAATGATGGGTCTTTGGCCCAAAACATTATGGAGGGCTGTCCAATAATTTACATTGTTTAAATGTCTCAATTTCGGTATACAGTTAGCATTAAAAGGAAAGGCACTGATTGTGTAGCCCAGTGGGTCAGGCAGCATCCAGCTTTTTATTTAGGTTTAGTTTTAGAGATACATCGGGGAAACAAGCCCTTCAGCCCACCGAGTCCTTGTTGACCAGTGATCCCTGTACACTAAGACTATCCTACACACATTAGGGGCAATTTACAGTTTTACCAAGTCAATTAACCTACAGACCTGTACGTCTTTGGAGTGTGGGTGGTAACCAGAGCACCCAGAGAAAACCCACGCGGGTCACGGGGAGAAAGTACAAACTCCAAACAGACAGCACCCGTCGTCACGATTGAACCCGGGTCTCTGCAGCAACTCTGTCCCTGCCCCACCGTGCCGCTCCATCTGTGGAGGACATGTTCTTCAACAACCATCGAAACACGGAATGCAGATTTGGTTTACAAAAAAACACAAAGTGCTGGAGTAACTCAGCAGGTCAGGCAGCATCCCAGGAAAACGTGGATAGGCGACATTTCAGGTCGAGACCTTTCTTCAGACTGATTTCAGGGGCGGATGGGGCAAGTAATAGGTGGATATAAGTGAGGGGGATTTATGATGGTTGGACAAAGGCCAGTGATGAAAACAGGGGTGTGAAACAAAGGATAAACGAGTTACAAATTGTGAAGCTGGAGGAAGAAATGGAGGTGGGAAGTGGGAAATAAGTGCAAGTCCAGGTGGGGTACAGAGGGAAAAGGTGCCAGGGAACAATGAAAGAAAGGGGGAGATATTCTCCGGAGATGCTGCCTGACCCCCTGAGTTACTCCAGCACTTTGTGCCTTTTTTCCTGTAAACCAGTATCTGCAGTTGCTTGTGCCTAAGAGGTTGTGTCTCGGGTACATGGGCTGGGACGGAGTGAATAGACACCGTTGCCTGGTGATCAAGGCACCCCCGGCCCCCCTCTCCTCACAGGTTATAGTAGAATTAGCCCATTCGGCCCATCGAGTCTACTCCGTCATTCAATCATGGGTGATCTCTGCCACATACCATTTTCCTGCCTTCTCCCCATAACCCTTGACACGCGTTCTAACCCCATCTCCCCTCCTCCCCTTCCCTGTCCCCCTCTCCTCCCCTTCCCTCTCTCTATCCTCCCCCCCTTCCCTCTCCTTCTCTCTCCTCATCTCCCCCTTCTCCCCTTCCCTCTCTCTATCCCTCTCCCTCTATCCTCCTCCCCCTTTCCTCTCCCTCTCTCTTCCCTTCCTCTCACTGTCTCCCCCTCCTCTCCCCTCTCCCCCATCCTCTCTTCTCTCCCTTTCTCTCTCCTTCTCTCTGCTCATCTCTCCTTCTCCCCCTCTCTCTCTCTCCCTCCCTTCCCCTCTATCCTCCCCCCCCCTTCCTCTCCCCCCCTCTTCTCTCTCCCCCTCCCCTCTCCCCTTTTCCCTCTCCCCTCCCCCTCCCTCCACCCTCCCCCCTCGCCTCCCCCTCTCCCCCTCCTCCCTCCCCTCCCCACCCCCCTCCCTCTCCCCCTCTCCCCCCCTCTCCTCCCTCATCTCCTTCTCCCCCTTCTCTCCCTCCCTCTCCCCCCTCTCCCCCCCTCTCCCTCCCCTCTCCCCATCCTCTATTATCTCCCTTTCTCTTTCCTCTCCTTCTCTCCCCCCCTCTCTCCCTCTCCCCCCCTCCCCCCCTCTCCCTCCCTCTCCCTCTCCCCCTCCCCCCCCCCCTCCCCCCCGGCCACACAAGACACTCCAGGCAGGCGGGGGACAGGCGGGAGTGCGGCCTACCTTGGTGATGTCCAGCATGTCGAGGCCTCCACAACAGCCGGCCTCCCGCAGTCTGGGAGCGGCCACCGTGCCCCCGGCGCCCGGCCCGGCCCGGCCCGCCACTGCGCACGCGCACCCCGCGGTGCGCCATGGGACTTGTAGTTTCACCAGAGTTGCAAAGACACACACACAGAAGCTGGAGTAACACATTTACACATACATACAGATAGGAAGGAACTGCAGATGCTGGTTTAAACCGAAGATAGAAACAAAATGCTGGAGTAACTCAGGAGAAACTCAGGCAGCATCTCTGGAGAAAAGAAATGGGTGACGTTTCGGATCGAGTCCCTTCTTCAGAATGCGATCAGGAAAAAGGGAAACAAGATATCCAAATCAAATCAACCTTTATTGTCATCTTGCAAAGCAACAGTTGTACAGTGCAGAATGAGAAGACGTTTCCCAGGGAATATCGGAGCATCGCACGTGAAACTTGAAGCATTTTACACATAATAACAATAAAAACAATCCAGTCCCCTTTCCTCTCCCTCTCTCCTCTTCCTATCCCCCCCCTCCCTCCTCTCCCCTCTCAATCGCAATCAAAACAATCACAATATAGATGGTGATATAGAACAAATAGAACAAACCAATATTGTCTATTGTCTATAAACTAGACTAAGTGGGACCCGGAGGGTTGGTCCCCCAACGCAATATTCAATCTTCAGTCTGAAGAAGGGTTTCGGTCCGAAACGTTGCCTATTCCCTTCGCTCCATAGATGCTGCTGCACCCACTGAGTTGCATTTCATTTCATTTCCATTGCAGTTTCAAGCACAGAGCAGGCCAACAGCTCATTGCATTTTCATTTCATTTCCATTTCCATTGCTGTTTCAAGCATAGGCCAGGCCAAACAGCTCATTACATTTTCATTTCATTTCTATTTCCACTGAGGTTTCAAGTACAGGGCAGGCCAAACAGCTTATTGCATTTTCATTTCATTTCCATTTCTATTGTACTTTCAAGCACAGGGCAAGCCAAACAGCTCATTGCATTTTAATTTCAGAAACAGGGACCACCGTTTAAGAATAAGGGTAAGCCATTTAGAACGGAGACGAGGGACCACTTTTTTTCACAGAGAGTTGTGAGTGTGTGGAATTATCTGCTTCAGAGGGTGGTGGAGGCAGGTTCTCTGGATGCCTTCATAGAAACATAGAAACATAGAAAATAGGTGCAGGAGTAGGCCATTCGGCCCTTCGAGCCTGCTCATCCAACTCAGTATCCCATCCCTGCCTTCTCTCCATACCCCCTGATCCCTTTAGCCACAAGGGCCACATCTAACTCCCTCTTAAATATAGCCAATGAACTGGCCTCAACTACCTTCTGTGGCAGAGAATTCCACAGATTCACCACTCTCTGTGTATAAAATGATTTTCAAGAGAGAGCTGGGTAGGGCTCTTAAAGATAGCAGAGTCAGGGGATATGGGGAAAAGGCAGGAACGGGGTACTGATTAGGGATGATCAGCCATGATCACATTGAATGGTGGTGCTGGCTCGAAGGGTCAAATGGCCTACTCCTGCACCTATTGTCTGATAACAGCTGGGAAGAAACTGTCCCTGAATCTGGAGGTGTGCGTTATCACACTTCTATACATTTTGCCTGATGGGAGGGGGGGAGAAGAGGTAGTGGGGAGGGTGCGACTCGTCCTTGATTGTGCTGCTGGCCTTGCTGGGGCAGCGTGAGGTATAAATGAAGTCAATAGAAGGGAGGTTGGTCTGTGTCATGGTCTGGGCTGCATCCACAATTAGCTGCAATTTCTTGCGGTCTTGATTGGAACTGTTCCCAAACCGAGCTGTAATGCGTCCTGATAAAATGCTTTCTATGGCGCATCTGTAGGAATTGGTGAGTGTTGTCGGCGACATGCCGAACTTCCGAAGCCTTCTAAGGGAGTAGAGACGTTGGTGTGCTTTATTCGTCGTTACTTCAATATGGGTGGTCCAGGAGAAGTTGCTGGTGATATTGACTCCTAGTATGAGTATGATGTAATGGAAAAGGTTTGAAACAGAAATTGTTCCATTTAACCAGGTGTAGCTGAGGTCCATCTTGTGCCATCTGTTGATATGCAGATAATGAGCGGAAACAAAAGAGAAGTTACTCAGGTTAAGAACAATTTTTGTCAGATGGGTGAAAATGTTGGTGAGTGGGGTTGGGAATTGGTTGGAACTTTGCTGTAAAAAGAACCGGAGGGCTTTAAGAACTTTGCGATTGGGATAGATGTGTATAAAGATTGGACATGTATAGCTAACATGTGGCGGTAGGAGCCAAGAATTGGAAGTTATCAAAATGTTGGAGGTGTGTGTGGCAAGATGTCCCAGGTGTAGGTGGCGAGTGAGTGGACAAGAAGAGACAGGGAAGAGTTACTTCGGATGCTCCAGTTTTCTCCCACACCCCAAAGACATGCTGGTTTGTAAGTTAATTGACTGTACACCAAGTCTTTGAAAGAGGCAGGAGAAATTCAGAAGATTTTTTTTTAAAGTTACATTGGGTGCAAGATTTGGTGCCATAGATGAGGCTTTGTGTCAGACCTGTTGAATGATTTGTAGGAAGACATTTTTGCTATGGATATGGCAAACGTGACATCTTTGGTGTAAACCGGCATCTGCTGCTCCTTGATATTGGACAGGGTGTTAGTATCATGTATCTAGCACTTTGGGTGCTTTCAGAGGATGAAGATGAATGCATGTCTAACACAGATCTAAGGTCAATATTGCCAGATTTGGATTCCGATACATCGGAGTCCAACCCACATCAACCCGCATGGAGAACGTGATTGTTAGTAGAAGAGAAATTGTCCTGCATCCTCTTTTAAAAAGAAGGTGGATGGTTTACCTTTCCTGATTCTCAAGGTCAGTGAAATGTTTTGTAGCACTGAATCCACATTCAGGGAAACTCACTCCTGTAGAAACAAGGAACTGTGGATGCTGGTTAATAAACAAAAGGACACGGAGTGCTGGAGTAACTCAGCAGGTCAGGCAACATACCTGGAGAACGGCAGAGTCTGAAGAAGGGTCACAACCAGAAAAGCAAACCATCCATGTTCTGTAGAGATGCTGCCTGACCCATTGAATTACTCAAGCACTTTGTGTCGTAAGATCACAAGACATAGGAGCAGAATTAGACCATTCAGCCCATCGAGCCTACACCATTCAATTATGGCTGATTTAGCTTTCTGTTTAGTATAGTTTTTATAGTTTAGGGATTTAGCATGGAAACAGGGCCTTCAGCCCACCGAGTCCGCACTGAGCAGCGATTCCCGCACACTAACACTATCCTACACACACCAGGGACAATTTACATTCATACCAAGCCAATTAACTTAAAAACCTGTAAGTCTATGGAATGTGGGAGGAAACTGAAGATCTCGGGGAAAAGTCACGGGGAGAACATACAAACTCCATACAGCCAGCAACTGTAGTCAGGATTGAACCCGAGTCACTGGCGCTGTAAGACAGCAGCTCTAGCACTACGCCACTGCGCTACTCTTTGTCTCAACCGTATTCTTCTGTCTTTTCCCCATAACCCATGAAACACCCTTACGAATCTCCACGTCTTGCTACTGACTTCCATGGTTAACTCTAGCCGTCTGCAGGCTCTTTCCTTCCATCATCTGCAATACGGTTAGTCTGAAGGCTGCGACAAGATAATGTATGAGTAAATCTGTGAGCAAAGTTGTTGTGCCCACTGCTATTTTACTCTGACATCTTATGGAGTGCAGTCTGTTCCAGAGTTCACAATGCATGCTTCAATGTCCCATTAAGTACCCAAATGGAAATTGATTTACCCACACTAACAGTATGCTCACTGTGTTTAGTTGGTCAGGGAACCCGGGGCTATTAACTTAATTGAGTGACTACATTAAATCCCCTCCAACAGATCTCCTTTTGATAAAATTGTATCTTTCTCCTGCTGATACAGTATCTCCCCGGGGTGGGAGATTGCAAACTTCTCGTGGCCCGCCCTGTTGCGACTAATGCAATCGACCCGCGTGCACAAACAAGATCAAATAGGACAGGTTGACCTACAACTTTAGGCTGTGCACCCCATACGCACAAAGAAGAAGTATCTCCCTCTCTTTCCCATCGTATCCCTCTTAATCCCACCATGATCCCTCCCTTCCCACTCCCTTGCATCCAGCACATCAGAGAATTAGTTGCCCCGCCCCCTTCCCCCTTCCCACCCTTCCCTCCCCCTCTCGACCAGATACACACCTTGGGCGGAACGGTGGCGCAGAGGTAGAGTTGCTGCCTCACAGCGCCAGAGACCCGGGTTCAATCCTGACCACGGCTGCTGTCTGTGCGGAGTTTGTACGTTCTCCCCGTGTGTCTTCTCCGGGTGCCCCACACTCCAAAGACATACAGATTTGTAGGTTCATGGGCTTTGGTAAAAATTGTAAAATTGGCTCTATCATGTGTAGGATAGTGTTAGTGCAAGGGGGTCGCTGGTCAGCACGGACTCGGTGGGCCGAAGGGCCTGTTTCCATGCTCTATCTCTAAGCTAAACCAAACTGCAGGTCAATAGAGCCACCGAGAAGTCGGAGTGAACAATGAATGTGTTGAAAACATCCATAAATAGCAAACTATCTGCACGCGTATAAAGACGCATAACAGAAGAGAAAGACAAAGAAGGAAACAAGACATTAATTAATGGAAATGCACATCTAGTGATATGTTTTCCACAGAGACAGCGTGGCACAGAATCACTGTGGCTGTTTCTGGAATGGGATTGATCAGATAATGTTGAGCTGAATGTTGTTTATTGACCAGCAACTTGGAACCTAGGGAAATGACCTTATGTTACTAAGGTGACTTCCAATTAGTAATATACTGCCATGGTGACAGTAGTCTTATGAAAACTATGAGAGCAAATGACTGTGTGAGGCACAAGGACTCAATGCAAAGTACATGTGATGGAAAACAAAAGAGTTATCCCATTTATTTTTAGTTTAGCTTAGGGACACAGCGCGGAAACAGTCAATTCGGCCCGCCTCGTCCGTGCCGACCAGCGCTCCCCGCACATTAATACTATCCTGCACACAATAGGGACAATTTACAATTACACCAATTAACCGACAAACCTGTACGTCTTTGGAGTGTGAGAGGAACGTGGACTCGTCGGGCCGAAGGGCCTGTTTCCATGCTGTATCTCTGAACAAAACTAAACTAAACACGTGTCCTTGAAAGCTCTTGAGAAGATCATGATGAGCCACCTAGTCTGAGAGCTGGTAATTGTAAAGTTCAATAAGGAGATCAAGATTTTGACACAGCGGGGAGTTATTCCGGCACTTTGCGGTTTGTACAATTGTACAACTGTACAGTCAACAATTGTTGATTAGAATGGGTGTGAGGGTTTATGGGAAGAAGGCAGGAGAATGGGGTTTGGAAGGAGATAGATCAGTCATGTGTGAATGCCAAGTTAGACAATGGGCTGAATGCATAATTCTTCTCCTATCATTTATGGCCTTATGACCTTTTGAACTACACCATCTGGAGGTCCTTGTGTCTCCGAGCCATGAGCATCCTGCTTTGGTAGATCATAATTCAAGGACATTGTGTGTTGCCTGTGAAAAAAAGCTCAAAGCTGTCCTTGGACATTTTGAACAAGCCAGCAGCTATCATCTGGCAATGACTGCTGTCAAGCCTCACGTTAGCTTTTGTGGAAATTCTGTCAATTTATACAGATCACTGTGTTCTGTTGTCATAGCTTCAGGATGACATCAGCATAGGTGATGGCTCCTTCTAAAACTGGAAAGCTCAGAAATCTCATTGGAGGAATAGATCAGATAGATGCACAGAGTCTCTTCCCCAGAGAGGGGGAATCGAGGACCAGAGGACATAGGTTTAATGTGAAGGGGAAACGATTTAATAGGAATCTGAGGGGTAACTTTTTCACACAAACGGTGGTGGGTGTATGGAACGAGCTGCCAGAGGAGGTAGTTGAGTCTGGGACTAAGAAACATTTGCACAGGCACAGATAGGTCAAGTTTGGACGGATATGGACAGTCACTTAGGCCCCCCCGTCAGTCTGAAGAAGGGTTTTGGCCTGAAACGTTGCCTATTTCCTTCGCTCCATAGATGCTGCTGCACCTGCTGAGTTTCTCCAGGATTTTTGTGTACCTTTGATTTTCCAGCATCTGCAGTTCCTTCTTAGTCACTTAGGCCCACCTAGTCTGCGCCGACCAGCGATTCCCGCACATTAACACTAGCCTGCACACAACAGGGACAATTTACAATTACGCCAAGCCAATTAACCTACAAACCTGTACGTCTTTTGAATGGCCCTTACCTTGGAGGACTTATACAGTTCCCGCTGCATCAAAAAATCCCAGAGTATCATAAAGGACATTTCCCACCCCGGACACTCCCTGTTTGAACTGTTGCCGTCAGGCAGACGGTACAGATCTACAAGGACAAGGACGAACAGACTAAAAAACAGTTTTTACCCCACTGCTATAAAAGCACTAAATGTAGCCGCCAAGGAACGCAGGGGCGATACATACTAAGGGACTGTGGTACACTGTGAAATCGACAGAAGGATGGAGGGTTGGGTGTTTATGCGTGCTATTTTCATGATATTTATTTTAGTTGTTTATCTTTTAATATTTTATCTTGTATGTATCGTTAGCTTTTAGAAATGTTTGAATGGTGCACTGACTGGCTGACATTTTTAAATTTTGTTGTACATGGTTCATGTTACAATGACAATAAATAAACTATTCTATTCTATTCTATGTGTGAGGAACGTGGATTTGGTGGGCTGAAGGGCCTGTTTCCATGCTGTATCTCTGATCAAAACTAAACTAAACACCTGTCCTTGAATGCTCTTGAGAAGATCATGATGAGCCACCTAGTCTGAGAGCTGATAATTGTAAGTTCGATAAGGAGATCAAGATTTTGACAAGGGGGGAGTTATTCTGGCACTTTGTGGTTTGTACACAACTAATTGTTGATTAGTACGGGTGTGAGGGGTTATGGGGAGAAGACAGGAGAATGGGGTTAGGAACAAGAGATAGATCAGCCATGATTGAATGGCGTATTAGATGCTTGTAATAAGGCTCGTACGACGACGTAAACAGAGTATACCTTTAATCTGTACAATAACAGCAGCTACAACAGCCTCGTGTGTAAGCCCAGGCAACTCCCTAACTGCCCACACCCTGGGTTCCAGTCACCTCCGGTTACTGGAGCCTGGCTTCTGGCACACAGGGTCCTAGTGCCCCTCTGCTCAGCCTTACACTATTATTGCATAATACCACAAGACGAAGGGCAGAATGGCCTAATTCTGCCCCTATCACTTATGGCCTTGTGACTTTTTGAACTCCAGCATCTGGAAGTCCTTTTGTCTCCAAGCCATGAGCATCCTGCTATGGTAGATCGCAATTCAAGGACATTGTGTGTTGCCTGTGAAAAAAGCTCAAAGCTGTCCTTGGACATTTTGAACAAGCCAGCAGCTATCATCTGGCAATGACTGCTGTCAAGCCACACGTTAGCACTGTGGAAATTCTGATCATTAATACAGATCACTGTGTTCAGTTGTCATAGCTTCAGGATGACATCAGCGCAGTTGATGGCTCTTTCTATACGCACTTTCTATACTCACTCTATACCCATGACTGCATAGCCGGACACAGTGCAAACTCCATCATCAAGTTCGCTGACGACACCACCGTGTTGGACGAATTACAGATGGTGATGAGTCAGAGAATAGAAGTGAGATCGACCGATTGACCAAACGGTGCCAGCACAACAGCCTGCCTCTCAATATCAGTAAAACCAAGGAACAGATTGTGGACTTTGGAAGAGGAAGGATGAGGACCCACAATCCTGTTTATATTAATGGGACGATGGTGGAGAGAGTCAAATTCCTGGGCGTGCATATTTCCTGAAGATCTTTCCTGGACCGAACACACTGATTTAATTAGAAATAAAGCACATCAGCGCCTCTACTTCCTGAGAAGATTATGAAATTTAGTATGCCAAAGAGGATTCTCCTGAACTTCTACAGGTGTACAGTAGAGAGCATATTGACTGGTTGCATCATGGCTTGGTTCGGCAACTTGAACGTCCAGGAGCGGATAAGACTGCAAAACGTTGTAACCAATGCCCTGTCCATCACTGGCTCTGACCTCCCCACCATCAAAGGGATTTATCAGAGCTCTTTCCAAAACTGGAAAGCTCCGATATCTCATTAGAGGAATAGATCAGGTAGATGCACAGAGTCTCTTGCCCAGAGTGGGGGAATCGAGGACCAGAGGACACAGGCATAAGGTGAAGGGGAAATGATTTAATAGGAATCTGAGGGGTAAATTTTTACGCAAAGGGTGGTGGGTGTATGGAACAAGCTGCCAGAGGAGGTAGTTGAGGCAGGGACTATTGCAATGTTTAAGAAACATTTGGGCAGGCACATGGATAGGACAAGTTTGGAGGGATATGGGCCAAGCGCAGGCAGGTAGGACTAGTGTAGCTGGGACATGATGGCTGGTTTGGGCAAGTTGGACTGAAGGGCCTGTTTCCACACTGTATCATTCTATGACCTTATGACACAAAGTGCTGGAGCAACTCAGCGGGCCAGGCAGCAACTGTGTATGGAATGGATGGGCAATGTTTCGGGTCGGGATCCTTCGCCAGACTGATCGTCGGGGGGGGGGGGGGGGGGGGGGAGAGAGAAAGCTGGAGAGGGGAGGTGGGGGCAGGAGAACTCCTGGTGAGTGATAGGTGGATACAGATGAGAGGGGTTTGATTAGCAGATGGACGGAGAAAGGCTTGAGATAAAAAAAGGAAACAAAAGGGTGTCGGTCTGAAGAAGGGTCTCGACCGGAAACGTCACCCATTCCTTCTCTCCAGAGATGCTGCCTGTCCTGCTGAGTTACTCCAGCATTTTGTGTCTATCTTCAATGGCAAATAAACTTGGGTAGCTTACAACCTGATGGTATGAACATTGAACTCTCCAATTTTAGTTAGGTAACCAACGAAGAAAAACAATCCCCCCTCCCCCCCCCCCCCCCCCCCCATTTTCCCCCTTCTCGCCCCCATGCCCCCATGTCCCCATGCCCCATCTGAACCCACTTCTCCCACCATCTTGCTTCTTTACCTCCCCCACCCCCGTCCCTGCCCCCCCTTCCCCCAATCAGCCCCTCCCATGTACATCCCATATACACATATATATATGTGTCAATGAAAATTACACATATATATAGGGGTCAATGAAAATTGACTATAAATGTGCTATATAAATAAACTTATTATTATTATTATTATTATTATTATTATATATATATAGCGTCTGACTTTACATTTCTCTCCTCTAAGTCATTGAGTATTTTTAAAACGGGGATTGGTAGATGATCAATATACTCAATGGGAATAGACTCGATGGGCTGAATGGCCTAATTCTGCTCCTCTGCTTTATGGTCTTATGGTTTTTACTTCAGAACTCCAGTATCTGTGGAGGAAGAAGTACATTGAAGACTTTCCATCAGTGAAGTTTTCCATCTGAAGTAATGAGGGAAATCGAAAGGGCAATGCATGATTCATTTAAATGTATTTCCATTAACATTTACTCCGAGAACAATATACTTTGAAGGTTTCATTTGCTTTCTCTTTGTAACCTTTGCTTCAATTCACAGAAAAGTACAACGGGCACTTACGCTTGGCTCTCCTAGTCTAACGGGATCTGCTGGTTGCCAACCATTTCAGCTCCCCTTCCCATTCCCTCACTGACCGTTCTGTCCCGGGCCTCCTCCATTGTCAGAGTGAGGCCCAGCGCAAATTGGAGGAACAGCAACTCATATTTCGCTTTGGTAGTTTACACCCCAGCGGTGTGAGCATTGGATTATCTAGCTTTAAGTAACTTCATCATACACGCCCCACCACTTCCCCACCCTCCTTGCCCCCTTCCTCCACCCTGGTCGTTCTACCAGCTCCACAGTTCTCCACACCGTTTCTCTTGAGATCAGACCTTCCTTGGCCAACAATGGGCCAATCAGCCTGGGGTTATTTGTGGCCAGCCCTGAATGGCCCTGGTCTTTCTGCGCCTCCAGATCTTCACTTCCACCCCCCTGCCCCCCATCCGTTAATTTCAGTCCGATGAAGGATCCCGACCCAAAACGTCACCCATCCTGTACCACCAGAGGTGTTGCCTGACCAGCTGAGTTACTCCAGTACGTTGCGTCTACGCCTGATTTAAACTTTTGTACTTCCATGCATCTCAAAGGACAAGGGGCAGTCACGGTGGCACAGCGGTAGAGTTGCTGCCTTACAGCGAATGCAGCGCCGGAGACCCGGGTTCGATCCTGACTACGGGTGCTGTCTGAACGGAGTTTGTACGTGACCTGCGTGGGTTTTCTCCGAGATCTTCGGTTTCCTCCCACAATCCAAAGACGTACAGGTTTGTAGATTAATTGGCTTGGTGTAAATGTAAATATTGAAATGAAATGAAATGAAATGAAAAAAAATGAAATGATTCAATTTATTGTCATTGTCAGTGTACAGTACAGAGACAACGAAATGCATTTTTAGCATCTCCCTTGAAAGGGAGACACAGGGCGTCGCGGTGTGCCCGCGCCTGCCGCCGTAACATTCCATTACAGGCAAAGGTGGGTGAAGTGTCTTGCCCAAGGACACAACGACAGTATGCACTCCAAGCGGGATTTGAACCGGCTACCTTCCGGTCGCCAGCCGAACTCTTAGCCCATTGTGCTATCTGTCGTCCATATTGTCCCCAGTGGGTGTAGGATAGTGTTAATATGCGGGGATCACTGGTCGGCACGGACCTGGTGGGCCGAAGGGCCTGTTTCCGTGCTGTATCTCTAAACTAAACTAAAAGCATCAACTCTAGAAACATCAACTGACCAGATTGTACTTTCCATTATTGGCAATTGTCTCGCCCTGTCTTTGTGTTTCTTTGTGCCTCTACAGTGGCTTGTGGAAGGCTGCTGTCTTTCACTAGATGAGGCTGCATATGGTTTTACACGTCACCTCAGCTAGCTCAGGATCAAAAAGCTCTGGTTTTGGAGAGCATTTTAGGGTGGCATGGTGGCGCAGCGGTTGAGCTGCTGCCTACAGAGATCCGGGTTCGATCCTGACAAGGGGACGCTGTCTCTGTGGAGTTTGTATGCTTTCCCTGTGACCTGCGTGGATTTTCTCCGAGATCTTTGGTCTCCCCCCACACTCCAAAGACCTACAAGTTTGTAGGTTAATTGGCTTGGCATAAATGTAAACTGGCCCCAGTGTGTGTAGGGTAGTGTTTGGGATCGATGGTCAGTGCGGACTCGGTGGGCCGAAGGGCCTGTTTCTGCTCCATCTAAACTAAACTCAACAAAGCTAAACTAAGCATTATCCCATCATGACAGAGGATAATCGGGATAAATGGCAATAGCAGGAAAAAATGATAAAGCGAAAGGAGATAGAGGAATGCTGGAGTAACTGAGTCGGAAAAAGAGTCCCAACCCGAAACATCACCTATCCATTTTCTCCAAGAGGGGCTGCCTGACCCGCTGAGTTACTCCAGCATTTTGTGTCTATCTTTGGTATAAACTAGCATGTGCAATTTATTTGCAGTACTGTAGGTGAAAAAGCTACTTATCTTAACTACTAAACCAGGTTCGCTTCTTAATAAACAGACACCACACAAACTGTTTGGTAGACCAGTTCAAAACTTTACTTAACATCGGCCGATGGAAGGGAGGGAGAACTCCAGTCAAGTGACCAACACAGACACTTGACTGTGCTCAGCCACCTTCTCTTAACAACAGAATTACATTGCCTTAAATAGGGTTTTTTTGTCCCCTTTGCACATTCCACAGACATTAGTCATGGTCAGAGGTACAGGAAAAGGTTTCCACAGAATGCATCACATCAAACCTTTTGTTTACATGGTACAAGATATACTAAAAACATTGGCCATTTGCTTTAGGTCCAAATAGACCACCCTAGCTCTTTTCGCTGCTTCCTCTGTCATTTGGTCCCTCATAAACATAGGTCATTTGTTTACAAAGATGTGACTGGCTATTTCTCTCTTCCTTTATTGCCTCCTCCCCATAAACATTGGTAATTTGGTTTATGGCATCTTACTTCAAAGATATCTCTAGCTTCTCCAATGTTATAGGATTTATTATCTCACACACCCACAACCTAAGGCAAGCCTAATTTGAGACTAAATATAAGCTGTAAGCTAGCCCAGAAGTCAATTTAATATCTTCTTATATTTTTAACTAAAATTCGGCTTCATCATTGGTACATGGATAGGAACGATTTAGAGGCATGTGAGCCAAATGCAGGGTAAATGTGATTAGCTTAGATGAGGCATCTTTAGTTGACATAGACTTGATGGGCCGAAGATGCTGTTTCTATGCTACATGATTTATTATAAAGAAATAATGCAAAGGGAATGATGTGAAAGATTTCCAGTTGCACGATAATTGTACATTAAAATGTAAGAAAGTGCCATGTAAGATTACCTAAAGCAAGCCAGATATTAAAAACATAAAACACTTCAAAGCTACAAGGCTGCAGGCTGGAGATGTGTCTGAGACCATCAAAACTTAATGTTCATCCATTCCTAGAAATCAGTCAGTAGTTGGTCGATGTTTACAAAATGTTGAATAAAGTTTCATAATTTATTCTAAAACTAGTGTTTTTCGGATTGGGATTTTTTTTAAAGCACGTTTAGTTTAATTTAGTTTAGTTTAGTTTAGAGATACAGCGCGGAAACAGGCACTTCAGCCCACCGGTTCCTCGCCAACCAGCGATCCCCACACATTAACATTATCCTAACACACACTAGAGACAATATACACTTATAACAAGCCAATTAACCTACAAACCTGTACGTCTTTGGAGTGTGGGAGGAAACCGAAGGTCTCAGAGAAAACCCACGAAGTCAAGTCAAGTCAAGTCAAGTGAGTTTATTGCCATGTGTCCCTGTATAGGACAATGAAATTCTTGCTTCACTTAGCACACAGAACATAGTAGGCATTTACTACAAAACAGATCAGTGTGTCCATATACCACAATATAAATATATACACACATAAATAAATAAACTGATAAAGTGCAAATAGTAGATAATGGGCCACCAATAATAATTTTTGGCCGAGCCAGGTTTAATAGCCTGATGTCTGTGGGGAAGTAGCTATTCCTGAACCTGGTTGTTGCAGTCTTCAGGCTCCTGTACCTTCTACCTGAAGGTAGCAGGGAGATGAGTGTGTGGCCAGGATGGTGTGGGTATCTGATGATACTGCCAGCCTTTTTGAGGCAGTGACTGCGATAGATCCCCTCGATGGAAGGAAGATCAGAGCCGATGATGGACTGGGCAGTGTTTACTACTTTTCGTAGTCTTTTCCTCTCCAGGGCGCTCAAGTTGCCGAACCAAGCCACGATGCAACCAGTCAGCATGCTCTCTACTGTGCACCTGTAGAAGTTAGAGGGAGTCCTGGGAGAATGTACAAACTCCGTACAGACAGCATCCGTAGTCAGGATCGAACCCGGGTCTTGTAAGGCATCAACTCTACCGCTGCGCCACCGTGCCGCCCTATTTACTTGAAAGCTCAAGGCACTTTAACCCATAGGTTGAGATAAATATAATTTAATGACATTCTATTTTTAGATGAAACAAAATGAAAATGATAAACCTTCGTTCTCCGACTAGTATAACTAGCATCATTTTAATGCTGTAACATTTTCTGACATTTTCAATGCTATTCTAATCGTGTTCTGTGTTGGGAAATGGTGTTCACCAATTGATCCTTGCATGACTCATTGTCAGAGTAATAGCTTTGTGGGTGTCGTTGTGTTGCATCTACAGCTCGATAAAAAAATATTTCACCGCTGGAAATAATAACCTTTTGCCCACAAAGCCCAGGAATAACTGTAGCACTGAGGGTTCTTTTTTTTTAAGGAACGTTTTATGGAGTTGTATAAGATGTTTTTGATACATATGCAGAGTTTAGAGGGCTATGGGCCAAATGCAGACAAATTGGAACAAGCCCAATGTTCCAACTTGGTCACCCTGGACAAGGAAGGCTGAAGGGCCTGTTTCCGTGCTGTAAGGAGACAAAAGGTTATATAATAATAATAATAATAATAATAATAATAATAATAATAATAATAATAATAATAATAATAAATACTTTATTGATCCCCTCAGGGAAATTCAGATGTCCAGAAGCCCCCAAACAACAAACCCACACATTCAAAACAAACGCAGACAGAAAATACATAAGATACAACGTGAACAATACCTGAGAGCAATAAATACTTAAAAAGACCAATAATTAACAATTAAAAAAATGCAAAAAGGCATCCCCCTACAGCCTAGCGGTCCGTATTATAAAACCTAATGGCTGCAGGGGTGAAGGATCTCCTGAACCACTCCGTTCTACAGCGCAGCGGGAGAGGAGCCTCCCGTTGTTGTTCCGTGTGTTTTTTTGACTCTCCAGAATTACATGGAGGGAGTGCCCGGGGTTTTCCAGGATGAGTTCAAGATCAAATGTTCAAGAGAGTTTATTGTCATGTGTCCCCGTATCGGACAATGAAATTCTTGCTTTGCTTCAGCACACAGAACATAGTAGGCATTTACTACAAAACAGATCAGTGTGTCCATATACCATAATATAAATATATACACACATGAATAAATAAACTGATAAAGTGCAAATAACAGAAAATGGGTTTGTTTATAATCAGAGTTTTGTCCGAGCCAGGTTTAATAGCCTGCTGGCTGTGGGGAAGTAGCTATTCCTGAACCTGGTTGTTGCAGTCTTCAGGCTCCTGGCTCCAACCGGTCAGCATGCTCTCGACTGTGCACCTGTAGAAGTTAGAGAGAGTCTTCCTTGACAAACCGACTCTCCGTAATCTTCTCAGGAAGTAGAGGCGCTGTTGAGCTTTCTTGATAATTGCGTTAGTGTTCTCGGACCAGGAAAGATCTTCAGAGATGTGCACGCCCAGGAATTTGAAGTTCTTGACCCTTTCAACCATCTGACCCGTTGATATAAATGGGGCTGTGGGTCCCCCTCCTACTCCTTCCAAAGTCCACAATCAGTTCCTTTGTTTTGCTGGTGTTGAGGGCCAGGTTATTGCGCTGGCACCATATGGACAGTTGCTCGATCTCCCTTCTATATTCTGACCCATCCCCATCAGTGATACGTCCCACAACAGTGGTGCCGTCAACGAACTTGATGATGGAGTTCGCACTGTGACTGGCATCGCAGTCATGAGTATAGAGTGAGTACAGCAGGGGGCTGAGCACACAGCCTTGAGGTGCTCCCGTGCTGATTATTATCGAGGATGACCTGCACCTTGCACCTCATACGCCTCTCAAGCACATCCATCCCAGAGTCCACTCTCCCCTCCAGCACTGAGCTAGCCCGTTTTACCAGTTTGTCCAGCTTTTTGTTGTTTTTCGCACAAGGGGAAACATATAAGGGGAGAAGAGAAGACTCCAAAGACGTGCAGGTTTGTAGGTTAATCGACTTGCGTAAATAGGAAATTGTCCCGAGTGCTATTGCGTTTTGCTGATCAGCTTGGACTCGGTTGGCTATTTCTAAAGTCTAAAAAGTCTAAAGAGTGCATTATCATAAGATCAGATGTCTGATCCTAGACATCGGGGTCAACATTGGGACATTTGGCCCATCAACTCATGCTAGAGGCTGGAAACATGTTCCCGATGTTGGGCGAGTCCAGAACCAGGGGGCCACAGTTTAAGAATATGGGGTAAGCCATTTAGAACAGAGATGAGGAAATACGTTTTCATACAGAGAGTTGTGAGTCTGTGGAATACTCTGCCTCAGAGGGCGGTGGAAGCCGGAAGAGAGAGTTAGATAGAGCTCTTTAAGATAGCGGAATCAGGGAATATGGGGAGAACGCAAGAACGGGGTACTGATTGTGGATGATCAGCCATGATCACATTGACTGGCGGTGCTGGCTCGAAGGGCCAAATGGCCTACTCCTGCACCTATTGTCAATTGTCTACAACTATGGCTGATCTATTTTTCTCTCTGAACCCCATTCTCCTGCCTTCTCCCCGTAACATTTGAAGCCCGAGTCCACTCCGCCATTCAATCGTGGCTGATCTCTGCTCTGCAAATCCCATTTTCCTGCCTTTTCCCCATAACCCTTGACACCCGTTCTAATCAAGAATTTGTCTATCTCTGCCTGAAAAAATATCCACTGACTTGGCCTCCGCAACCCTCTGTGGCAATGAGTTCCACAGATTAACTACCCTCTGACTAAAGAAGTTCCTCCTCACTTCCTTTCTAAAAGAACGCCCTTGAATTCTGAGGCCATGACCTCTGATCCTAGACTCTCCCACCAGTGGAAACATCCTTTCCACATCCACCCTATCTATGCCTTCCATTATTCTGTAAAGTTTCAATGAGATAAATAAGCTTCCACTGTGAACACCTTTTATTTAACGTGTGATTGTTAGGCAGTGATAAAGCAGTCTGAAGAAGGGTCTAGACCCGAATCGTCGCCTAGTACTTTTCTCCATAGATGCTACCTCACCCGCTGAGTATCCCCAGCATTTTTTGTCTGCTTTCGATTTTTCCAGCATCTGCAGTTCCTTCTTAAACAGTAGTCTCCAATACTCTGTCTGGCAGCACTGAACTGACCTGGTCAGACAAGGTCCGGGCCGCTGAGGAGGAGGATGCTCACCGTTGGGGTTCGGCGTCGGCGTTCCACCAGCCCGGCGTGAGGGCCTGAACATCGGGCCATCCTTGGCGGCGACTGCGGGTGCTCGGAAGGCCCCGACCACGGATGAACACGGAGGGGAGGCTGGCTGGACTATGGTGCCATCCTCACCTTGGTGCCATTTATGTTATGTTGTGTCGTGGACTTTCTGTGTTTGTGCTTTTTTTTATTATTTATTTATTTATTTATTTGCCCGTTTATTTATTTATTTATTTATCTGTTTGTTTGTTTATTTATTTATTTACTTATTTACTTATTTTTAATGATTTTTTTTTTAATTTTTTTTTTTAATTTTTATGATACTGCCTGTAAGGGAAATTCATTTCGTTTGTCTCAAATTGAGACAATGACAATAAATTTGAATACAATACAATACAATACAATGACCACTGACTAGTCCATTATTTGACAATAAATGTCACGGTTGCACCTGTCTGTCTCTCTCTGGTCCCTGGCAGCTTTTTACCAAATATGCTGAATTCAGCAAAAGGCAGAAAGGATATGTAATCTCACAAAGGATCAGCGAAGGGAGACATAAATGGACAGAGCAAAGACCAACATCGAGGACACTTATCTCAATCCTGGTTACCGTTGTTGATGGGCGAAATGATTAAAATGATTTTTTTTTTCCCACTGAATCAAGTGAAGCATTCAAAGATAGAGAGCTCAGAGTTTAATTTAAAATCTTTTTATTTGAATTTTGAATTGAACAGCAATTTGCATACATACAATGATGACAGACAGTGATAGTCAGGACATAATTGTACAACAGTTGGTAAACGACCCTCAAAACCCTTGCCCTTACCCTTACCCACCCTCGCCACCCGGGGACAAACAACACTCACAGACGTACACATCCACACAAATACGATAAGAAAAACAAAATTAAAAAAAAAAAAAAAAAAAAAAAGTGTGAGGGGGGGGGGGGGTTGAGGGGATAACAGCTGCAATAAGACAGAGCAGTGATAGAGGGCACTCAGTCCTCTTCCGAGTCCGGAAACAAGTTAAGAGAGTTAACAAGTTCCAGGAAAGGGTTCCATGTATCTAGGAATGTCTTGGTAGCGCCTTTAGAAACATAGAACATAGAAACATAGAAATTAGGTGCAGGAGTAGGCTATTCGGCCCTTCGAGCCTGCACCGCCATTCAATATGATCATGGCTGATCATCCAACTCAGTGTCCCGTACCTGCCTTCTCTCCATAGAGTTCCAGAGATTCACCACTCTCTGTGTGAAAGGTTCTCTCTGTTTGAGAGAGAACATACGTTTTTCAAGCTTTAAGTTGTAGAGTTCAGAGTTTAGAGATACAGCGTGGACACAGGCCCTTCTGCCCTCCATGCCCATGACATCCATCGATCGCCTGTACACTAGTTTGATGTCATCCCACTTTTGGCATCCTACAGTATATAGTTCAGCGTGGAAACAGACGCTTTGGCCACCGAGTCCACGCCGACCAGCGATCACCCCGCAACACGAGTTCCATCCTGCACACTTGGGAGATTTTTTATTTACAGCAGCCAGTTAACCTACAAACCTGCGCATCTTTGGGATGCGGTGGGAAACCGGAGCACCCGGAGAAAACCCACCTGGTCACAGGGAAGAACGTACAAACCCAGCACGGACAGCACCCGTAGTCGGGATCGAACCAGGATCGGAAGCTCTACCAGCTCTGCCACTGTGTTGAGCATTGTGCCAATGTACCACCCATCTACCGTATTCCATCGTTACCTCGCGTGTGGAGTTTGCATGTTCTCCAAGTGTTTAAGAAGGAACTGCAGATGCTGGAAAATCGAAGGTAGACAAAAATGCTGGAGAAACTCTTTCTTCCCAATAACCCTTTCTGGCTTAAGCCCTCCCTTCACCACCTCCAGTTTAAATTCCATTTGGAATATTTTGGATGGCCAAGAAACCAAGAACCAAGAAGAACCAAGCGGGTGCAGCAGCATCTATGGAGCGAAGGAGATAGGCAACGTTTTTTTTGGCCTTCCATCATAGCAATGTGATGGATGTTTATGTAAAATGTAAATTATGTTGTGTCTGGGGTCTATGTGTTTGTAATGTATGGCTGCAGAAACGGCATTTCGTTTGGACCTCAAGGGGTCCAAATGACAATTAAATTGACTCTTGACTCTCTTGTTTCGGGACGAAACGTTGCCTATCTCCTTCGCTCCATAGATGCTGCTGCACCCTCTGAGTTTCTCCAGCATTTTTGCGTACCTTGCATGTTCTCCATGTGACCACGTGGGTCCGCATTGGGTCTCTGGCGCTGTGAGACAGCAGCCCTACCCCCGCGCAACCGTGCCGCCCGATACGATTTTCCACAAAAACGAGGTTTTCTCTCGAATTTGGCGGGTGATACGTTTGGCTCCTTTCACCAGCAAGTAGTTCTGTTGCGGCTGTTCACCCTAAATCACCTCATCCAAGCTTTCATTAGCCAGCACACAGCTCCGAAACTGAACGCCAGAAGAATGAAAGAGACATTAATGCCCGCTGAGCCAAGAGCTTATTGTCCACTGCAGTTTAAACCACATGTTCACTCCCATTTGCCCCGTTTCCTGTAATAATTATCCAAAAACAAATCCTGCCAAGCAGTGAGCGAAACTAAAACATCGAATCAACTACAGGATTTAAACAAACTCTGTGTTAGGCAACTTTAATCACAATGTCAATGTCACCAACAAAATACTTATAGTTGATATTTTGGACTTAATTGTTCGATTAGACACACGTAATTATTTTTAAGGTAGACAAAAATGCTGGAGAAACTCAGCGGGTGAGGCAGCATCTATGGAGCGAAGGAAATAGGCAACGCTTCGGGCCGAAACCCTTTCTAAAGTTTATTTTTCTAAAATTCAAATGTCTTAATATTTATAAATTATTTTATTCATTTGCAATAATTTTCAATGTTTTTATTTGCTGGAGCAGCTTTGTAGGTGTAGCTTTCCCTGGAAGAATTTTCAGTTTAGTTTATTGTCACATGTAGCGAGGTACAGTGAAAAGCTTTTGTTGCGTGCTAACCGGAATGTAGAAACAAAGAAGGTAGACAAAAGTGCTGGAGAAACTCAGCAGGTGCAGCAGCATCTATGGAGCGAAGGAAATAGGCAACGTTTCGGGCCGAACCCCTTCCAAAGAACTGCACATGCTGGTTGATACCAAAGATAGGCACAAAAATGGTGAGGTAACTCATCAGGTCAGGCAGCATCTGCGGAGAAAAGGGATAAGTGCCATTTGAATCACGTGCTTTCACAGGTGGGTGTGAGTGGCCCTGTGTACGGGCAGCACGGTGGTGCAGCGGTAGAGTTACTGCCTTACAGCAGCAGAGAACTAGGTTCAATCCTGATTACGGGTACTGTTTGTACGGAGTTTGTCCATTCTCTGCGTAACCGCCTGGGTTGTCCCCGGGTGCTCCGGCTTCCTCCCAACCACCGAAGACGTACAGGTTTGTCGTTTACTTGGCTTCGGTAAAAATTGTCCCTAGTGTGTGTAGGATAGTGCTGGTGTATGAGGATCGCTGGTCGGCGTAGGTTCAGTGGGCCCAAGGGCCTGTTTCCACACTGTACCTCTAAACTAAACTAAACTAAACTAAACTAAACTAAACTAAACTACTAACTGATCAATTTAACTTAAATTATATTTATATACTTCGGTCTCTGATCTACTGCTGTATGGAAATTGTCTGTTCAAGTCGTGGAAAAGCTTTTCCCACTGAGAGTAGGGAAGATTCAAACAAGGGGACATGACATGAGAATTAAGGGACTGAAGTTTAGGGGTAACATGAGGGGGAACTTCTTTACTCAGAGAGTGGTAGCTGTGTGGAATGAGCTTCCAGTGAAGGTGATGGAGGCAGGTTCGTTTTTATCATTTAAAAATAAATTGGATAGTTATATGGACGGGAAGGGAATGGAGGGTTATGGTCTGAGCGCAGGTATATGGGACTAGGGGAGATTATGTGTTTGGCACGGACTAGAAGGGTCGAGATGGCCTGTTTCCGTGCTGAAATTGTTATATGGTTATATGGTTATAAGTCACACAGCATGGAAACAGGCCCTTCGGCCCAACTTGCCCCGCCGGCCAGGAAGCCCCTCTACACTAGTCCCACCTGCCATGTTTGCCCCACATCCCTCTAAACCTTTCCTATCCATGTACGTGACCAATTGTCTTTTAAATGTTTTTTATAGTACCCTGTATCAACTTACCTCTTCTGACAGCTCGATCCAAAAACCCATCACTCACTGTGTAAAAAAAAAATCCCCCTCAGATTCCTCAAAGTTAATTGTGTCATTTTTGAAAATAATAGTCCTATTTATTCGCCACGGATGTTGTCTGTTCTCCAAGGATAAAATAAATTATCTTCTTGTTCTGATAATCAGTCAATTCAGATAAATGTTGCCATTCTGTGTATCTTCATTTATTCCCCTTTATACTCCAGTTAATTAGTCTTTTCTGTGGAGAGAATTGCATGAAATAAAAATAACTTCAAAGACTTTTAGCACTATTAATATCCACAGGCAACAGAAATAGTAACCAAAGTCCAAATCAAATTACAAAAATCAGATATAAATTAATGACCTCCCAGCTGAGATCCAGTCTTGGAAATGTGTAGGAGTGTCTCGACCCAAAACGTCACCCTTTCCTTCTCGCCAGAGATGCTACCTGTCCCTCTGAGTTACTCGAACTTTTTGTGTCTATCTCCAGTCTTAAAGCCCCGCCCCACGGTACGAGTTCATTCCAAGAGCTCTCCCGAGTTTAAAAAAAAATCAAACCCGTGGTAAGCATGGAGAATGAACGTCGTCGGAGCTCGGGGACGTCTCTTAGTAACGGCAGGTACTCGGGAAGACTCGCTAACGGCAGGTAAGCACGGGAAGACTTGAAGATTTTTCAACATGATGAAAAATGTCCACGAGAGCCCCGAGTACCGACGAGTGGCCATTACCGTGAATCTCCGAGTTCGAATCAGGGCAAACTCGGGATAACTCCTGGAATGAACTCGTACCGTGGGACAGGGCTATCAGAAACCCAGAACACAGCTACAAACTGCTGGAGCTTGGGAATGCTGCATATGATAGCAGATGCAGTCATTTAAGCTTTGTCCTTAAATATCATGTAGGAGGCAGCACGGTGGCGCAGCGGTAGAGTTGCTGCCTTACGGCGCCAGAGACCCGGGTTCAATCCCGATTACGGATGCTTGTCTGTACAGAGTTTTACGTTCTCCCTGTGACCTGCGTGGGTTTTCTCCGCGTGCTCCGGTTTCCTCCCACACTACAAAGGCGTACAGGTTTGTAGGTTGACACACAATGTTTAACTCAGCATCTGCAGTTCCTTCCTACAGGTTCGTAGGTTGATTGGATTTGGTGTAATTGTAAATTGTCCTTGGTGTGTAGAGTTAGTGTGTGAGGATCGCTGGTCAGCATGAACTCGGTGGGTGGAAGGGCCTCTTTCTACAATTTATCTCGAAACTAAAAATCATGGGTTTTTTTAATCCTTCGAAATCATCTCCATAATAATTTTATTATACCCATCCCTTGTTTAGTTCAGTTTAGTTTAGTTTAGAGATACAGCAAGGAATCAAGCCCTTTCGGCCCACCGGGTCCGCGCCGACCAGCAGTCCCCGCACATTTAACACGATCCCAATTTTGACATTTACCAAGCCAAATAACCTACATACCTGTACGTCTTTTGAGTGTGGGAGGAAACCAAAGATCCCGGAGAAAACCCACGCAGGTCACGGGGAGAACGTACAAACTCTGTACAGACAGCACCCGTAGTCGGGATCGAACCCAGGTCTCTGGCGCTGCATTCGCTGTAAGGCAGCAACTCTACCGCTGCGCCACCGTGCCGTTCTCCGGCTGTTGCTGAGGACACTGACATCTTTGCGTCCAACCAGAATCTCTAAGTGATGGCTGGTCGCCATGGGTCCTGCGTGTATCAGAGATATGGATGATAATGCTGTCATTTAATGGTCGATTTTTGTAAACTGCATTGCAGTCGTGATCCATGCAGTACTTTGTAATTGTTATAAAAGCTCCTTGTTAAGGAAAATAAGACTCCCTCAGAGTGTGAACCATTAATCTAGTCTAATGTATCAATCCAGAGTGCATTTCTTCAAGAATTCTGACAATTAAAAAAAATAATTTCAAGGGATGCGCTTTGAAACGTTTGCTAGTTGCCAAGACTGAAACAGACAGATGAACATATTATGCAGTCAGCATTCTGGAGTGAATGTTTGCCTTGTTCAAAGAGACATCTCTAATGTAACATGCTCCATTTCTCCTGAATACTGTAATGCATTCAAATTTCAAAACAGGAGATAAAATGCTGGCTGAAGATAAATCTCACCATTTAATTCAATTGTACTGTTCCAGGTATCACACATCATGATCCTAGGGAGATACGGCGTGGAAACAGGCGCTTCGGCCCCACCGAGTCCGTGCCGACCAGCTGTTCATCCCGTACACGAGCATTATCCTACACGCTGGGGACAATTTCCAGAATCCAATTAACCGACAAACACTTCCCCGCCAACCAGCGATTCCCATACACTATCCTACACATTAGGAACATTTTACACATTTTACCGAAGCCAATTAACCTACAAATGCTGCACGTCTTTAGAGTGTGGGAGGAATCTCATGTGGTCACAGGAACAACATACAAACTCCACACAGACAGCACCTGTAGATTGGGTCGAACTCGAGTTTGTGACACTGCAAGACAGCAACTCTATCTCTGCGCTCCTATGCCACTGTGAAAGCCTTTAACAAAAATGAGTCAAGGCTTATTTGTTCTATGTTTAAAATGTCCTTTGACGTTTTTAATTTTATACATATAATTTCTTCGATGGCGCCCATCCTGGTAACAATTTGCTTTGATACAATTGTTGAAACAAGGAGGAGTGTGTTGTGACTTCCCGCCCCATCTGGTCATTCCTTCCTGTTACTTGAGACCTGGGTTCGAGCCTGACCTCGTCTGCTGTTTGTATGGAGTTTGCACAATTTCCCTGTGACTGGCGGCAATACGGTACGGTGGTGCAGCGGTAGAGTTGCTGTCTCACCGCGCCAGGAGTCCGGGTTCAATCCAGGGTGCTGTCTGTGCGGAGTTTGTACGCTCTCCCCGTGACCTGCATGAATTTTCACGAGATCTTTGGTTTCCTCTCTCACACTCCAAAGACGAGCAGTTATGTAGGTTAATTGGCTTGGTGTAAATGTAAATTGTCCCTAATTTGTGTGGGATAGTGTTAGTGGGCGGGGATCACTGGTCAGTGTGGACTCGGTGGGCCGAAGGGCCTGTTTCCGTACTGTATCTCTAAACTAAACTAAAAGACTATGTGGGTTTTCTCTGGGTGCTCCGGTTTCCTCCCCCAGCCAAAAGACGTGGCTTTATAAGTTAATTGGCCTAGTGCATAACCAGTGACTGCGTAAATGGGATAATATAGGTGTGAAAGGGTGATTGATGGGTAGGGTGGACTCGGTGGGCCGAAGGGCCTGTTTTCATGCTGCATCTTTCAATCAATCAAGAACCCAATCCCCACTTTCCCAAGATAAGAGTCAAGATATGAACTTCTTATGTGGAATAATCTTATTCAATAATACCTTTAAATGTGCTAGGACTTTGTACATGGCAATGAATGGTCAAGAAATGAAACTTGCAACGCAGTTGAAAAAATGTTTAATGTTTTATGTGTCATTCCTAACTGTCACTGTATGTCATGTTGTCACATGCGGGCGGAGCACCAAGACAAATTCCTTGTATGTGAATACTTGGCCAATAAACTTATTCATTCTAATGTGCTTTGAAATTGTGCTTAATGGACCTAAATTCATATTGTTTATTTTGTAATTCCCAGTAAACATTTGTTTGCTTGCACGCTTCATGTTACAATTAAGACTAGTATTGAGTAAAGGTTCAAGCAAGTGCCACAATTAAATGGATGGAATGAATTCAAGCAAAACATTTACATTTGGTGTTAATTTCACTGATATAATCAAACATCAAAACATCTGAAGAAGGGTCTCGACCCGAAACATCACACATTCCTGATGCTGCGTGTCCCGCTGAGTTACTCCAGCATTTTATGTCTATCTTTGGTGCAAACCAGCAGCTGCAGTTCCTTCCTACACATCAAAATATCATCTCTAGATATTAGGAATGAAAAGGAAAAAAAATGAAATAGAAATGAGTTGCAGGCTATGCAGGTATCAAACTTTTAAACTAAGCACGGAAAGAAGAAGATAGGTCCCAACACAAAACATCACCCATCCATGTTCTCCAGAGATGCTGCCTGACCCGCTGAGTCACCCCAGCACTTAGAGTCTCTTCTCTTAAAGAAAGTAGGGAAGATTCAAACAAGAGGACATGACTTCAGAATTAAGGGACAGAAGTTTAGGGGTAATATGAGGGGGAACTTCTTTACGCAGAGAGTGGTGGCGGTGTGGAATGAGCTCCCAGTGGAAGTGGTGGAGGCAGGTTCATTGGTATCATTTAAAAATAAATTGGATAGGCATATGGATGAGAAGGGAATGGAGGGTTATGGTACGAGTGCAGGCAGGTGGGACTAAGGGGAAAAAAATTTGTTCGGCATGGACTTGTAGGGCCGAGATGGCCTGTTTCCGTGCTGTAATTGTTATATGGTTATATGGTTATATGGTTAAGCCCGTATATTTAATGTGCGTCTTAAAGTGGCCCAATTTTGCAGTGGTAGAGTTGCTGCCTTACAGCGCCGGAGACTCGGGTTCGATCCGAACAGTAGGTGCTGTCTGTACGGAGTCTGTACGTTCTTCCTATGACCGCGTGGGTTTTCTCAGGGTGCTCTGCATTTCCCTCCACGCTGCAATGACGTGCAGGTTTGTCGGTTAATTGGCTTTGGTAAAATTGGTAATTGTCCCTAGTGTGTTGGATAGCGCTGGTGTACGGGTGATTGCCGGTTGGCGCGGACTCAGAGTGACGAAGGCCTTGTTTCAACGCTACATCCCTGAAGTCTAACGTGAAGTCCAAAGCTGTATCGTTTTCCCACAAAGAAAGGCATAACCTCGGGATGAAGCAAAGATGATGTAAGGGCTGATATGACAAGTGCTTAATTTGGTAACTGTGCCCTGCCAACCTACATCAATCTGCTTTGAGCCGATTAACTTGACATTTATAGTTTTGTGATATCATATCACTTAGAATCGTAATTGCATGTTTGTTCAATACTGATGTTGGAATAATGATGCTGCAGTTTGCAGAAGGGGCTGATACCAGCCCAGCATGGTGCGAAAGGACATCATTTATGAAATCAGTGGGGAAATGGGCTGTAAAACCTCAATCTTGGCTTTAGTCACTGCCTTTACACCAGGCAGAGTTATACTGTTTGATAGAGCTAAATTTGTTGTTTAAGCTGCTCCTTGAAACATAACACCATGCACTCTGTACGATTAAAATGTCAAGTAGATACAATAATGCAGGAGAGAACATTACACAGGCACAAGGAAAAAGAACTTACCAGAAAAAGTAGCAGAGAAATAGCAGAGCCTAGATACAAGGAACTGCAGATGCTGGTTAATTCACGAAAAGGATGCAGTGCTGGAGTAACTCAGCCAGTCAGGCAGCATCTCTGGACTGGAGATAGATATAGATATGCCATTTATTGTCACTATACATGTACAGTGAAATTGAAAGCTGCTCGTACTCAGTGCATACATATAATTTAGTACAAAAAACAAGAAACAGAAAAACAAAAAACAGAAGGGAGAAGGGGGGGGGGGGGATAGGTGCACAATTCTGCGGCGCTATATACATATATACATATATACAGATGGAAGTCCGGGTGTTGGGCGGTGTGAAGTCAGTGCATGTGTGAATTTGAATTAAGAGTAGTTATAATTTTCGGAAAGCAACTATTTCTGAGTCTATTTGTCCTGGATTTGATGCACCTATAGCGCCTTCCAGAGGGCAGCAGGTCGAACAGTCCAAACGCAGGATGGGAGCTGTCTTTGATGATCTTCTTTGCCCTGCTAAGGCAGCGGGAGGTGTAGATATCCATCAGGGAGGGGAGAGGGCAACCAATGATCTTCTGTGCTGTCCTAGTTACCCTCTGAAGCCTCTCCCTGTCTGCCATGGTGCAGCTGCCATACCATGCTGTAATGCAGTATGTCAGTTTTCCCGTGCAGGAGAACATGGATAGGTGACGTTTTGGGTCGGGATCTTTCTTCAGACTGATTGGAGTGGGTTGGGGGGGGTGGGTGGGGGGGGGGGGGGGGGGGGGGGGGGGGGGGGGGGGGGGGGGGTTTAGTGGGGGGAGTGGGGAGGGGAGTGGAAGAGAAGAGACACACGACAAGGCATGGCAGGTGGACACAGGCGACGGGACTGATTAGTCAAATGTCATCTATCAATGTTCTGCAGGGATGCTGCCTGTACCAGCTGAGTTACTCCAGCACTTTGTGTCCTTTTGAGCAGTGGAGGCTACCTGATGTTTGTGGAACGTGTTCTTTCAAAGAAAAAGAACACGATAGAGAAATATTAAAAGAATGGACCTCTCCCAATGCAGTTAATTATAGACACAAAATGCTGGAGTCACTCAGAGACCCGAAACGTCACCCATTCCTTCTCTCCAGAGATGCTGCCTGTCCCGCTGAGTGATTCCAGCTTTTTATGTCTATCTTAGAAACATAGAAACATAGAAATTAGGTGCAGGAGTAGGCCATTCGGCCCTTCGAGCCTGCACCGCCATTCAATATGATCATGGCTGATCATCCAACTCAGTATCCCGTACCTGCCTTCTCTCCATACCCCCTGATCCCCTTGGCCACAAGGGCCACATCTAACTTAAATATAGCCAATGAACTGGCCTCGACTACCCTCTGTGGCAGAGAATTCCAGAGATTCACCACTCTCTGTGTGAAAAAAGTTCTTCTCATCTCGGTTTTAAAGGATTTCCCCCTTATCCTTAAGCTGTGACCCCTTGTCCTGGACTTCCCCAACATCGGGAGCAATCTTCCTGCGTCTAGCCTGTCCAACCCCTTAAGATCTTTGGTTTAAACCAGCATCTGCAGTTCCTTCCTACACACAGATAAATATTGATCTGCCTCAGATGGCTGTGGAGGCCAAGTCGATGATATTTATTTGATCGATTTTTGATTATTAGGGGTGTCAGGGCTTATTGGGAGAAGGCAGGAGAATGGCATCAAGAGGGAAAGATAGATCAGCCATGATTGAATGGCGTACTAGACGTATTGGGCCGAATGGCCTAATTCTACTCCTAGAGCCTAGGAACTTATCTTGGATGTGTAGCAACTGAATGCTGGAGTTTCGTGTGAAATTGCTAGCACACAAAAACAAGTCTTGCAAAATAGGTTTGCCCTCAGAAAACAGAGGGTGGTAATGAAGGGGTGTTTCTGAAGAGCTGTGACCGTTGGACTTCTCTTGTTTGTTATATAGATAAACGATTTGGATCAAAATTAGATGAACCGATTAGCAAATTCTGGGATGACACAATAATTTTTGGAGTTGTGGATAATGAAGGCATTTTAAATGAAACGGCAAGATATTGGTTAATTGGATAAATGGACAGAGAAATGACAGATGGAGCTTGATATGAATAAGTACAATGTGTCGCATTTGATGTGTCAGGATTACTTTAGTTTAGTTTAGAGATACAGCAGGCCCTTCGGCCCAACTAGTCCACTGCGACCCTCAATCACCCATACACCCTAGTTCTAGTTCACATCCTCTTCCTACAAACTCACACGCCTCTGGGATGTGGTATCTCTGTACCTGGGACATTAACTTAACTAAACTAAACTAAACTAAACCTGTTAATTAGAAACATCGAAAATAGGTACAGGAGTAGGTAATTCAGCCCTTCGAGCCTGCACCGCCATTCAATATGATCATGGCTGATCATCCAACTCAGTATCCTGTACCTGCCTTCTCTCCATACCCCCTGATACCTTTAGCCAAAAGGGCCACATCTAACTCCCTCTTAAATATAGCCAATGAACTGGCCTCAACTACCTTCTGTGGCAGAGAATTCCAGAGATTCACCACTCTCTGTGTGAAAGATTAGTTCCAGCATTTCTGTTTTTACTGGAATAGATAAGGTAGATACACAGAGTCTTTTACCCAGAGTAGGAACATCAAGAACCTGTTGACACAGGTTTAAGTTGAGAGGGGAAAAATGTAATAGGAATCGTAGTGGCAACCTTTTCACACAGAGGGTGGTGAGTGTATGGAACGAGCTGCCGGAGGAGGTAGTCGTTGCCTATTTCCTTCGCTCCATAGATGCTGCTGCACCCGCTGAGTTTCTCCAGCTTTTCTGTGTAACCTGCCGGAGGAGGTAGTTGAGGCAGAAGCAATGGCAACATTTAAAATAGATTTGGGCAGGTACATGGCTATGAAAGGTTGAGAGGGATATATGTACCAGACGCAGGCAGGTGGGTATTAGTGTAGAGGGGGCACCATGGTCTGCACGGGAAAACTGGGCCGAAGGGCCTGTTTACTGCTGTGTGACTGTATCTATGACTTCAGATTTTCGCATCTCCAGTATTTTGTATTTGTATATTGGTCGTGTCATTTTCTAAATATATAAAGTTTCAAGCCAGTGGAAAACTGCATGTGGCACTCACCCAAATCTATGGAACCCAAACCTACCGAGTGGAATATAAAGTGGAGAAAATGACACAGGTAATTCTTCCATTCTCTGGTGCACTCCAATTACTTGAATGTTAAGATACCTAATGTTCCAAAGTTCGTAAAGGTCACTCTGCCACAGAAGAGTTTCAGCAGCATAAACATGTGGAATTTTCAATAATCGAATTGTTGAGAGGGAATTTAGGTGAAGCTTGGAAGGAGGGTCTCGACCCGGAACATCACCCATTCCTTCTCCCCAGAGATGCTGCCTGGCCCGCTGAGTTAAGGGGCTGTCCCACTGTACGAGGTAATTCAAGAGCTCTCCCGAGTTTAAAAAAAAAAATCAAACTCGCGGTAAGCACGTAGAATGTACGTAGCGGGTACGTCGGAGCTCGGGACGTCTCTTAGTGGCTCGTAACGCTAACGGCAGGTACTCGGGAAACGTGGTAAGCTTGGGAAGGCTCGTGAAGACTTTTCAACACGTTGAAAAATCTTCACGAGTCTTCCCAAGCTTACAGCGTTTCCCGAGTACCTGCCGTTAGCGTTACCAGCGGCTATTACCGTAATTCTCCGAGTTCGAATCAGGGGAATCTCGGGAGAACTCTTGAATACAGTAGGACAGGCCCTTAACCATATAACCATATAACCATATAACAATTACAGCACGGAAACAGGCCATCTCGACCCTTCTAGTCCGTGCCGAACACATAATCTCCCCTAGTCCCATATACCTGCGCTCAGACCAAAACCCTCCATTCCCTTCCCGTCCATATAACTATCCAATTTATTTTTAAATGATAAAAACGAACCTGCCTCCACCACCTTCACTGGAAGCTCATTCCACACAGCTACCACTCTCTGAGTAAAGAAGTTCCCCCTCATGTTACCCCTAAACTTCAGTCCCCTAATTCTCAAGTCATGTCCCCTTGTTTGAATCTTCCCTACTGTCAGTGGGAAAAGCTTTTCCACGTCAACTCTGTCTATCCCTCTCATCATTTTAAAAACCTCTATCAAGTCCCCCCTTAACCTTCTGCGCACCAAAGAATAAAGCCCTAACTTGTTCAACCTTTCTCTGTAACTTAGTTGCTGAAACCCAGGCAACATTCTAGTAAATCTCCTCTGTACTCTCTCTTAACTCCAGCTTTTTGTGTCTATCTTCGGTTTAAACCAGCATCTGCAGTTCCTTTATGTCCACATTAAATTCCTGTTCCCTTGAATCCCTGGTTAACTCAGCACAAACAATACCTGTCATCTCAGGTAACCAATGTTTTTTTTTTGAAGCGTGCTTCTGAGCTTTTGTTTTTCCCTAATGAAATTCTCAGTACAGTTAATACCGTTCTGTCGTTTGGATAAAGAAGAAATTAGTCACAGAGCACTAGCAGAGGGCACCAGGGACATGGATTTAATAAGCAGTGTTCTGTTGGAGTACGCTCATTAACTCCTGGTACTTTGCCTATTAAATGGCATCAATTTTACCAGTGTTTTTTTGCTGCTGGTTTAAGCAGCTGCCTGTGTGGGTGTACACTGGCCCTGCTTGAACCTTCACAAAATAAGCTTAGTTACATGCAGTAACTTAAGTTGATAAGTTCTGATAATGCCCCAACAGCTGTGTTGTTAACATCCCTAAGAAGGGCCTCGACCCGAAACGTCACCTATTCTCTGCCACAGAAGGCGGTGGAGGCCAATTCACTGGATGTTTTTCAAGAGAGAGTTAGATTTAACTTCACATAGCCCTTGCTTTCTCTCTCCATCCCCTTCCCCTTCCCAGTTCTCCCACTCGTCTTACTATCTCCACCTACACTCGATCTTTGTCCCGCCCCCTCCCCCGACATCAGTCTGAAGAAGGGTCTCGACCCGAAACGTCGCCCATTCCTTTTCTTCAGAGATGCTGCCTCACCCGCTGAGTTACTCCAACATTTTGTGTCTACGTTAGATTTAGCTCGTAGGGCTAACAGAATCAAGGGAAATGGGGAAAAAGCAGGAACGGGGTGCTGATTTGGGATGATCAGCCATCATCATAATGAATGGCTGTGCTGGGCTGAATGGCCTACTCCTGCACCTATTGTCTATGTTTCTATGTTTCTATTTCTTTTCTCCAGACCTGCTGGGTTACTCCAGCTTTTTGTGTCTATCTATGGAAAACATCAAGCATGATAACAACTTACAAATTGATTGGAATGAAATACCCTTTAGAATGAATGTTGTCCCATCTTCTCATTTTGCTTTGCTTTGAGCTGGTGACATAGACTATGTGAAGATCCTGTACACTGGCTGCTCACCAATATCTCCCGTGAGTGACCATCCTTTGAGTGTTACGGGAAGGTGGCGCTGTGGGTGAGGCCCAGGTTCGATCCTTTAATACGGGCGCTGACTGCACGGAGTTTGAACGTTCTCCCCGTGACCTGCGTGGGCTTTCCCCGGGTGCTATAGTTTCCTCCCACACTCCAAGGATGTACAAGTTAATCGGTTAATTGGCTTCGGTAAAAGTGTAAATTCTCACTAGTGTGTGTAGGATAGTGTTAGTGTGCGGGAGGGTGAAGGGTCTGTTTCACTAAACTAATCCCTGGACAATCAGGCTATAATTGAACGGGACTGGAGAGAAGGAATGGGTGACATATCGGGTCGAGACCCATCTTCTTGAAAGACCCTTCTTCTCCCATAGATCTCCATTGGTTCAACAATAGACACAAAATCTGAAGAAGGGTCTCGACCCGAAACGTCACCCATTCCTTCTCTCCAGAGATGCTGCCCGTCCCGCTGAGTGACTCCAGCATTTTGGGTCTATCTGCCAGCATCTGCAGTTCTTTGCTACACAGTCTATAATTGAAGAAGGGTCTCGACCCGTAACGTCACCCATTCCTTCTCTCCAGAGATGTTGCCTGTCTCGTTCAATTATTCAATGTTCTCCAGAGATGCCTGGTCTGATGAGTTGCTCCAGCACTTTGTGTCTTTTTAGGTTATAAATAAGGCAAGCAAGGGGGAATTTCAAGGGACTTCAAGAGAGAGAATGTGACGTTTCGGGTCGGGACCCTTCCTCAGACTGAATGTTGATGGTGGGGGCAGAATAAACTGGAGGGGAGGAAAGGCCAGAACAAATCATGGCCGGCAACAGATGACCTCAGGAAGGGTGGAGCCCACAATGGTCCATTGTTGGCTGGGATACAGGGATGGGATAGGTGGAACTGGTTGGACAACTAAGGTGGGGCAAGTAGTGTGAGACAGGAGAGAGGAGGGATTGAAAAGCTGTTTTGTTGCGTGATGTCCAGTCAGCGGATAGAGTGTAAGTAATTACCGTCAAGCTGTCCACACGGGTCCAGGATAAAGGGAAGAACGCTGCGTAGCCTAGTTAGAATAAGATAAAGCACGGTTGGAGCAGAGGTTTAATAGAGTGGAGCGATTAGGAGGCAGAGATCAGCCATTGCTTGAATGGCAGAGTGGACTCGATGGGTCTAATTCTACTCCTACACCTTGTGAACTTGTGATTGTAATGAATGATTGCAGATCTACTTCTGCGACCAGCATGCTGAGAGTCACCTGACTTTGACGCCAACGTTGCACTCTCTGTTGTACCTCTTTGGTCGTTCTTGCAAACATTGCCAGCCAAGGTCCGACTTTTCATAAGTGAAGACAGACACAAAGAGCTGGAGTAACTCAGCGGGTCAGGCCGCATGGCTGGAGAAAAGGAATCTCTGGATAGAAGGAATGGGTGACATTTCAGGTCAAGACCCTTCTTCAGATTTGTCCGGGAAGAGGGCGATACAGAGATAAGGATGCGTTAGGTGTGAAAATGAGACAAAAGGTGATGGAGATCAAGGAAAATGTTGTTAGCTTGGAGATGGGAACAACAAAACAAACAGAGATGAAATAAATTTAGAAGATTGAGGGGGGATCTTATAGAAACTTACAAAATTCTTAAGGGGTCGGACAGGCTAGATGCAGGAAGATTATTCCCGATGTTGGGGAAGTCCAGAATAAGGGGTCACAGTTTAAGGATAAGGGGGAAATCTTTTAGGACCGAGATGAAAACATCATTTTTTACACAGAGAGTGGTGAATCTGTGGAATTCTCTGCCTCAGAAGGTAGTTAAAGCCAGTTCATTGGCTATATTTAAGAGGGAGTTAGATGTGGCCCTTGTGGCTAAAGGGATCAGTGGGTATGGAGAGAAGGCAGGTACAGGATACTGAGTTGGATAATCAGCCATGATCATATTGAATGGCGGTGCAGGCTCGAAGGGCCGAATGGCCTACTCCTGCACCTATTTTCTATGTTTCTATGTAAACAAGGACAATCCCTGGTTAGTTGGAGAACTGGGAAGGGGGGAGGGTTGGAGAGAGAGGAACGGCAAGGGTTACTTGAAGTTAGAGAAGTCAATATTCATGCCGCATAAGTTGTCCTCATGCATCTTATCTTATTTTTCTTACAGATTGAAACTTTAATCAAACCATCCCTTTATCTTTTAATTTTCGTGGAATGAATCCCTGGTTTGTGCCCTCGGTTTTGCAATTTTCCTTGAAAAATAACCTTTAGATTCTAAGTAATGCTCTTGTAATCGACGCCACCGGCTCCCAAGGCTGATATATCCCTAACTCAGAGCGAGGCTCAGAAAAGGACTCACTTCTCCAGGTGTGGTCTTTGCATGGGTTTGTGGAGCAGCTTTAGAACTCGTTGCTTGTTAGCTCTGGAGCTGTGAAGGTTAGCGGACAGTTTCTTCCCAGCTGTTATCAGGCAACTGAACCGTCCTCCCACCAGCTAGAGGGTGGTCCTGGCCTCCTATCCACCCCATTGGAGACCTTTGAAATATCTTTCATCGAATAATCTTTAATCGGACTTTACTGGACTTTATCTTGCACTAAACGTTATCCCTTTAGCCTGCATCTGTACACTGTGGACGGCTCGATTATAACCATGTCAGGGCAGCGTGGTGGTATAGCAGTAGAGTTGCAGTCTTGAAGGTCCAGAGACTGTGGTTCTTCTGCGGAGGCCAAGTCAGTGGATATTGTTAAGCCAGAGATGAATTCTTGATTGAAACAGGTGTCAAGGGTTATGGGGAGAGGGCAGGAAAATGGGATTAGGAGGCAGAGATCAGCCATGATTGAATGGGCCAAATGGGCTAATGCTACTCCTAAAATGCTGGAGTAACTGGAGTAAATCCGCCTGTGCATGTTCTCCAAAGATGCGTCCTGACCCGCTGAGTTACTCCAGCACTTTGTGTATTTGTGTTTTGTAAACCAGCACCTGCAGTCCCTTGTTTCCATGGTTCTATAAATGTTATATCTTGGGCCACTTGCATTGTAGAAGTCGTTTAAACAGGGGCATCGAAAACAATGGTATGGGGGACTCACACAGAGTCCCATCCATGAAAAACAGAAAAGATTCCAGGATACTTATAGGGCGGCGCGGTGGACGCAGCGGCAAAGTTGCTGCTTTACAGCCCCAGAGACCCGGATTCGATTGTGACTGCGGGTGCTGTCTGTACGGAGTTTGCACGTTCTCAGCGTGACTGCGTTAGTTTTTCCCGCGCACTCCGGTTTCCTCCCACACTCCAAAGACTTACAGGTTTGTAGATTAATTGGCGTCAGTAAAAATAGTGCGTGTAGGATAGAGTTAGTGTGCGGGGATCACTGGTCGGCATGGACCTGGTGGGCCGAAGGGCCTGTTTCCATGCTGTATCTCTAAACAAAAAGATACTGAGCTGACATCGGGCTGGTGTCCATTTCTCTGCAGTGTCTGTAATAAATTTCTGACCGCATCTCGATTGCCTTCTATTTCAATTTATTTACAATTATTCATTATTCTTCCGACCGCTTTCACCTAAGCTCACCCTGTTTCTAATCCCCATCTGTCAGCCCAATATCCTTCTGATTTCTCTGTGATTAACCATATTACCTGAGCAGCTGCGTTAAAAAATTCATCTCCTCTGGGATCTACACTGACCACAGATCAGAAGCACTTAGTTGGCTGTGAAGTGTTTTTTATAAGTCTTGAGGCTATGAGTTTTGTTTTTACATAAAATGCCAGTTCTTTCACAGAAGGAAAAAGTTTACGGTTTAATTTAGAGTTTCGCGATACAGCGAGGAACCAGGCCCTTCGTCCCACCGAGCCCATGCCGGCCATTGGTCACCTGCATAGACACAAAATGCTGGAGTGGCTCATCGGGTCAGGCAGTATCTCTGGAGGAGCCTGATGATGACGAGTCAGTCTGACGAAGAGCCTCAACCCGAAACGTCGCCTATTCCTTTTCTCCAGTATCTAAGTGATAGGTGGATACAGGTCAGGGGAAGGGTTGACTTGGGAGATGGGTGGACAAGGGCTGGGGAAGAAAAGGAGACAAGAGCATGACAAAAGGAGAGTAAAAGGTGACAAGGGGGGAGAAGAATGTCAGATAATAGAAAGGAGTGAAATGTAAAGTCTAAGAGAGGGATATGTATCATTTTCATGTGGGTCCTAACTCCTGGATAAGTATTTTGCAGTTAAGTTGTTGAGTTGATTTATTTTGGTTCTCATATGACTTTCATGCTGACAACGTCATGTATTGTACTCAATCTCCAAGTGAAACGAACATTCATCATTCAGCATTTCAACAAGATGAGCTTTGTAAAAGAGATCTTTTGTATTTTCTAGAATCTTCCATCTGAGGGTATTGTGATCAGGGAGGGAGGCTGGACGATGAGAAACATCAAAAAAAAAGTAAGTACAGGAGTAGGCCATTCGGCCCTTCGAGCCAGCATCGGTATTCAATATGATCATCCAAAATTAGTATCCCGTTCCTGCTTTTTCCCCATATCCCTTGATTCCATTAGCACGAAGAGCTAAATCTAAATCTCTCTTGAAAGCATCCAGTGAATTAGCCAACACTGCCTTCTGTGGCAGAGAATTCGACAGATTCACAACTCTCTGGGTGAAAAAGTATTTCCTCAGTCCCAAATGGCCCATCCTGTATTAACCATATAACCATATAACAATTACAGCACGGAAACAGGCCATCTCGACCCTTCTAGTCCGTGCCGAACACATAATCTCCTCTAGTCCCATATACCTGCGCTAAGACCATAACCCTCCATTCCCTTCCCATCCATATAACTATCCAATTTATTTTTAAATGATAAAAACGAACCTGCCTCCACCACCTTCACTGGAAGCTCATTCCACACAGCTACCACTCTCTGAGTAAAGAAGTTCCCCCTCATGTTACCCCTAAACTTCAGTCCCTTAATTCTCATGTCATGTCCCCTTGTTTGAATCTTCCCTATTCTCAGTGGGAAAAGCTTTTCCACGTCAATTCTGTGCTTTTCCACGTCAACTCTGTATTCTTGAAAGATTGACTCCTCAGTTAGGGAAGGTACCATCAGGAAGCAGTACTGATGACAGCAACGAGATCACACCTGTGCACGTGACCTTACCTCCAACGTAGCTCCGGCAAAGATTGCACAAGGTGAACAAACCGAGGGAGCTTTTCCCAGTGTCGATTTCCCAATATTTTGAATACTGTTGTACTTTGCTTTAATATGTCATCCGGGGGAGACGATAGGAAGAGGTTTGGGCAGGCTTGGACTTTATTCCTTGGATCGCAAGATGCAGAGGAGTGATCTTATTGAGGTGTGAAAAACCATGAGGAGAATAGATTGGGTGAATGCATGCAGTAGACTTTAGACTTTAGAGATACAGCGTGGAAACAGGCCCTTCGGCCCACCGAGTCCACGCCGACCAGCGATCCCCCCCGTACACTAGCACAATCCTACACACTTGGGTCAATTCACAATTTTACCAAAGCCAATTAAACTAACAAACCTGTACATCTTTGGAGTGTGGGAGGAAACCAGTGCACCAGGAGAAATCCCACACGGTCACTGGGAAAACGTACAAACTCCGTGCAGACAGCACCCGTAGTCAGGGTCGAATTTTTCAGATGCTGCATAAAAAACTTGCCTAGGTTGATGTCTCTTTAACAATTAAATGAAGAAAGATAAGGGATCAAGTTTGTCAGATGCAATTATTATCGGCGCTGTGTTACCGTGGCAACTCACATCCCACACTTTGGGAACAATGGGCCGTGACGTCACCTCAGAGGTCTACCAATAACTCACAAAATAATGGCTCGACTATCAAGGAATCCTTCTAGATTGGAGACATTCTTTCTGGTTCATTTTATTTGCTCGTTTTACCTTACACCGTGGAAGGAGACATTCAGCCCAGTTATTCTCTGCCAGCCCTCAGAACTGCCTGAGGCTCTATAGGACACTGGTCAGGCCGCTTTTGGAGTATTGTGAGCAGTTTTGGGCCCCATATCTGAGGAAGGATGTGCTGGCATTGGAGAGGGAACTGGGGCAGTACTCGCTGAGGTTTAGAAGGTTGAGGTTGGGACCTCGTTGAAACTTACCGAATAGTGAAAGGCCTGGATAGAGTGGATGTGGAGAGGATGTGGAGAGGACGTTTCTACTAGTGGGAGAGTCTAGAATCAGATGCCACAACCTCCGAACAAAGGGGGAACTGGGCAGGGGGAGTTTCAGTCTGGGGGGGGGGGGGGGGGGGGGGGGGGGGGGGGGGAGGGGGGGGACAATAAAGTATAATTCATTCATTCTTCCAGAGACGCTGCCTGACCCGTAGATCCAGCAGTTATTTTGTACGCTTGCATCTGCAGTTCCTTGTTTCCCCAATCTGCAGGAACCCCTGTGTACCAATCTATTTAACACTATCTGTTATATATTTGGAAATATTATACAATTGTCATATTGAGTAAATAATAGATTGCAGGATGTAGGTTTAGTTTAGTTTAGAGGTACAGCGTGGAAATAGGCCCTTCGGCCCATTGTGTCCATGCCAGCCAGTGATTACCCTGTACATCAGTTCTATCCTACACCAGTTCCATCCTGCTATCCCTGTGATCACCCCATACACTACACTATCCTATTTCCAACAACATGATTTATAGGTTAAATAGATTGGCACAAATGACTTCCTGCAGGTTGACAATAAGGAACTGCAGATGCTGGTGTACAAAAAAAGTGCTGGATCAGCAGGTCAGGCAGCGCTTCTGGACGAATGAATGATTGATACTATATTGTCTAATTTTGAAGGCCAATTAACCTACAAACCTGCACATCTTTGGAGTATGGGAGGAAACCGGAGCACCTGAAGAAAACCCACACGGTCACAGGGAGAAAATACAAACTCCGTACAGACAGCACCCGTAGTCAGGATGGAACCCGGGTCTCTGGCGCTGTGAGGCAGCAACTCTACCACTGCGCCGCTCTCATCTCTCGTACATGTTTACGACTGGTCTACACACTGTGTTCTGAGGCTGTGTACCGGATCATTCAGCAGCTTATGGCAAGATGTGTGAAAGAAAAAACTACGCCGGAAATCTCATTAACAAGTTCCCTGGGGAACAACAAGCTGAAAAAATAGTAGCAGCTGTAAAACGAGTAAAGTGAAAAACTAATCTATTGAATGATTTAAAAAAAAAATGCTGTAGTAACTCAGCGGGACAGGCAGCATCTCGGTGGATAGGTGGTGTTTCGGGTCTGGGCCCTTCTTCAATCTGCTGGTGATTGGGGTGGGAGAGAAAGCGGGAAGAGAGGAGGTGGCAGGGCAAAATCTGGTGAGTGAGAGGTGGATACTGGTGAGGGGGATTCCTGATAGGTAGATGTTTGGACAAAGGCCAGAGATTAAGCGACTAAAAGTGTGAGATAAGGATAGAAGAGGTACGAATTGTGAAGCCAGATGAAGGAATGTAAGTGGAAGGAACCATGGGGACGGGGGAAGGGGAGAAATGGACGAAAATCCACGTGTGGCATAGGGAAGAGGGGGGGGGGGGAGAAAGAAAGGGGGGAGGGGGATTGTTAGTTTGGTTGCTTCTCCCACCACTCACCTGTATACACCTATCTCCTGCACCTATCACTGAACGGTGGCGCAGCGGTAGAGTTGCTGCCATATAGCTCTTGCAGCACCGGAGACCCAGGTTCGATCCCGACTGCGGGTGCTGTCTGTACAGTTTGTACGTTCTCCTCGTGACCTGCGTGGGTTTTCTCCGAGACCTTCGGTCACTTCCCACATTCCAAAGACGCACAGGTTTGTAGGTAAATTGGCTTGCAAGTGTAAAAAATGTCCTAGTGTGTGTAGGATAGTGTTAATGTGCAGGAATCTGTCAGCAATTATCTTGCGGGGATCGCTGGTCAACATGGACCCGGTGGGCCTAAGGGCCTGTTTCCGCACTGTATCTCTAAACTAAACTAAACTAAACTAAACTAAACTCTAAACTAAACTAAACTAAACTAAACTAAACTAAACTAAACTAAACTAAAACTGAACTTGCTGGGCTTTGATCTAACACTCCTCTCCCCACCCAACCGTAATCTGACTGAAAGGTTCCGACCTGAAATGTCATCTATCCATGTTCTCCAGAGATGCTGCCCGACCTGCTGAGTTGCTCCAGCGTTTACTGTCTATCGTCGGGGTTTGAAGAGGGGGTGCTGACCCGAAATGTCATCTCTTTCATTTCTCCAGAGATGCTGCCTGACTCACTGAGTTACACCAGCATTGTGTGTCTCTCTTTGGTGTAAATCAGCATCTGCAGTTCCTTCCTGCACATGCTGCCTGACCCGCCGAGTTACTCCAGTTCTTTGTGTCTTTTTTAAAAACTAGCATCCGCACTTCCTTGTGCTTTCTCTCTATTTAACAAATGGTATGTGTGCAGTTTTGCAAACTGTGGACACCTTAGGATGATGAATACCAACAGCGACCGTGGATACTGCACCAATCCAAACCCCATGTTGATTGTGTGTGTAGGGGGTGGGGGGGGGCACCAATGTAGCAGAATTGTTCACAAAGGTTAAACAGAAAAATGTAAACTAGCCTTCCTGGGGATCTGAAAGCCTTGAGTGATGAAGGGAAGGTCAACGATATCCTCTTGTGCAGGAAGGAACTGCAGATGCCGGTTTACATAGAGGATAGATACAAAATGCTGGCGTAACTAAGCGGGCCAGGCAGCATCTCTGGATAGAAGGAATGGGTGACGTTTCGGGTCCGAAGAAGTGTCTCGACCCATTCCTTCTATCCAGAGACGCTGCCCGTCCCGCTGAGTTACTCCAGCATTTTGTGTCTATATCCTTTTGTGAGCAGGAGGGAAAGGAGTTGTGGACGCAGCCCAGACCATCTCCCTTCCATTGACCCCATCTACACTTCACGCTGCCGCGGCAAGGCCGCCAGCATAATCAAGGATGAATCTCATCCCAGCGACTCCCTCTTTTCCCCTCTCCCATCAGGCAAGAGGTGCAGAAGTGTTAAAACGCACACCTCCCGATTCAGGGACAAGTTCCTTCCCAGCTGTTATCAGGCAACTGAACCATCCAACCAACAACTGGAGACCTACCCACCTGATCTACCATGTACCTCAATGGTGACCTGCGGACTATCTTTATCTTGCACTAAACATTATTCCCTTTATCCTGTATCTGTGCACTGTGGACGGCTCGATTGTAATCACGTCTCGTCTTTTCGCTGACTGGATAGCACGCAACAAAATAAAAAGCTTTTCACCGTACCTGAGTACGTGTGACAATAAACTAAACTACATTATCTGCTGCCAGGTTAGTGGTGGGGGTGGGGGGGGGGGGTGAGGGGGGGGGGGTGGGTAAGGGAAGAGATGAGTGCTTGCGAAACGAGAACCAGATAGTCTCACCAACGTCACGCCTACCAGCGATCCCCGCACACTAGCGCTTTCCTACACACTCAGGACAATTTACAATTTACAGAAGCCAATTATTAAACTATAAACCTGCACGTCTCTGGAGTGTGGGAGGAAACCGGAGCTCCCGGAGGAAACTCACACAGGTCACGGGGAGAACGTGCAAATTCTGTACAGACAAGCACCCGTGGTCAGAATCAAACCCAGCTCTCTGGCGCTGTATGGTAGCAACTCAATGCGCTGCCCTGCTGTTGTTGAAAGCCACTCTCATGCTGTGCCAGAATCGATGAAAGGCAAACCTCTTAAGACTTTAGAGATACAGCGTAGACACAGGCCATTCAGCCCACCGAGTCCGTGCTGACCAATGATCACCTGTACACACTAGCACTATCCTACACACACGAGGGATAAGTTACAATTTACAGAAGCCAATGAACCTACAAACCTGTACCACTAGGGGCGCCGGTGATTGCAGCCTCTGCCTACAGTCTGTTTGGTTTTCTGTCTTTTTTTAATTTTTAGTTTGTTAAAAGAATGTTCTGGAGGATTTTTAGAGTATTTCTATGTGGGGGAGGGGGGTAGGGTGAGGGGGACTATTCTCCGAGTCGCGTTCTCGCCCCCCTCTTGCGGCCTACTAACTGGATTGGCGCGGCCTTTCCTGCCGGAGACCAGAGACCGGACCAGAGCTTCAGCAGCGGTGCAGCACTGGATTCATGGCGGAGCAGGCGATGCCTTACTTGGATCGCCGTTTGAAGCTCCGGAGTGTTGGGCCTGCTGTTTCAACATCGCGGAGCTGTGGTTTGCGGAGCTCCCAGCGCGGGCGGCGCTGACTTCAACATCGCGGAGTCCTGGGACCTTTTGCCGAGGGCCGCCAGCGTGAATCTCCCGCCCAGCTCGGCCTGTGGCCGATTCGGACGTCCAAGCCGCTGCGGATGTTCTCCCGTTCCGACGTCGGCGTTCCATCATCCCGGCGAGTGGGCCTGAACATCGGGCCTCCCCGTAGCGGTGACTACGGAGGGCTCGGGAGGCCCCGGCCACGGGTAAACAACAGAGGAGGACTGAACTTTGGTGCCTTCCCTCACAGTGGGAAGCTTTGATACGGCTGTGTGGGGATTTCTGTGTTAAAGACTATCGTGGTCTATGTTCTTTATTTTATTCGTATGTCTGTATGGTGACCACAAATTTCACAAATGTACCAATTGGTACATGTGACAAATAAATGTCTCTTGTCTCTTGTCTTTGGAGAGTGGGAGGAAACCGGAGCACTCGGAAAAACCTTGGAAAAAATGGAGGACGTACAAACTTCGTACAGACAGCACCCATAGTCAGGATCAAACCCAGATCTCTGGCTGTAACCCTACCGCTACTTTACAGGGCCTTAGACTAATGTCTAAACTCTAAATAACGCAAACCTCAGGCCTCCATTCTAATGCTTACCCAGACCACTAACTAAATTGTCGACGCTTTTCCACACGTTCAAGACTTACTTCCTTTCGCTGGGTATCACTGTGTCCTGATGCACGAACTGTCACACCGTTAATTACAGTAAACCCACGTGGAAAATGAGAAATTAGATTTACAGGACCTTATGTTCTTACCGGATTGTGCCTCCAGCATCGATGATCGTTAGTGGTAAGAGAACGTACAGTTAGTTCTGTTCGATGCTGATATAAACTTAACGTGACATTTATTGCCATCTTACTAGCATTTAGATAAAGCAAGATTACAGCTGGCTTCTCAACAATTACTGTCTCAGAGAGATGTGATTATTCTACAATTCACTGATTCATTCATAATTGCCCAGAGTAGGAGAATCGAGAACCAGGGGACATAGGTTCGAGGTGAGGGGGTGGGGGGTGGTGGAAAGATTTAATAGGAAGATGAGGGCTAACTTATTCACACAACGAACTGCCGGAGGATGTAGTTGAGACAGGTACATGGATACGTCAGGTTTAGAGGGATATGGACCAAATGCAGGCAGTCAAGACTGGTGCAGATGGGACAGCTTGGTCGCTGAAGGGCCTGTTTCCACGCTGTATGACTCTATGGTTCTCTATTTAAAAGACAATCTCTCTCACTGCTATCTTTTGTCAGTGACAATCTGAGTTAAAAAGGGTTCTGCGATGAGTTTTGTAAATTTCCTCCTTGAATGAATGAATGAATGAACGAATGAATGAATGTACGAATTAATGCATGAATGAATGAATGAATGAATGAATGAATGAATGAATGAATGAATGAATGAATGAATGAATGAATGAATGTATGAATGAATGAGTTTATTAGCCAAGTATATTCACATACAAGGAATTTGCCTTGGTGCTCTGCCCGTAAGTGACAACATGACATCATGAATCAAGATGCAACCATTGGTTTATCTTCTTCTTCTTAAGCCCTTTGCTCCTCTAGGGAGTATCGGCCATTGATAAATGTCCTCCACCTCACTCGGTTGTTGGCAGTTCTATCCAGACCTCCCCAGTTGAGCCCACTCTCAGACATTTCTGTCTGGACGCCTCTTCTCCAGCTGTTCCTGGGGCGACCTCTTTTCCTTTTTCCTTGGGGGTTCCATTTCAGGGGTGGCCGGGTGATGTTCGTGGCAGGTTCCCTGAAAGGCGTGTCCAATCCAACTCCATTTTCTCCTTCGAATTTGTAAGTCAATGGGCTCCTGGCTTGTTCTTTTCCACAGGTCCACCATTTGTTTTTGCAGTGATAAGTGCCTGTCCCACTGTACGTGGTAACTCAAGAATTCTCCTGAGTTTCCCCTGATTCGAACTGGGAGAATTACGGTGATAGCCGCTCGTAGGTACTCGGGGCTCTCGTGGACATTTTTTTCAACATGTTGGAAAAAACTTCACGAGCTTTCCGCGTTTCCCGAGTACCCGCCGTGCCCATTACGAGCCGCTAAGAGACGTCCCGAGCTCCGACGTACCCGCTACGTACATTCTACGCACTGACCCCGAGTTTGATTTTTTTTTAAACTCGGGAGAGCTCTTGGGTAAACTCGCACAGTGGGACAGGCCCTATAGAAATTTGTTGGACTAGCTTAGCAGATTCTAGGCAGCCCTTGGTAATTAAAGAAAGATGACCATGTGTCTGGGAAATCCAGTATCTGTGGTTTTGGAACTGCATCCACTACTGACTCCGACTGAAACAATCCCTTTATCTAATCTCGCCAGCCTCCTTAATGATGGAATAGATTGGTCAGCATGCAGGCTACTTTCCAAACAAGTTTTTAAACCTCACGAGGAAAGAGATTGCAAAGGGTAGTGTTACTCAGGCAATGTTTCTCCAGCATTTTGTGTCTTTCGGTTTAAGCTAGCAACTGCAGTTCCTTCCTACACCCCCATAATGCCTTTACTAATCATGAAGCTGTCAATCTCCACCTTAAAAATACCCAATGACTTGGACCCCACAGCCGTCTGTGGCAATGAATTCCACAGATTCACCACCCTCTGACTGAAGAAATTCCTCATCACCTTTCTAAAGGTGTGTCCTTTTATTTTTAGACTGTGCCCTCTGGCCCTAGACTCTCCCAGCGGTGGAAACATCCTCTCCACATTCATTCTATCCAAGCCTTTCACTATTTGGTAAGTTTCAATGAGGTCCCGGGGTGGGAGATTGCAACCTTCGCGTGGTCCACCCTGTTTCGACGAATGCAATCAACCCGGCGTGCACAGACAAGATCAAATAGAACAAGTTGTCTTACAACTTTAGGCTGCACACGCCACACGCAAGAAGAAGAATGAGGTCCCCGCTCATCCTTCTAAACTCCAGCGAGTTTAGGTCCAGAGTAGTCAAACGCTCATCGTACGCTAACCCAATCACCCCTGGGATCAATGGGTTTTGTTTTTCATTTATTGTTATCTATGAGTCTATGAGTACTATATTGACAGACCTGTTATGCTGATGCAAGTAAGTATTTTATTGTTCCATTTTCAGCACATACAACAGGGTCAAGGAAAGAGCGTTCACGTCGCGGCCCTGTTTCCACAAATCCTTCCACCGCCACGCACAAGAAGTGACAAGACAGACACCATTGTATGCAGATGCCGAGACGTGAGTTCAGCTCTGGCTGAACAACTTCTAATCTTGTTTAAGAAGGAACTGAATAAAATGGAAGGTACACAAAACTGCTGGAGAAACTCAGCGGGTGCAGCAGCATCTATGGAGCGAAGGAAATAGGCAACGTTTTGTGCCGAAACCTTTCTTCAGACCCTCTAATCTTGTGTGGGGATCCAATAAGACGATGAAGCGCATATAACAATTACAAACTCTTGACTCTTGACTGTTGAGTCTTGAAGTAGCTGCTCGGGTTAGGTGTCGGCCCGAGATGTCACCTGTCCATATTCTCCAGAAATGCTGCCTGACCTACTGAGTTACTTCAGCACTTTGTGTCCTTTTAAGTAGCAGAGACTACCTGGAGTTTAAAGGTACGTACTTTTATTCTGAGGCTATGGCGTCTGGTCCTAGACTCTCCCACTAGTGGAAACATCCATCCTATCGAGGCCTTTCACTATTCGGGAAGTATCAATCAGGCCCCGACTCATCCGTCCAAACTCCAGCGAGTACAGGTCCCGTATTGTCAAACGCAAATTTGCAGATGACACAAAGCTGGGTGGCAGTGTGAACTGTGAGGAGGATGCCATGAGGATGCAGGGTGACTTGGACAGGTTGTGTGAGTGGGCAAATGCATGGCAGATGCAGTTTAATGTGGATAAATGTGAGGTTATCCACTTTGGTGGCAAGAACCGGAAGGCAGATTACTATTTCAATGGTGTCAAGTTAAGAAAAGGGGAAGTACAATGAGATCTGGGTGTCCTTGTACATCAGTCACTGAAAGTAAACATGCAGGTACAGCAGGCAGTGAAGAAAGCTAATGGCATGTTGGCCATAACAAAAGGAGTTGAGTATCGGAGCAAAGAGGTCCATCTGTAATTGTACAGGGCCCTGGTGAGGCCACACCTGGAGTATTGTGTGCAGTTTGGTCTCCAAATTTGGGGAAGGACATTCTTACTATTGAGGGAGTGCAGCGTAGGCTCACAAGGTTAATTCCCGGGATGGCGGGACTATCATATGTTGAAAGAATGGAGCAACTGGGCTTGTATACTCTGGGGTTTAGAAGGATGACAGGATATCTTATTGAAACATATAAGATTATTAAGGGATTGTACACGCTAGTGGAGTGCAGAACCAGGGGCCACAGTTTAAGCAAAAGGGGTAGGCCATTTAGAACAGAGATGGGGAAATCCTTTTTTATCCTTGTGAATCTGTGGAATTCTCAGCCTCAGAAGGCAGTGGAGGCTGAGTCTCTGGATGCTTTCAAGAGAGAGTTAGAAAGAGCTCTTAAAGATAGTGGAGTCAAGGGATATGGAGAGAAGGCAGGAACGGAGTACTGATTGTGGATGATCAGCCATGATCACATTGAATGGCGGTGCTGGCTCGAAGGCCGAACGGCCTACTCCTGCACCTACTGTCTATTGTCTAAACCTCCTCTGGACTCTCTCCGATGCCAGCCCACCCTTCCTCAGATATGGGGCCCAAAACTGCTCACAGTTACTGTTCTTTCTAGGTTTCCTTATTATCGGGCTCCTGTCTCATGAATACTATGTGAGGCGGCAGCAGCTGAGTTGCTGCCTTGCAACGCCAGAGACCTGGGTTCGATCCTGACTAGGGGTGCTGTCTGTATGGAGTTTGTACGTTCTCCCCGTGACCTGCATGGGTTTTTTCTGGGATCTCCGGTTTCCTCCCACACTCCAAAGACGTACAGGTTTGTAGGTTAATTGGCTTGGTAGAAATGTAAAATGTAAAAAAATGTCCCTAGTGTATGTGCAGGATAGTGTTGACTTTTTTTTACACAAAAAGATATTGGGCGGATGGAATGAACAGTGGAGGAGATAGTTGAGGCAGGGACTATCGCAATGTTCAAGAAAGAGTTAGACAGGTACATGGATAGAATAGGTTTAGAGGGATATGGGCCATTCTATCCATGGTAATCACTGGTCGGTGGGGACCCGGTGGGCCGAAGGGCCTGTTTCTACGCTGTATTTCTGAATTAAACTAAACAGGATTGATCTTGGTCTGAAGAAGGGTTTCGGCCCGAAACGTTGCCTATTTCCTTCGCTCCATAGATGCTGCTGCACCCGCTGAGTTTCTCCAGCTTTTTTGTGTACCTTTGATCTTGGTACTGGATTCAGAGTTTCAAGAATTCAAATGCCATGTTTTGAAACTGAATTCAATACAGCTGGAGATTTAAAGCATTCCTTCGAATCCTCCCTTTCAAGAAACCCAATTGATCCCTTTATGTCCTTCAGGCAAGTAAACCTACTTTCCCACCGTGCCTGTACTACAGGAATGTGTGGTTGCAGATTCACACTGTGATTTCCTCAGGACATTGATGGATGGACCATTGACCCTGCCCTGTGTGTTTTGTCCACATTAAAGGTTTAGCTTGATCACTGCTTGACTGAGGCCCCAATTGATTCTGATTGCAGTGGACATGTTTTTTCCTCCTGCATATATTTAGAAACTAGAGTTACATGAAAAATGTGACTTCAGTGCAAAAGCAGTAGATTTTCCAAATAGTTCAGGAGGCAAATGTGTTATTGAGTCATACAGCGTGGAAACAGGCCCATCATCCCATATTGACCAACATGTCCCATACACTAGTCCTACCAGCCTGAGTTTGGCCCATATCCCTCTAAACATGTCCTATCTATGTACCTGTCTAACTGTTTCTTAAACATTGCGATAGTCCCTGCCTCAACTACCTCCTCCAGCTGTTCGTTCCATACACCCACCATCTTTTGTGCAAAAAAAAGTCACCCCTCAGATTGCTATTAAATCTTCCCCCCCCCCCCCCCCCCCCCCCCCCCCCCCCCCCCACATTAAACCTGTGTCCTCTGACTCTCGATTTCCCCACTCTGGGCAATAGACTGTGCATATTCCTCTCATGATATTGTATACTTCTATAACAGAACCCTTCATCTTCCTGCCCTCCAAGAAATCGAGTCTGTTAGTGTGCTCAAACACTGTACAGACACCACACGTGGTCAGGATTGAACCCGAGTCTCTGGCGCCGCGAGGCAGCGACTCTACCGTTGCGCCACCGCGCCGGCCCGTTATCAGTAGATAGCACACTCCCTCGTAGTCTGCACTTCTGCAGAAATTCCCAGGGGTGAATTCATCCCACAGCAAATGTTGCCTTTAAATAAGTACTCTATAAATAACGGAATGATCCCAGAATCAAACCTATTGCATGAACTAACAATGTAGAAAATGTGTTGAAACTGTTGTTAATGGGAATATTTTTTACTGAAATCTTGAAGGTCATTCCTGCAAGAAATCGTGCGTTGGCAACGTCCATCTACTGTTTGGTAAATATTGCCGCACTATCTTAAAATGTTCGTCATGAGTTTGTTTGAAGAGACACATTCTGCTGATAGAAGTGCAGATGTGGCCTTATGAGTGAGTGTTGGATGCAACTTCTAGTGATCAATCTGTAAAAAGGTCATTTCAAAACAATGACTAAAGCATTTTTGCATTTCACACTAGATTCTGCCTTGCCAGGTCAAACGACTCCTGAAGAATAGGCTTCTCTGTTCAAGGAAGAGCAATGCATTTAAGATTTTTCACAGCATTATCATGGGTGCAAATAATATTATAATCCCCAGTGTAAAAATAAGCAGCTACCTGGCTAATGATTGCAAGCCCAGCCAGATCATAACATCTGGCCTCTCGCTGAAAAAAAATCCACAGGAAATTTAAACAAATGCTCTTTTTCTTTTCAAACGGAAGTATATTTTTTCGAGTAGCACATGTAACAAAGCACTGGGCCTGTACTCGCAGGAGTTTAGAAGGATGAGGGGAAAAACCTCGTTGAAACTTACCAAATAGTGAAAGGCCTGGATAGAGTGGATGTGGAGAGGATGTTTCCACAAGTGGGAGAGTCGAGGACCAGAGGTCATAGCCTCAGAATTAAAGGACGTTCTTTTAGGAAGGAAGTGAGGAGGAATTTCTTTAGTCAGAGGGTGGTGAATCTGGGCAACAGAAGGTTGTGGAGACCAAGTCAGTGGATATTTTTAAGGCAGAGATAGATAGATTCTTGAGTAGTTCAGGTGTCAGGGCTTATGGGGAGAAGAGAAAGCAGGAGAATGAGGTTAAGAGGGAGAGATAGATCAGCCATGATTGAATGGGGGAGTAGACTTGATGGGCCGAATGGCCTAATAACAGGGAGATGCTAAATGCATTTCGTTGTCTCTGTACTGTACACTGACAATGACAATTAAAATTGAATCTGAATCTGAATCTAATACTTCTCCTATCATCTCTGAACCTATGAACATGATACAATACCAACGCTGTTTCTTTCACCTTTAATAATCAATGTACATATGCCTAGTATTTATATTACAACTCCTTTTGTTTGATAAAAATGTACTGCATTTAAATATACAGAGCCCTCCATAATGTTTGGGACAAAGACCCATCATTTATTTATTTGCCTCTGTACTCCACAATTTGAGATTTGTAATAGAAAATAGTCTCATGTGGTTAAAGTGTACATTGTCAGACTTTATTAAAGGGTATTTTTATACATAAATGATCGGGGTTTTGTCCCAAACATTATGGGGGGCACTGTATAACATTGACAGCCAAGATAGACACAGAGTGCTGGAGTAACTCAGCGGGCCAGGCAGCATCTCTGGAGAAAATGGATGGGTGACGTTTTGGGCCGGGACCCTTCGTCAGACTACACTGAAGCACAAGTGGATCCTTGAAATAGAACTTCAAGAATAAAGACATTGAAAGCAGCTTTTTAATACACAAAATCATTCACTTAAAAGGGACAATGAAAAGTTTGATAGCACTAGGCCTGTACTCAGGGTTTAGAAGAATGAGAGGGGTTGAGTAAGCAAACTTATTGCATAGTGAAAGACCTGGATGTGCAGAGGATGTTTCCATTAGTGGGAGAGTCTAGGACTAGAGGGCACAGCCTTGGAATAAAAGAAAGTGCCTTTAGAAAGGAGACAAGGAGGAATTTATTTAGTCAGAGGGTGGTGAATCTGTGGAATTCATTGCCACAGACGGTTGTGGAGGCAAAGCCATGGGGAATTTGTGGAGATTGACAGATTCCTAGGCAGACGAAAATGCTGGAGAAACTCAGCAGGTGAAGCAGCATCTATGGAGCAAAGGAATAGGTGACGTTTTGGGTCAAGACCCTTCTTCAGACAGATTCCTGATTAGTAAGGGTGTCAAAGGTAATGGAGAGAAGACAGGAGAATGGGGTTGGGAGGGGAAGATGCATCCCGAGAGAACGCTTTCTACAGCGCATCTGTAGAAGTTGGGGAGAGTTGGTGAACTTCTTCGCGTGTCCCAAACAACTCTCACCAACGAAGAACAGTCGTTGGGATCCTTTCTTGGCCATTGTTTCAATATTAGTTCTTCAGTTCTTAAGTGATAGGAGCAGTAAGGTCATTCGGCCCATCAAGTCCACTCTGCCATTCAATCATGGCTGATCTATCTATCCCTCTTAACCCCATTCTCCTGCCTTCTCCCCATAACCCTCGACACCCATACAAATCAACAATCTGCCTTCAAAATATACTTTGACTTGGCCTCCACAGTCTTCTGTGGCAATGAATTCCACAGATTCATCACCCTCTGACTAATGAAATTCCTCCTCATCTGCTTCCTAAAGGAACGTCCTTTAATTCTAAGGCCATGACCTCTGGTCCTAGACTCTCCCACCAGTGGAAACATTCTCTCCACATCCAATCTATCCAGGCCTTTCACTTTTCGGTAAGTTTCAATGAGGTGTTCCCCTCATCCTTCTAAACTCCAATGTGTAGAGGCCCAGTGCCATCAAACGTGTCGTTACGGCTGTTACAGGACAACGTACTGGTGATGTAAACTCCTAACAACTTGAAGTTCCAAAGACGTACAGGGTTTCTATGTTAATTGACTTGGTTTTGTATACTCGGTATAAGTGGAAATTGTCCCTAGTATGTGTAGGATAGTGTTAGTGTGGTCAGCGCGGACTCGGTGGGCCGAAGGGTCTGTTTCCGCGCTGTATCACGAAACTGAACTAAACTAAACTTTGTTTCTGATGAATGATAATTAGTTTTGCTGCATTCACAACCCACGGTTTATTAATAGTTGTGACTGACAATATTCCCTGGTGATGTGGGCTGACATTTCCATGCACTGTTACACTGAGATTCAGAATCTGTTGTCAGATTCTCTCATTATGATTTCCACCGTTCTCCCCGACACGTCAAAATACTCTCTATTTTCGAAACCGATCATTAAATTAAAAAAATAAACACGACAGGAAACACTCTGGGAGAGAGGAGCAACGAATATGGTAAATAAATCCAATTTTACAGAAATAGTCACGGCATTTGTCTTTCATGGAATCCCATGCCTGAATCAAAAACGATGAGAAAAGACACAAAGTTCTGGAGTAACTCAGTGGGTCAGGCAGCATAGAAACATAAAAACATAGAAAAATAGGTGCAGGAGTAGGCCATTCGGCCCTAGGAGCCAGCACCGCCATTCAATATGATCTATTTTCTTCTTACGTATGGGGTGCACAGCCTAAAGTTGTAGGATAACTTGTTCTGTTTGATCTTATTTGATTGTGCACGCCAGGTTGATTGCATTCGTCGAAACAGGGCGGACCACGTGTAGGTTGCAATCTCCCACCCCATTCGACATGATCATGGCTGATCATCCAAAATCAGTACCCTGTTCCTGCTTTCTCCCCATATCCCTTGATTTCTTCAGCCCTAAGAGCTAAATATAACTCTCTTTTGAAAACATCCAGTGAATTTGCCTCCACTGCCTTCTGTGGCAGAGAATTCCACAGATTCACAACTCTGTGGGTGAAAAGGTTTTTCCTCATCTCAGTCCTAAATGGCCTACCCCTTATTCTTAAACGGTGCCCCCTGGTTCTGGAGACCTGTGTTCCTCTCTATTTCACTTTCGCCTTTAAAATCTCTCTCTGGATCAATATCTCTCTCATGTCTGCGACGTTAGACACCAGCTATCATGTGAAGCACTTCAGGAGTATCTGATTACTTTAGAGGTGCCGTATAAATGCTGGCTGTTGTGTTGCAAAGGAATAAACAACTAAATAAACTCCAAGGCTCAGGACAATAAAATGGAAGATAGGGAACAAAATCTATATTAAATAAATACCAATTAAGCCTGTGGTGTAGGAGGAAACAATGACTAATGCTGCAAAGATCAAAATGTCAAAATAAATATTTTAGTTTTCTATAGAGTAAAATATAGCCCTTGAAATCTACAGGATGGCCTCAAGTGTGTTGAAACCTTCAATGTGTAGTTTAGGTTACAGATACAGCACGGAAACTGGCCCTTCAGCCCACCGAGTCCATGTCCACCAGCGATCCCCGCACACTAACACCATCCTTCACACAGAGAGTGGTGAATCTCTGGAACTCTCTGCCACAGAAGGTAGTTGAGGCCAGTTCGTTGGCTATATTTAAGAGGGAGTTAGATGTGGCCCTTGTGGCTAAAGGGATCAGGGGGTATGGAGAGAAGGCAAGTATGGGATACTGAGTTGGATGATCAGCCATGATCATATTGAATGGCGGTGCAGGCTTGAAGGGCCGAATGGCCTACTCCTGCACTTATTTTCTATGTTTCTATCCTACACACATTGGGATAATTTACAATTTTACCAAAGCCAATTAGCCTACAAACCTGTACGTCTTTTTGGAGTGAGGGAAGAAACCGGAGCACCCGGAGAAAACCCACGCAGGTCACAGGGAGAATGTACAAACTCCGTACAGACAGCAGCTGTAGTCAGGATCGAACCCGGGTCTCTGGCGCTGTAAGGTGACAACTCTCTCGCTGTGCCCACCGTACCACGCTGTTGCCAGTTTATTTCATGACCCTGAACTCTACCACTGTGTTCAACAATTATATTGGATTAGAATAGATTAGATTCCTTTATTGTCATTCAGACCTTTCGGTCTGAACGAAATTATGTTGCCTGCAGTCATGCACAGAATCAATAATAACAAAACATACAATAAACACAAATTAAACATCCACCACAGTGAGTTCACCAAGCACATCCTCACTGTGATGGAGGCAAAGTCTTAGTCTCCGTCTCTCCCCTCCTTGTTCTCCCTCTGCGCTGAGGCGATCGATCCAGGCCGGAGATGCCGCCCTCCAGTCCAGCGGACCTCCGTGGTGATGTCGCCGCCGCCGAAAGCCGGAACGCCGTCTCCGCTCCGAGTCGGCCCGCCACAGCATCAGCTCCAGGCCGCTGCCCCCGCTCCGGGTCCCGCAGTCTCCGCTCCGGGCCGCCGCCCCAGCTCCAGGCCGCTGCCCCAGTCTCATATCGCAGTCTCAGCTCCGATATGTTCTCTATAAAGTGAAGAATGCATTGTGGTAAATTTGGCCTTTGTGGTAAATTTAGTTAATCTACAGAAAACTTCTTGTTAATGTCAATCAGTTTATTGGATTTATTAGCCAGCACCCGATCTGCTTGGTTTTAAAATTTGATTAAAAACATCGATTAGTCATGACATGGAATATTATTTACTTGTAAATAAATAACTAAGCAGCAAATTATAGATTATTTCTTCCAGTAATCCAAATAAGTAACAGTCACCTCTTTTTATCATAACTTGTAAAATTTGCACAAGATGTGTCATAGTTTCTCTTTCCAATTAGTCCTTCTGATTAGTTTTAGCCCGGAATCAGTCAAGTGAGATCTACTTTCAAAATAAAGATAGGAGAAGGCAAAAGGAAATAAAGGATATTTTCAATTCTGAAATAGATTTATCAAGCACGGTGGCGCAGCGGTAGAGTTATGTCCCTGTCCCACTTAGGAAACCTGAACGGAAACCTCTGGAGACTTTGCGCCCCACTCAAGGTTTCCATGCGGTTCCGTGCGGTTCCCGGAGGTTTTTGTCAGCCTCCCCACCTGCCTCCTCTACCTGCAACCTCCGGCAACCGCCTGCAACCTCCGGGAACCGCACGGAAACATTGGGTGTGGGGCAAAGTCTCCAGAGGTTTCCGTTCAGGTTTCCGAAGTGGGACAGGGGTATTACTGTCTTACTGCGCCAGAGACCCGGGTTTGACCTATGGGTGCTGCTGGTCAGTTCCTTCTCTCGGTGACCGTGTGGGTTTTCTCTAGAGTTGCTCCGAATTCCTCCCACACCCCAAAGACGTACAAGTTTGCAGGTTAATTGGCTTTGGTAAAATTGTAAATTGTCGCCAGTGTGTAGGGCAGTGCTCGTGTACGGTGTGGTCGCTGGTCGGCGAGGACTCGGTGCGCTGAAGGGCCTGTATCCCCACAGTATCTCTTTCTGAAGTCTAAAGCAGAGAGATCGAGTAGAGCAGTGGCTCTTAACCTTTCTGGCACCAGTGAGTGTATACACAAACAAAATACTGTATGTGGTATGTACCTTTGTTAGGTTCCTAAACATGGGCTCAACAAATTGGTATGTTATTGAAGGTTACACAAAAAAGCTGGAGAAACTCAGCGGGTGCAGCAGCATCTCTGGAGCGAAGGAAATAGGCAACGTTTCGGGCCGAAACCCTTCTTCAGACTGATCGGGGGCGGGGGTGGGCGGGGACAAGAAAGGGAAAAGGAGGAGGAGCCCGAAGGCTGGGGGATGGGAGGAGACAGCAGGGGGGCTGAGGAAGGGGAGGAGACAGCAAGGACTAACAAAATTGGGAGAATTCGATGTTCATGCCCCCGGGATGCAGGCTCCCCAAACGGAATATGAGGTACTGTTCCTCCAATTTCCGGTGCTGCTCGCTGCTGTGTCCCCTTCATGACCCCCAGCAAAGCCCCAAATGACCCCCAGGTTAAGAACCACTGAAGTAGAGGGATATGGGCCAAACATGGGCAAGTGGGACTATCTTAGATATGGCATCTTGGTCAACATGGATGAGTTGGACCGAAGGGCCTGTTTCCATGCTGTATGACCCTAAGCATAAGTTCTAGGAGCATAATTAGGCCATTCGGCCCATCAAGTCTACTCTACCATTCAATCATTCCTGATCTATCTTTCCCTCTCAACCCCATTCTCCTGCCTTCGCCCCATAACCTCTGGCACCCGTACTAATCAAGAATCTGTTACATGATGGGTCGAGATCCTTCTTCCCGAAAGACCCTTCTTCTCCCAAAGATCTACATTGGTTCACCAATCGACACAAAATCTGAAGAAGGGTCTCGACCCGAAAAGTCACCCATTCCTTCTCTCCAGAGACGCTGCCTGTCCCGCTGAGTTACTCCAGCATTTTGTGCCTACCTTTGTTGTAAACCAGCATCCGCAGTTCCTTCGTGCAGGTGAAAGCACTTGTCGTGTGAGATGGTCACAGTGTTTGTTGTTGGCCTGCCTTTTTGCTTCTACTTCCAAGTAAAAAACATGGCACCAAGCCAGGCTTGCATTAAACTGCTTCTCACCTTAAGATAGGGTGAGATATGTTTGCTTGCCTTTTAGATCAAAGCCCAGTGATGTTCAGATCTGGAAACATGATGAAAGAAAAGATTTAGTATTTGAACTAAAACTACCTGTACGTTGTCATAAGGTCTTAAGTGATATGAGCAGAATTAGGCCACTCAGCCCATCAAGGGTGGCATAGCGGTAGAACTACTGCCTTATAGCGCCAGAGACCCGGGTTCAATCCTGACAAAGGGCGCTGTCTGTACGGAGTTTGCACGTTCTCCTCGTGACCTGCGTGAGTTTTCTCAGAGATCTTTGGTTTCATCCCATACTCCAAAAACGCACAGGTTTGGAGGTTAATTGGCTTGGGATAAATGAACATTGTCCCTAGTGCATTGTAAGATAGTGTTAGTGCGCAGGGACCGTTGGTCGGCGTGGACTCGATGGGCCGAAGGGCCTGTGTCCGTGCTGTATTTCTAAATTACTAACTAAAACTATAAGTCTACTCCGCCATTCAATCATGGCTGATTTACTGTATCTCTCCCTCCTAACCCCATTCTCCTGCCATCTCCCTACAGCGTCTGACACCTGTACTAACCAAGCAACTATCCACCTCTGCCTTAAACTATGTACGATTCTGCAGCCAGGTTTTTCCTGAAGTTGGTTTGGAATAAGTGCTAAATTGCTGGGAACTTACTCTTTAATTCGAACTCGTATTTCCCTCAAGGGTGCATTCATAAGCAGAAATGTTATTAGTATGAATGCATGCAAAAACACTTCATATCCACCATCTGACGAGTGCTGTGCCCGCAAACAGTAAAATGTGAAAACTATTTTGGAACAGCAGTGGTTGTGTTTTCCTCCTTTGAGATTGAAAGGCCACATCTACCGATTAATTCTGCCTGTTGCTATGTTCTCCCTGACTAACAGGGCTATGAATGTCACTCTGAAAGCACATCATCACCAAAGGTTAGGTTTGAAGGCTCGTCAACAAATGACTAATTTTGATGTTTCTCAGTGTCGTGGAGTTACACGCAGCGCCGGAGACCCGTGCCCAATCCCGGCCACGGGTGCTGTCTGTACGGAGTGCGCACGTTCTCCCCACGACCGCGTGGGTTTCACTCCGAGATCTTCGCTTTCCTCCCACACTCCAAGGACGTTCAAGTGTGTAGGTGAATTGCCCTGGTAAAAGTAAATAAATTGTCCCTCGTGCGTGTAGGTAGTTGGTCAACGCTGACTCGGTGGGCCGAAGGGCCTGTTTCCGCGCTGTATCTCTAAAACTAAACTAAACTAAACTAAACTAAACACAGTTAAAAGCCAATCTGGAAAACAGCTAATTATATATAATACAGGAAATTCCCATAGTAATTGTGCAAGTTTGTGATCACTTGCAAAAAAAACATAGAAAACTTATTTACAAAAAATGTATGTTGAATTCGACTTGGAAAAATGTATCCTTTTTTTCGTGAAGTAACCTTATCACAGACTGCGGGAATTCTTTCAGTCTTATCTTGTTTATTTCCTGCTGTATCGCAAATATAAAACAAGCTTTGTGTTAGGGGCTGGCATGCACAACTTGTGACTTCAGCTGACATTCAAAATTCAGGATTGCCCTAGATATTCTCAAGCATTTAGCCTTTAGACTTTAGAGATACAGCGCGGAAACAGGGCCCTTCGGTTCACCGAGTCCGCGCCGACCAGCGATCACCCCGTACACTAGCGCTATCCTACACACACTAGGGGCAATTTACAATTTTTACCGAAGCCAATTAATCTACAAGCCTGCACGTCTTTGGAGTGTGGGAGGAAACCTGGAGCACCTGGAGAAAACCCACGCAGGTCAGAACGTGCAAATTCCATACAGACAACACCCATGTTCAGGATGGAACCCGGGGCTCTGGCGCTGTAAGGCGGCAACTCTACCGCTGCGCCACCAAGCCGCCCGATTCGACCAACCTAGATTCAACCTAGATTCAGATTCAGATTCAGATTCAGATTCAATTTTAATTGTCATTGTCAGTGTACAGTACAGAGACAACGAAATGCATTGAGCATCTACCTTGAAGAGCGACATAGCAAACAATTTGAATAAAAAAAAAATAAGTGTCCGGGGGGGGGGGTGATTGGCAGTCACTGAGGTACGTTGTTGAGTAGAGTGACAGCCGCCGGAAAGAAGCTGTTCCTCGACCTGCTGGTTCGGCAACGGAGAGACCTGTAGCGCCTCCCGGATGGTAGGAGGGTAAACAGTCCATGGTTGGGGTGAGAGCAGTCCTTGGCGATGCTGAGCGCCCTCCGCAGACAGCGCTTGCTTTGGACAGACTCAATGGAGGGGAGCGTGGAACCGGTGATGCGTTGGGCAACCTAGAATCTGTAGGCTCTGATCTGATCCAATATTCAAGTAATGGTCAATCAAGCCATCTCACATTTCTAGCCCTTGTCCACCCATCTGCTAATGAATCCCCCTCCCCCCTTCCTCTGTCCACTTGCCAGGTTTTGTCCAGCTTGCAACCTTTATCCAGCTTTCGAAGCCTAACTCCAATCAGTCTGAAGAAGTCTTGACCCAAAATGTCATCTATCAGGGGTCAGTTTATTCCCAGCTGTGATCATGCAACTGAACCATCCTATCGAGAACTAGTGAGTGGTCCTGAACCACCACCTAGCTCAGAGACCCTCGGACTATCTTGAATCAGACTTTACTGAACATTATCTTGCACTAAACATTATTCCCTTTATCCTGTACATGTACACTGTTGACAGCTTTATTATGATTATTTCCGCTGGACAGCATGCAAGAATAAATCTTGACCATCTTGGCTTGGTGAAATTATGTGAATGAGCATGGGCAAGGGTAAATCACTGGCAGCATCACCCACTGTTGTAAAATGGAGGGTAGTTTCTTCAGGTTCCCTGTATTAAATTGGCAACAGGGCGGCACGGTGGCGCAGTGGTAGAGTCACTGCCTCACAGCGCCAGAGACCCGGGTTCGATCCTGACTATGGGTGCTGTCTGTACGGAGTTTTTCAACATACATTTTCTGTACGGAGTTTGCACGTTCTCCCCGTGACCTGCCTGCGTTTTCTCCGGGTGCGCCGGTTTCTTCCCACACTCTAAAAGACGTGCACATATGTAGCTTATATGGCATCGGTAAAAATTGTAGATTGTCCCAAGTGTGTGAGTAAGATAGTGCTAGTGTGGGGGGATCGCTGGCCGGCATGGAATCCGTAGGCTGAAGGGCCTGTTGTTGCGTTGTACCTCTGAACTAAACTGAACCAAACTAAACTGCTTTGGACTTCGTCCTTGTCCAGGGTCATGAAATAAATTGGCAACACAGGCACACACTGCGCGGTGAATGAATTCTGATTTTGTCTGACAATTTACATTTTAACCTAAAGGCCCAATTTAGAGATACAGTGCGGAAACAAGCCCTTCAGCCCACCGAGTGCCAACCAGCGATCCCTGCATATTACCACTATCCCACACACACTAGGGCCAATTTACACATTCACCAAGCCAATGAACCTACAAACCTGTACGTCTTTGTAGTGTGGGAGGAAACGGAAGATCTTTCAGAAAACCCACGCAGGTCACGGGGAGAATGTACAAACTCCGTACAGACAGCACCCGTGGTCAGGATCAAACCTGGGTCTCTGGCGCTGTGAGGCAGCAACTCTACCGCTGCGCCACCGTGCCTCCCACCAATTTCTGCAGCAAGGTAAATGTCATCCTGACATTCCCGGGATGCTCAGCGGTTCCCGTCGAAAAAGAAAAGCTCTACGATTATCGGAATTACCTCTTTTAAAAAAAATAAATACAAACTTTTGCATCTGTTACAGCGACCATTTTAAGAGATAAATCTCTACTTATTAACGTCAGTGTAACCATGCCAATGGGGCCAGTTTTTTTCAAGACTTGGATTACATATATTCAAGTAACTATTCTATCCCCACAATAATTATCCACAAAAGCCAAACACAATAACAAATAACTCACAATTACAATAGTAGGCTCTGGAGATTCTTCAAGAGGAAATGGTTTGAAAGGTCAACCTTACAATAAACTGAAATGATAATGTAATTAACACAAATATTGACCCATATTGCACATTGATCCCCACACAACTAAAATTTGATGGGAGAATAAATTCTCAACATTCAAATGAAGACACAACGTGCTTAAGTAACTCATCGGATCAAGCACATCTCTGGAGAACATGGATGGGTGACGTTTTGGGTCGGGACCTTTCTACAGACTCTTTGATTCAAAAGTTATTGGCATATTTATTCTCCAACAGATATTCCATCGATCATTAGGTGGCTTGGATATGTTAGTATGGATGTAAATGATAAATTATGGATAAATTAACAGAATCTTATGCGCTGAATCTTATGTGGACTTTCCTGCGTCACTGGGCTGTTGTTGACAAAGTCTACTGAATAATAAACATGTCAATACATTAAATATTTGAGTATAGAGAATGTATTTAATCGGCAAATAAGGGGCCTCTGTGGTGGCACAGTAGCGCAGCTTGTAGAGTTCGATCCTGACTACGTAGACCCGGGTTCGATCCCGACTACGAGTGCTGTCTGTACGGAGTTTGCACGTTCTCCCTGTGACCTGGGTGGGTTTCCTCCGGCTGCTCCGGTTTCCTCCCACATTCAAAAGGACCCTGCAGGTAAAGCCAGCAAGTCCGATCAAGGATGGCCCGAGGATCACCAATGAGGTAGATAGTAGTTCGGCACTGCTCTCTGGTTGTGGTGGGATGATTCGGTTTCCTGATAAACATACATACCACATACATTAGGCTAACTGGTCTATAGTTCCTAGCTTTTTCTTAGAAGGAATGACATTAGCCACCTTCCAGTTATCTGCTACCTCACTGGTGGATAACAACTCTAGCTTCCCACAGGGTTATTGTATATACCTGATCAGGCCCCAGAGATTTATCTACCTTCAAACGTTTTAGAAATCCCACACTTTACTTTAAACTTTAGAGCAAGAGTTCCCAACCTGAGGTAAATTTACCCCCAGGGCGTAAATTTGTTGATTCTGGATTTGTACATATTTTTTCTCATTGACTGGCTGTGTTTGGCTCTGGTATACCAGAATCTGTTCATCATTAGTTGTTCATAAATAAGTCTTATATGCTATTAAATTGTTATGTGCTGTTAAAGTTGCCTGGGGTAAACGGGGCGAAAAAGGATGGGAACCCCTGAGTAAAATCAGGCCCTTCAGCCCACTGGGTCCATACTGACCAGCGACAACCCTGTACATCAGCATTATTCTACATGCTAGGGAGAGTTTACAATTAACAGAAGCCAAACCTTTACGTCTTTGGAGGGTCCTTTTCCCACAATGGCAGGCAGTGACTAGTGGGGCGATCTGGAATGGGGAATTGAAGGCAATGTCTCCAAGTTTTTGCGGATGACACTAAGCTTGGGGGGCAGATGTTAGCTGTGAGGAGTAGATGAAATGGAGCGCGGGAGGAAACCGGAGCGCCCGGAGAATGCCCACGCAGGTCACGGGGCGAAGGTACAAACTCCGTACGAGACAGCACCTGCAGTCAGGATCGAACCCGGGACTCTGGCGCTGTAAGGAAACAACTCTACCGCTGAGCCACACTGCCCCACTGTGCCGCCCTTCTGATGAAACACGGGCTATTCCCACGGCAATCCTGGTAACTGACCCGAGTTACACAGGGTCATAGAAACATAGAAACATAGAAATTAGGTGCAGGAGTAGGCCATTTGGCCCTTCGAGCCTGCACCGCCATTCAATATGATTATGGCTGATCATCCAACTCAGTATCCCGTACCTGCCTTCTCTCCATACCCCCTGATCCCCTTGGCCACAAGGGCCACAGTTAACTCCCTCTTAAATATAGCCAATGAACTGGCCTCAACTACCCTCTGTGGCAGAGAGTTCCAGAGATTCACCACTCTGTGTGAAAAAAGTTCTTCTCATCTCGGTTTTAAAGGATTTCCCCCTTATCCTTAAGCTGTGACCCCTTGTCCTGGACTTCCCTAACATCGGGAACAATCTTCCTGCATCTAGCCTGTCCAACCCCTTAAGAATTTTGTAAGTTTCTATAAGATCCCCTCTCAATCTTCTAAATTCTAGAGAGTATAAACCAAGTCTATCCAGTCTTTCTTCATAAGACAGTCCTGACATCCCAGGAATCAGACTCTGGTGAACCTTCTCTGCACTCCCTCTATGGCTTCGTATATCTTTCTCCACGGTAAAAGTGGAGGCGTAATGTTCATTGAGGACCTCACCCATCGACTGCAGCTTCGGGCGAAGCTTTGGTCTTTGAGGGGCCCTGGTCCCACCCTGCCCCTTATTCCCTTACGGCACCTGTTGTCGGGAATTTGGGGAATTTTCAGGACAATGAGTAAAATCAACGTTGGCATTTAGGGAGAGTTTAGAAAAAAAAAAACAGGAAAAGTACAGATTAAAGTGAACTCTTGGGGCGAGACCAAGATGGAAGGTTCCAGAGACTTGATTAGCGGTAGACAAAAAAAAAGCTGGAGAAACTCAGCGGGCGAGGCAGCATCTATGGAGCGGAGGAATAGGCGACGTTTCGGGTCGAGACCCTTCTTCAGACTTGATTAATGCTCTATTTTCAACTCCACAAGTAACCACTGTGCCATGGGAGTATAGAAGTTGTACAGTTACTCTGGTTTGTAGCTACTCCAGCAGCTTGGGCTTACTCACACTGCATTCCGAAGTGCACTGATAAGGCCTTTGCATAAACCGACTTGTTTGATTGAGTCACCACTGATCTATGAGCTGTTTTATTTTGAGTCCGAGCCTGTCTGAGTTAAATCAGAATGCTGGAGTAACTCAGCTCAAATGCATTTCGTTGCCTCTGTACTGTACACTGACAATGACAATTAAAATTGAATCTGAATTGAATCTGAATCCGAATCTGAAGCGGGACAGGCAGCATCTCTGGAGAGAAGGAATAGGTGACGTTTCGGGTCTTCGACCCGAAACGTCACCTATTCCTTCTCTCCAGAGATGCTGCCTGCCTCGCTGAGTTACCCCAGCATTTTGTGTCTATCTTCGATTTAAACCAGCATCTGCAGTTCCTTCCTACGCATTGGATACGGGTTATAAAGTTCCCTACCTCAGCACCATCGCAATTTACACACGCCCAACGATTTCATTTGCATTTTACCATGTGACAATCAGCATCAAAAGCTGTGCACAGTGACCTAAGCAATGACCAATTTGGCGCGTGTGGTATGCATGCAACATTTACTTCATTGCGTATACCCACTTGAGTCAGAGTCGGAATTAGTGTCGGCTGTTAGTGACACTGGCTTGATGTCAGGGCTGTGGGAAGATTGCAGAGATTGCTTCAAACCTCACGATACTCGGTGCTCAAGGCAGCATGAGACCCTCTCTTTGCGCCTGACGGTATCTTCGACAGTGACTTCTGACAGGGCCCACCGCGCCAAACCGCAGCAACATTAGGCACCCACGCTAACGGCTCTGCGCCCCGCCACTGACTAGCCTTGATGCCATCAGGATTTCTTAAAAAAACAGGCTTGCCTGCCAAAGCCCCATCAAGGATTCACAAGTTCACACGTTTTTAGGAGCAGAATTAGGCCATTCGGCCCATCAGGTCCACTCCGCCATTCAATCATGGCTGATAGAAAGATAGAAACATAGAAAATAGGTGCAGGAGTAGGTCATTCGGCCCTTCGAGCCTGCACCGCCATTCGATATGATCATGGCTGATCATCCAACTCAGTATCCCATCCCTGCCTTCTCTCCATACCCCCTGATCCCTTTAGCCACAAGGGCCACATCTAACTCCCTCTTAAATATAGCCAATGAACTGGCCTCAACTACCTTCTGTGGCAGAGAATTCCACAGATTCACCACTCTCTGTGTAAAAAATGATTTTCTCATCTCGGTCCTAAAAGACTTCCCTCTTATCCTTAAACTGTGACCCCTTGTTCTGGACTTCCCCAACATCGGGAATAAACTTCCTGCATCTAGCCTGTCCAACTGATCTCTGCCTAATCCCATTTTCCTGCCTTCTCCCCATAACCCTTGGCAAACGTTCTAATCAAGAATTTGTCTATCTCTGCTTAAATATTTCTGACTTGGCCTCCGCAGCCCTCTGTGGCAATGAGTTCCACAGATTAACTACCCTCTGACTAAAGAAGTTCCTCCTCACCTCCTTTCTAAAAGAGCGCCCTTGAATTCTGAGGCAGTGACCTCTGGTCCTAGACTCTCCCACCAGTGGAAACATCCTTTCCACATCCACTCTATCTATGCCTTTCATTATTCTGTAAGTTTCAATGAGGTCCCCCCTCAACCTTCTAAACTCCAGCGAGTAGAGGCCCAGGCAAAGGCAAACCACTCATTCCTGGAATAATTCCTGTAAACCTCCTCTGGACCCTCTCCAGGGCCAGCACATCCTTCCTCAGAAATGGGGCCCAAATTTGCTCACAGTTCCAAAATATCAGTGAGAATACCACAGTATAAACATCAAGACGAAAATCAAAACCTTGATAGATTTCAGAAAGTCCGTTGAGATATGATAATTGTAGTTCCCCTTGAAATTAAAAAAAAGGATATAGGGCCTTGTACGCATTGCAACATGCTACGTGGTAATAAAAAGGGCTGAAATGATACTGATGCATTCCAGCCTATTGAAGTCACCAGCTGCAGCATGTCTAAGGAATCTGGGCTGACAACTCAATTCAAAATTGGAGGCATTCTACATTTTCTGAGCTGAGATCTTTCAGATAAGATAGAGTCATGGTGTCACTGAGTCTGACAGAGGTGTACAAAATCATGAGAGGAATATTTTGGGTAGATGTACAGAGTCCCTTGCTCTGAGTAGGGGAATCAAAATCCAAGGACATAGGTGAAGGCTCTCCGCGGATGCTGCCTTCTCCAACATTTTGTGCTGTGCGTAAGGTTTCAGCACCTGCAGTTCCTTGTGTCTCCAGTTATCTGACTCTCACCTCATTGCTGTTTGAGAAGGCTGGTGGTGCAAATTGGTTGTGTACTATTTGCAACACAACAAAGTGTCCTGATGTTCCTGTAAAATGAATCAATTTGCCTTTGTACGAGCAGATTGTGCACTGAATAGCTGAGTTGCAAGTCCCGGTTGACTCATTCATTGAAACTTATTCCTTAACTTAAACAGTTACAACGCAAAGCAACTGGCCCCCATGATCAAAATCCAGGAGACGGTTGTAGACAATGTGTGACTTTTTCTCCAGTTATCCTGCCGGCACTGAGCAGAAACTCTGAGGACCATGAGAACAGACAGAAACACACTGTATGGAGAGCGATCATAGAAACATAAAAACATAGAAATTAGGTGCAGGAGTAGGCCATTCGGCCCTTCGAGCCTGCACCGCCATTCAATATGATTATGGTTGATCATCCAACTCAGTATCCCGTACCTGTCTTCTCTCCATACCCTCTGATCCCCTTAGCCACAAGGGCCACATCTAACTCCCTCTTAAATATAGCCAATGAACTGGCCTCGACTACCCTCTGTGGCAGAGAGTTCCAGAGATTCACCACTCTCTGTGTGAAAAAAGTTCTTCTCATCTCGGTTTTAAAGGATTTCCCCCTTATCCTTAAGCCGTGACCCCTTGTCCTGGACTTCCCCAACATCTGGAGCAATCTTCCTGCATCTAGCCGGTCCAACCCCTTAAGAATTTTGTAAGTTTCTATAAGATCCCCTCTCAATCTCCTAAATTCTAGAGAGTATAAACCAAGTCTATCCAGTCTTTCTTCATAAGACTATCCTGACATCCCAGGAATCAGTCTGGTAAACCTTCTCTGCACTCCCTCTATGGCAATAATGTCCTTCCTCAGATTTGGAGACCAAAACTGTATGCAATATTCCAGGTGTGGTCTCACCAAGACCCTGTACAACTGCAGTAGATCCTCCCTGCTCCTATACTCAAATCCTTTTGCTATGAAAGCTAACATACCATTCGCTTTCTTCACTGCCTGCTGCACCTGCATGCCTACTTTCAATGACTGGTGTACCATGACACACAGGTCTCGCTGCATCTCCCCTTTTCCTAGTTGGCCACCATTTAGATAATAGTCTGCTTTCCTGTTTTTGCCACCAAAATGGATAACCTCACATTTATCCACTTGCTGAAGTCCCAGTGAATCCATTTATCATTTGGGACTGAGTTAAGTCATAGAGTCGTACAGCACAGAAACTGCCCCTTCAAGCACAAGGTCCACTTTAGTTTGGATCAGTTTTATTTATTTCAGTTTAATTTAGGGGATTGTCACTTCTCCGTGGATTGTCACCTTGTCGTGGTGGAGAAGCTTGTGTGGACCAGAGATCCTGAGAGCGATGCTGTCTGGAGCTATGCTGCTGGTAGGGCCACACATACCAGGTCGAGGGGGGAGGTCCCTGACAAAGAGCAATCCAACCAAGACCTCAACGGTGGAACAGGCGGAGGACGATGGCTGACCTTAGTGGAGCTAACATCACAACGGCTGGGAAGGCGGATGAAGGCTGCAGCAGAAAAGGGTCTCCGGTCGTCTTGGACTCCATGCCACTGGATCCTGACCCAGACCTGCCAAGGACCGTGTGGTGGCTGTCTGTGCACCAGTCTCCCCACGTTAAACAAAGTCACTCACAGGCGTCCTCGGATAAAGGGAATAGCACCCTGGAGACACCCATGGTCAGCCATGAACGAAGGGAGCCTAAGAAGAAGTTTAGTTTAATTTAGTTTAGTTTAGGTCAGTGTAATTTAGACCAGTTTAGTTTAGTTTAAAGATACAGCACGGAAACAGGCCCTTCGGCTCATGGAGTCCAATTAATTTTTAGTTCATCAGTTTAGTTTACTGTCATGTGTACCGAGGTACAGTGAAAAGCTTTTGTTGCGTGCTAACTGGTCAGCGGAAAGACAACACATGATTACAATCGAGCCGTGCACAGTGATTCCACTCTGCCCGTACACTAGTTCTATCCTACGCACTAGGGATAATTTACAGGGTGAACGTGCAAACTCCGTACAGACAGCACCGGGTCATGGTCAGGATCGAACTGGGGTCTCTGGCGCTGTCAGGCGGTAACTCTACCGCTGCGCCGCCGTGCCATGAAGGTTGCGTGTGGCCTATGGGCCAGAATTCACCGGCATCATTGCTGCAGACCCTACCGACACATGTGGCATGATGCTGATGTCCCAGTGAATGGCTGGCACCTGTGGGCATGCACAGTGCATATTTCAGGAGACTATTGAGCATGTCATGGCATCATACAGCAAGGAAGCAGGCCCTTCAGCCCAACTCATCCATGATGGCCAGTATGCCCATCTAAGCTAGCCCCATTCGCCTGCATTCGGCCCATATCCCTCTAAACCTTTCCTTTCCTTATACCTCTCCACATGATGTTACAGCACCTGCCTCAACGACCTCCTCTGACACCTTGTTCCATACACCCACCACCATCTGAGTGAGAATTATATCCTGCCACCCTCACCTTAAATGTTGCCTGGATCTTAATTCCCCTGCCCTGGGTAAAAGTCTCTGTGTATTCATCCTATCTATTTCCCTCAGGATTTTACACGCCTCTATAAGATCGCCCCTCAGCCTCCTGCCCTGTCATAGTCATAGATTCATAGAGTGATGCAGTGTGGAAACAGGCCCTTCAGCCCAACTTGCCCACACCGGCCAACATGTCCCAGCTACACTAGTTAACCTGCTCGTGTTTGGTCCAAATCCCTCCAAACCTGTCCTATCCATGAATCCATCTAACTGTTTCTTAAACGTTGCGATAGTCTCTGCCTCAACTACCTCCTCTGGCAGCTTGTTCCATACACCTACCACCCTTTGTGTGAAAAAGCTACCCCATTTCCCCAGCTCTTTAAACCTGTGTCCTCTGGTCCTCGATTCACCGACTCTGGTCGATCTATTCGTCTCATGATTTTACACGCCTCAATACGATCACCCCTCCTCCTGCGCTCCAGGGAATAGAGTCCCAGCCTACTTAACCTCTCCCTATAGCTCAGACACTCTAATCCTGGCAATATCCTTGTAAATCTTCCCTATGCCTTTTCCAGCTTGACAGCTCCTTTCCGAGGAATTTCCAAGGTATAAAGTTCTCGCCTTTCACCATAGCTGAGGCCCTTGAGTCCTGACAACATCCTAGTAAGTATTTTCCACGCTGTACAATAACTAATTTACTCCTATGCAAAAATTATAATATTGTTTGGATGGAACCCGAGTCCCTGGCGCTGAAAGGCAGAAACGCTACCGCTGCGCCACCGTGCCGCCCCAAACACGGCAAATTAAATGGTTTAATTTAGATAGAATTTCTAAAAATAGCTAGTGACAGTAATCATAAAAGTGCCTCGTTATTGTAAAAAACTATTTTGTTCCCTAAGGCTCTTCTGGGAAGGTCAAACTACCATTGATTCCTGGTCCCAATTGCGTGTGGCTTGAGCCTCCAGGGTAATTAACTTTTTAATGACCTCGTCAAAGAGAGATCGCCAATAAAATTGGAATTGCCATTGATGTCCACTGACGGTGAAAGGAATGTTTACAAACCTGCTTCTTAAGGTACAAAGGGCGCAGTGCTTTATTCCAGACCGAAACGTGGGCGAATGGGGGACCTCCTTAGATGGGGCATGTTGGACCGGCTTGGATGAGTTGGGCCAAAGGGCCTGTTTCCGTGCTCTATGACTCTATGACACTCTGACTCGAACTGTAGTCCATTCTTTGCACACTGAATGTTTACCAGCCAAGTATTGATTTAGTTTTCAAGAAGGAACTGCAGATGCTGGAAAATCGAAGGTACACAAAAATGAAGCGGAGAAACAGGCCCTTCGGCCCATCAAATCCACGCTGACCTGCGCTCCCCATACACTTGCACTATCCTACATACTTTGAGAGAATTTTACAATTTTACCAAATGTGATTAACCTGCAAACCTGCACGTCTTTGGAGTGTGGAGAGGAAACCGGAGCACCCGGAGAAAACCCACGCGGTCACTGGGGGAATGTAGTGGGAAAGAAAGCTTGCGGGGAATATAAAAACGGACTCTAAAAGCTTCTTCAGATATGTCAAAAAGAAAAGATTAGTGAAGCCAAATGTAGGTCACCTACAACCAGAGACAGGTGTATTTATAAAGGGCAACAAGGAAATGACAGAATAGTTAAATGAGTACTTTGGTTCTGTCTTCACTAAAGAAGACACAAACAATCTCCCAGAAATACCAGGGGACCACGGATCTGATGGGAAGGAGGAACTGAAAGGAATCCACACTAGTCAGAAAATGGTGTTAGGTAAACTGTTGGGACTGAAGGCAGTTAAATCCCCAGGGCCTGATGGTCTGCATCCCAGAGTACTCACGGAGGTGGCCCTAGAAATCGTGGATACCTTGGTGATCATTTCCCAATGTTCTCTTCACTCTGGACTTTCAAAAGGCCTTTGGCAAGGTCCCACACCAGAGATTAGTGTGCAAATTCTTTGGATAGGGTATTGACATGGATAGAGAACTGGTTGGCAGACAGGAAGCAAAGAGTAGGAATTAACTGGTCCTTTTCAGAATGGAAGGCAGTAGCTAGTGGGGTGCTGCAAGGCTCGGTGCTGGGACCCCAGTTGTTTACAATATATATTACCAATTTAGACGAGGGGATTAAATGTGACATCTCCTAGTTTGCAGATAACACAAAGTTGGGTGGCAATGCTACATCTTGCACTAAATGTTATTCCATTTATCCTTTAGCAGATGGCTTGACTGTACTCATGTACAGTCCTTTCTCAACTAGAGAGTGGTCCTGAGCTACCATCTACCTCATTGGAGACCCTCTGATTATCTTTAATCGGACTTGCCTAGGCTCTATCTTGCACTGAACCTTGTTCCCTTTATCCTGCATCTGTACACTGTGGACGGCTCGATTGTAATGGAACAGTGTAGTCTTTCCACTGACTCGACAGCACGCTAACAAAAGCTTTTCACTGTACCTCAGCACAGGGGACAGTAATAAACTAAGCTAAAACTAATCTAGCCTCAAAAAAACCCAAATAGTCTCCATAAATTACTTAATGTATGGAACCTTGTTATTTGTAAACGCTCCTCATTCTTTGATTGTGACCTTTCTTTGATTCGTAAATGATGTTTTTCATACTCCGAGCCGGAGTAAATCCATTAGCATTTATAAACGTCGAGACAGCGTCATCGCATAAATATCACCACATGAGAAGTAGCATATGTAATTAAATAATCAAATGTCAGCCGAAAATATTTCCAGAAATTGCATCAAAGTTGGCTTCATGTAGGACAATCAGGCCTACTCTGGAAATGACAAAGAGCCACACAGATAATGTCAGCATTTACAACTCTGGAGCAGAAACGTTATTGGTTTCTCTCTCCACAGATGCTGCCTGACCTGCTGAGTGTTTTTGCATCATTTTCTACCTTTGGTAGGGGTGGCACGGTGGCGTAGCAGTAGAGCCGCCCCTTCACAGTGCCAGATACCCGGGTTCGATCCTGTCTATGGTTGCTTATCTGTACGGTGTTTGTACGTTCTCCCCGTGACCTGCGTGGGTTTTTTCCGAGATCTTTGGTTATCTCCCAAACTCCAAAGACGTACCGGTTTGTAGATTAATCGGCTTGGTATAAATTTTAAAACGTCTTTAATGTGTGTAGGGTAGTGTTAATGTGCGGGGATCGCTGGTCGGTGCAAACTCGGTGGGCCGAAGGACCTGTTTCCGCGCTGTATCTCAAAACTTTTTCCACTTTAATTACATGCGCAAGCTTTTAAAGCAGTGGCTCCCAACTTATCTCATTCACGGGCTGAATATTGATCAAACATTGCCCAATATTTTAAGACAGCATGATAAATGAATTGATAGTCCTGCCAAAATGATTGGAGTTTTCAAAACATTTTGTTTTTGGCTTTGCCGCTTATTACTCTCAAAATGTAAAGGATGGAAACATGGAACAGTACTGTACCATGACACAGTGGTAGAGTTGCTGCCTTACGGCACCAGAGACCCGGGTTCGATCCTGACTATGGATGCTGTCAGTATGGAGTATGCACGTTCTCCCTGTGACTGCGTGGGTTTTCTCCGGGAGCTCGGGTTTCCTCCCACACTCCAAAGACGTGCAGGATTGTAGGTTAATTGGCTTCAGTAAGTGATAAAATTGTCCTTTTTGTGTGTGTGTAGGTTAATGTACGGGATGATTGTTGGTCAGCGCAGACTCAGTGGGCCGAAGGACCTGTTTCCGAGCTGTATCTCTAAAGTACAAAAGTCTAAAAGTCACCCACAGTGTAAAGATACATGACAATGGGAATAATATTTAATACAAGATAAAGTCCAGTACAGTCCGATTAAAGATAGTTGGCAAGACTCAGCATTTTCTGCTTTTATTTCACTTTCCCAGCAATTGTAGTTCTTTACTATCTTCCTGATTAAATATTACTGATTATGTGCCATGTTGTCACCTTCCCCTCAGCTAACAATGAGCCATTCTGCATCACTGTATCATCATCTAAGGCGGCACAGCGGTAGAGTTGCTGTCTTACAGCACTTACAGCACCAGAGACCCAGGTTCGATCCTGACTACGGGTGCTACGGAGTTTGCACGCTCTCCCCTTGACAGCGTGGGTTTTCTCCGAGATCTTCGGTTTCCTCCCACACTCCAAAGAAGTACAGGTTTGTAGGTTAATTGGCTTTCTATGAACAGAAATAGTTGCTTCTGTGTCTAGGACAGTGTGAATGTGCGGTGATCGAAAATCGGCACGGACTCAGCTGGTCGAAGGGTCTGTTTCCGCGCTGTATCTCTAAACTAAACTAAACTAAATCTGCCTTGATCTGTCGTTTCAAGCCTTACCCTTCCAAATCTCTCGAGTCCCCCTCGCCCCTGACCCTCAGTTTGAAGAAGGGCCTCGAAATAATAATCCTCAAAATTGTGGATATTTGCAATATTAATATTTAATTCCCCATAATTCCTCCACAGAAAAAAATTCAAAAGCGTCTCAAAATTAACTTGTGAAGTATTTTAAAAATTAAAAGAATATTTTTTTAAATATATGATTTATGATATTTCAGCTTCAACTTTAAGCCCAGGCATGTTTCAATCTCTTCCGCACCGACCAAGATACAAGATACAAGAGATACAAGATACGTTTAATTGTCATTTGGACCCCTTGAGGTCCAAACGAAATGCCGTTTCTGCAGCCATACATTACAAACAGATAGATCCAAGACACAACAACACAACATAATTTACATAAACATCCATCACATCATTGTTGTGATGGAAGGCCAAAACACTTATCTCTCCACTGCACTCTCCCCCCCCCCCTGAAGTCAGAGTCAAAGTCAAAGCCCCCGGCTGGCGATGGCAATTGTCCCGCGGCCATTAAAGCCACGCCGGGTGGTGCGAGGTCGCACACCGGGTCTTGATGTTAGAGCCCCCGGCGTGCGCTCGCAGAGTCCCGCGGCCATTCCAAGCCGCGCGGGGGCTCCAACATCAAGCAGCGCTCCTCCACCGCTCCACCCGCTCCGGACTCGGCCAGCCCCGCGACGGCGATGGTGAGTCGTAGCACCAGAGTCCCCGGCTTCTTCCTGTTGGAGGCCGCTCCTCGTTGTGGCCCCAACGACAACGGAAACCCGACGAGAAAAGTTCGGGTCTCCAGTGCAGGGAGAGATTTAAAAAGTTTCCCCCCCCCTCCCCACACACACACACACCCCAACAAAAAATAACAAAAACTACATTAAAACACAGACAGAAAATAATAAACCGCGGACAGACTGCAGAGGCCGCTGCTGACCAGAGTCGCGCCGCCCAGTGATCCCACACAGTAAAGATAGACACAAAAAGCTGGAGTAACTCAACGGGTCAGGCAGCATTTCTGGCGAGAAGGAATGGGCGACGTTTCAGGTGGTTCTCGACCTGAAACATCACCCGTTCCTTCTCTCCAGAGATGCTGCCTGTCCCCGCTGAGTGACTCCAGCGTTTTGGGTCTAACTTTACTCTCTGTGCTGCCCTCTCTTGCAGACACCACCTCAGATTGATTTGAAAAATCCGTGTTACCTCAGAAAAATAGTCACTGGTTTTTCTTTAATCCTAGCATGTTGAATCGTTTGTGGAATATTTTTACTGTTGCCTGAAGAATGGAAACCGTCAGGAATAGACTCCACGGGACGGTTGAAGTTTGTCTTATGAGTGGGAGCATGTGAGCATGAACTTAAAAGAACAAAATAAAAATAAGTGTTTCTAATTAGGAATGTCGGAAGCCAGTTACAGTACTTTGTCCGTGGAACTGGTGCGTTACCATGGTGAGAACTACATTCTGCACTCTGTATCTTCCCCTTTGCCCCAATCCATTGCAAGTCTGGTTTTATTTTCTTTATGTATATGTCAGATAAGGCATTTGAAGCAGGGATTATCGCAACGTTTGGGAAGTAATTAGACAGGTACATGGATAGAAAATAGACACAAAAAACTGGGGTAACTCAATGGGACAGGCAGCATCTCTGGAGAGAAGGAATGGGTGACGTTTCGGGTCGAGACCTTTCTTTAGACGAGTTAGAGATGAGGGAAACAAGAGATATAGACAATGATGTAGAGAGATAAAGAACAATAAATGAAAGATATGCAAAAAAAGTAACAATGATAAAGGAAACAGGCCATTGTTAGCTGTTTGTTGGGTGAAAACGAGAAGCTGGTGTGACTTGGGTGGGGGAGGGATAGAGAGAGAGGGAATGCTGGGGTTACTCGGGGGGGGGGGGGGAGAGTGCAGTGGAGAAATAAGTTTATTTGGCCTTCCATCACAGCGATGTGATGGATGTTTATGTAAATTATGTTGTGTCTTGGTTCTATGTGTTTGTATGTATGGCTGCAGAAACGGCATTTCGTTTGGACCTCAAGGGGTCCAAATGACAATAAATGTATCTTATCTTATCTTATCTTATCTTACTAGAAGTTAGAGAAATTAATTTTCATACCACTGGGCTGCAAGCTGCTCTAGCGAAATATGAGATGCTCTTCCTCAAATTTCCGTACATGGATAGGACAGGTTTAGATGGATACGGGGTAAATGCAGGCGTGGGGCTAGTGTAGATGGGACATGTTGGTTAGTGTGGGCAAGTTGGGCTGAAGGGCCTGTTTCCACACTGCATGACTTTATGACTATTACTATCTGATTTGAAATAAATTTCTCCTCATCTCCTTTCTAAAGATATGTCCTTTTATTCTGAGGCTGTGCCCTCTGGTCCTCAACTCTCCCACTGGTGGAAACATCCTCTCCACATCCCCCCTCCCCCTCCCCTGTGGCGGCCTTTCACTATTTGCTAAGCTTCAATGAGGTGCCCCCTCATCCTTCCAAACACCAGCGAGTACAGGCCCAGAGCCATCAAACGCTGATCATATGTTAACCCAGTCAGCTGCAAGATCATTCTCTTCACTAAAATTTTGTATCCTAAATAAATAAATTGCAGCCCAGATACCCCAGTTAGTCAAACAATACAATCCTTAAATGGGTGACAGTGTTACTTGCTGTACATCTTGCACTAAATGTTGCTCAGTTTAGTTTAGTTTTAGTTTTGAGATACAGCCCACCAAGGGACATGTTGGTCGGTGTGGGGCTAGTTGGGCTGAAGTGTCTGTTTCCACACTACACCACTATCATTACATGACTCTATAGTATTATCTGATAATGATGTGGTACCATCCAAAACAAAGCCTTTCACCGTACCACGACAATAATAATAAACATAGAAACGTAGAAAATAGGTGCAGGAGGAGGCCATTCGGCCCTTCGAGCCTGCACAGCCATTCAATCTGATCATGGCTGATCATCCAAAATCTGTACCCCGTGCCTGCTTTTTCCCCCATATCCCTTGATTCCTTTAGCCCCAAAAGCTAAATCTAATGCCCCTGTCCCACTTAGGAAACCTGAACAGAAACCTCTGGAGACTTTGCGCCCCACCCAAGGTTTCCGTGCGGTTCCCGGAGGTTTTTTGTCAGTCTCCCTACCTGCTTCCACTACCTGCAACCCCCGGCAACCACCTGCAACCTCCGGGAAACGCACGGAAACCTTGGGTGGGGCGCAAAGTCTCCAGAGGTTTCCGTTCAGGTTTCCTAAGTGGGACAGGGGCATAACTCTCTCTTGGAAAAATCCTGTGAATTGGCCTCCACTGCCTTCTGTGGCAGAGATTTCCACAGATTCACAACTCTCTGGGTGAAAAGGATTTTCCTCATCTCAGTCCTAAATGGCCTACCCCTTATTCTTAAACTGTGTGACCCCTGGTTCAACTTAAACCTCAGCCTAAAGCTAAGTCTCTGGAAAGTCAGTGTGCTGTTCACTCGCTGCTGTATTGTGCCATTGCTCATTGTTCTCCAGGTAACCTTCAGTAAATCAATCAATCAATTAAGAATGGCCTTCCATTATGGAGAAGCAGGCCAGCTTGTAGCAGTTCAGGTGAGTTTTAACTGGTACGTGGGGAAAGAAAAAGTCATTTACTGAAGTGTCCAGCCATTTAACAGCACAAAGAGCGCCAGCAATCGCTGTAACTAACAGGCTTTACAGTGCTGTGGCAGAAGTTAATCAGACTCTGTGTTCCCTGGAGCCATCTCATTGACACCCATTGACTCTGCCTGAGTGTACACACAACCACCTCTGCCTATTCCTTCAGCTACACCTACTGGTTGGTGAAAGTATTGCAGGAGAAGACAGCTCACCCTTGTTCTTGGTTACTTGGTCCTCCAAAACATTCCAACTGGAATTTAAACTGGAGGTGGTGAAGGGAGGGATTAAGCCAGAAAGGGTTATTGGGAAGAAAGAGCTACTTTAAATTTAGTTGCATGTGGTTGGGTAACTATAGTTTGGTGGAGATTATTCCATGCTTTAATTGTGCGGGGGAAGAACTAATTGCTGTACACGTCTGTCTTTGTAGCTGGGATCACAAATTGGATCGAATGCCCTCGTCTGCTCCTAATTGGTTTGGGGTTGGTGTAGGTCTTGTGATCTATGTCTAGCTGACCATTTAACATTTTGTAAAAACAGGTCAAACGGTGAGCTTCACGTGTGTCTTGGAGAGGGTTCCACCCCCACCAGAGAATTCAGAAGTTTGGTGACACTCGCTTCTCTCTCATAGGTGTTAGTAACAAATCGAGCTGCCTGTCTTTGGACACGTTCGATGGATGAAATGTTTTTATCTGTGTATGGGTCCCAAGCTGCAACTGCCTAGTCCAAATGAGGTCGAACGAGGGTGAAAAACAGCTTCTCCTTGACAGAAGCTGAACAATGATGAAAGTTGCGCGTCAGGAAGTTTAGGACACCTGTTGCTTTCACTGTTGCATGATGAGTCTGACCATTCCAACGCAGATCATTTTGCAATTTGATGCCAAGACACTTAGTTTGTTTGGATTCTTCAAGGGTGACACCAAGTATGTTGTAGGATGTGACGGTACACAGAATTGCTGGAGAAACTCAGCGGGTGCAGCAGCATCTATGGAGCGAAGAAAATAGGCGACGTTTCGGGCCGAAACCCTTCTTCAGACTGATGGGGGGTGGGAGGGGAGAAGGAAGGAAAAAGGGGAGGAGGAGGAGCCCGAGGTCAGGGGGATGTGTGGAGACAGCTCGAGGGTTAATGAAGGGGAGGAGACTGCAAGGGCTAGCAAAATTGGGAGAATTCAACATTTATGCCATCAGGATGCAAGCTGCCCAGGCAGAATATGAGGTGCTGTTCCTGCAATTTCCGGTGTTGCTCACTCTGGCAATGGAGGAGACCCAGGACAGAGAGGTCGGATTGGGAATGGGAGGGGGAGTTGAAGTGCTGAGCCACCGGGAGTTCAGGTAGGTTATTGCGGACTGAGCGGAGGTGTTCGGCGAAACGATCGCCCAACCGCCGCTTAGTCTCCCCGATGTAAATCAGCTGAAATCTAGAGCAGCGGATGCAGTAGATGAGGTTGGAGGAGATACAGGTGAACCTTTGTCGCACCTGGAACGACTGCTTGGGACCTTGAATGGAGTCGAGGGGGGAGGTGAAGGGACAGGTGTTGCATTTCTTGCGCCTGGATTCCTCTTTCTGGTGACACGCATGGTTTCACATTTGGAAGGGTTGAACTGCATGCCCCATTGTTGTGACCACTCAACCATAGTATCGAGATCCTTTTGGAGAGCATCTTCATCATCAGTTGACTTAATTGGACGGTACATCAAACATTCATCAGCGAATAGTCTGGTCGTACTTGCGACATTTTCATGGATGTCATTTATGTAACGCAAAAATGGGTGTGGGCCAAGTACTGTGCCCTGAGGTGTACCACTCAACACTGGATGCCAATTGGAGCTCTTTCCGTTCACACACACATGCTGAAGACGTTTTGTCAGGAAACTGGAAATCCATCGTTTCGTGTTGGAACGAATACCATAGAAGTCAAGCATCCGAAGCAGTCTCTGGTGTGGGATGACATCAAATGACAAATAACATCAACTGCACCCTTGGTGCAGTGTTATCAGTACGACAGATATAAGATATGTGGGAAGGAGCTGTAGATGCTGGTTTATACCGAAGATGGAACACTAGAAGCTGGAGTATCTCAGCGGGCGATGACTATATGGCTTTTTGTAACTATAACAGAGGGCTGTGGAGGCCAAATCAGTGGATATTTTCAAGGCAGACATAGATTCTTGATTAGTGCGGGTGTCAGGGGTTATGGGGAGAAGGCAGGAGAATGGGGATAGGAGGGAGAGATATATCAGCCATGACTAAATGGCAGAGTAGACTTGATGGGCCAAATGGCCTAATTCTACTCCTATTCCTTACGACATTACAACGGTATATAGACCTGGTTATAAATCAGATTTCAACTACTTCCATTGAAATTTGAATGCTTTAGTTTCAGATTTGGGTTTAATACTGTCATGTGCACCTACGATGCCACGCAATGTGCCAGTCAGCTGGACATTGCCGCCCCATCTGTCGTCTGTGGAAAGCTTCTTCCGGACCAACACCTTTGACCACAAGTCCATCGGGCAGTGGTCAGCACGGAATGTCCTGCAGGCACTGCAGGGAAAGGACTCGATGGATCCGGTGGCGTGGTTCCCAGAGCAGACTGCCCAGCTTGTCTGGCAAAATGCCTAATCGCCAGAACTGACCAACAAGTACCAAGACCTGGCTTGGCTGGCGGTGAGGGGAGCCCTCTCAGTTAGATCCTTCCTGCACCGTCGGAACCTCACCACCAGCTCATGCTGCCCCCGGGACGGTTGCGGTGGAGAGGAGACGGTTGCCCACCTCTTTGCAGAGTGTGGGTTTGCAAAAAGAGTCTGGAGAGGTATGCAAGGGTCCCTGGAATGATTTATCCCGAACAGCTCCGTCACAGAGGACTCTGTGATTTACGGAATGTTCCCAGGGACACATTCGGAGACTGACATCGAGTGCTGCTGGAGGGTCATCAACTCGGTCAAAGACGCTCTTTGGTCTGCCCGAGCGTTGCTCACCACCCAGCAGAGCGAGATGTCCGTCAGGGAATGTTGCCGACTGGCCCACTGCAGACTGCAGGAGTACGTGCTAAGGGACTCGCTGAAGCTTGGTGCAGCCAACGGCAAGGCTCGGTGGGGGAGGGCCACAGTCTAGGGTCCTTCTGCTGCTGGACATGGGGGGCACGGTGTGGTGGAGACGCCCCTCAAATTAAATTAAGGGAAGGTATCCCACGCCAGGGGGCCACATGAGTAGCACGGGTGGGGGACATTTGTTGTGGAAATGAAAATGTCAGATGGAATTTTCGCACTGTGTAAACACTGTATATATTTATTACTTGGACAGGGGCCACAGAGTGGCACGGGTGGGGGACTGTTTGGTGAAATTTGACAAATGTAAAAAAATTGTACTGGAAAAAAATTTGTATAGTCTCCGAAAATGTCGGATGAATTTTGTTTGTTTGAATGGTTCAGGAATTGTATATATTTATCAATTGAATAAAGTCTATTTTGAAATTAAAAAATGCTGACCAGCAGTGCAAGATATCCGTCGGGGAATGTGGCTGACTGGCCCGCTGCAGACTGCAGGAGTACGTGCTGAGGGACGCACTGAAGCTTAGTGCAGCCAACGCCAAGGCTCGGTGGGGGAGGGCCACAGTCTAGGGTCCTTCTGCTGCTGGACATGGGGGGGCAGGGTGTGGCGGAGACGCCCATCAAAAATAAGGGAAGGGATTCCACGCCAGTGGGTGGGACACATAAGTGGCAAGGGTGGGGGGGATTTGTGTAATTTGTGTAAGGGAATATTGTAAGCAGTATTTAAGAAGGAACTGCAGATGCTGGAGAATCGAAGGTACGAAGTTTCCCCAGCTTTTTTGTGTACCTTTGTAAGCAGTATTGTTGTCTGTTATGCAGAATCTAGCCTTCCAGAATGTCGGATGGAGTTTTGTAAGGATCATGTATTGTTTTTTAAAATTTCTTGAATAAGCCTTGATTTTGTCTTGATTATATTTATGTAGAGTATTATCTACAACATGCAAAAGTATATTTTGAAATTTAAATGTTGATCTGCAGATTAGTTGGCTTCTGTAAATGTGGCTTGTGTGTAGGATAGAACTAGTGTATGGAAATGTGTAAGAAGGAACTGCAGATGCTGGTTTAAACCGAAGATAGACATAAAAAGCTGGAGTAGCTCAGCGGGATGGGCAGCATCTGCGGAGAGAAGGAATGGGTGACATATCGGGTCGAGACCCACCCGAGGCATCACCCTTTCCTTCTCTCCGGAGATGCTGCTGGTCCAACCTTCCAAGTTCCAAGACCAGTCCAAGTTACTCCAGCATTTCGTGTCTATCTTTACTGTATGGGAATGCTGGTCGGCACGGATTTGGTGGGCCGAAGGGACTGTTTCCGCATTCTATTGCTAAATTAAACTAAACGAAAAAATTAAAACATGCCTCTGCTTAAAGTTGAAGCTGAAATATCATAAATCATATTTTCAAAAAAAATAAAAATTTTAAATGCTTTACAATTTATAATCTCCCTGAGAGGTGATTACAGTTAATTTTGAGAGACTTTGAAAAAGATTTTGAGCTGGAATTATGGAATTGTGGGATATTAAATACATGTTTTGTAAATGTGCACTATTTTGAGGATTGTTGTTCAGCAGGACCTGTTTGTAAACAACTTAAAATAGTATCCGATATCATGATTGACTTTGTATGCTGGAAGAGGTCACAAACAGTGCACTGTCTAAATGCGCATTGAATCCCATTAAAATCTGCTTACATACAATCCTAATGATACTGATAACTGCCAAAAATCAATATCATTATTTAAAGGTGCAATAAAATAACTCTGATTTCGTAAAGGATGCAAACACAGATGGTAAACAAAGCAATATTCATAACAAATGGCTTCATGCATTTCTAGGTGTTTTTTATTCATGACGTACGTCTCTGTGCTTTCTGTCAGCTGTTAACATTTTCACGTTTTCACCATTAGTCGCAGAATATATATTATTGCCCGTCAAGTCCCAGTATTGCAAAGGATTGTAGAAACAAGGAACTGGTTCTTGTCTGAAGATGGGTCTCGACCCGAAACGTTACCCATTCCTTCTCTCCAGAGATGCTGCCACGCCTGTTCCGCTGAGTTACTCCAGCTTTTTGTGTCTATCTTTTCTTCGAACTGCACATGCTGTTTTGCAAAAAAAAAGTCCCAAAGTGCTGGAGTAACTCAGCGGGTGAGGCAGCCCCCCTCGAGAACATGTATCGGTGGCGTTTCAGGTCGGGACCCTTTTCACAAGTTCACAAGTTATAGAAATAGTAGAAATAGCCCATTCGGCCCATCGAGTCTACTCTGCCAATCAATTATGGTTGATCTCTGCTTCCTAATCCCATTTTCCTGCCTTTACCCAATAACCTTTGACACCCATTCTAATTAGGAATTTGTCTAACGCTGCCTTTAAAAAATCTCCACTGACTTGGCCTCCACAGCCCCCTGTGGCAATGAGTTCCACAGATTAACTACCCTCTCACTAAAGAAGTTCCTCCTCACCTCCTTTCTAAAAGATCGCCCTTTAATTCTGAGGCTGTGACCTCTGGTCCTAGACTCTCCCAACTGTGGATGGCTCGATTGCAATTTCCGCTGACTGGTTAGCACGCAACAAAAGCTTTTCACTGTAACTTGGTACACGTGACAATAAACTAAACTAACTTAAATGAAAAGTTTGCAAGCACAAAAAACAAGGGCAGATCCTCTTGTACAAATCTAAAGCAAACAAAAATGGATCTAATTTCTGTGCAAAGGTGCCTAAAGAAGACACCTGGAATTAGCTGAGGTGGATAATATCATAGCGGGGAGGTCTTGCTGGAACCTGTACAAAACACAGGCTTGGGCACTGCATTTAGTTCAAGTCACAGGATTAGAGGAAAGATCTGATTGTACCAGCAAGCGTACAGAGAAGCTTTACAAGGCTGCTGCCAGGACAACAGAACTTCACAGTGAAGAAAGATCAGATCACAAAGAAAAAATAATCTTTGGAATGGTGGAAGCTGAGGGGGAAGTTACTTATAGCGTCTCAAATGACGAGCAGCTGCATAGAGCTGCATACAGTGAAACTGCATGGAAGCAGGCCCTTCCGCCCACTGAGTCCCAGCCAACCAATGATCAGCCGTACACCAGTTCTATCCTACACACTAGAGACAATCTTACCGAAGCCAATTAACCTACAAACTACGACTTTGGAATGTGGGAGGCAACCGGAGCACCTGGAAAATAATCCTCGCAGTCACAGGGAGAACGTACAAACTCTGTATGGACAGCACATGTAGTCAGGATAGAACCTGGGTCTCTGGCGCTGTGAGGCTGCAACTCTACCACTGCACCATTGTGCCATCCCATGGACCTAGAATTGTGAGGTTGGATTAGGTGTCCCACTTTCACGAGGTAATTCACAAATCCTCCCGAGTTTTCCCCTTGATTCAAACTCGCAGAATGTTCGTAACGACTCCGTAGGAGGCCGTAGGAGTCCGTAGATATATCGTAACGGCTCGCTATGCCAGCCGTAGGTACTCGGGGCATCAGGTAAGACGGGACGTTTTTTCCAAGCCCGATGAAAAATGTCCACGAGTAAAAAAAATAGTCGGGATGAAGAAAATGGGGACTTTTTACTCGTAGTTAGTTCGTGGACAGAACGTAGTAGGCCGTGAGGGTAGTCGAAGGTAGGCGTGGGTACTCGTAGATATTGGTGGGTACTCGTAGCTCGGCAGCTGGACAGAGAAAACAAGGCGAGTGAAAAAAAAGCTTAAGTCAACATCAGCACGTTCGTGAGCATATTCCTGGAAGGTCGTAGCAGTTCGTAGATTATCAAAATCTTGATTTTTTTTTTAGGTCCTTTAAACTCGGCAGAGGTTTTGGATTAAGTGGTGAAAGTGGAACAGGCCCTTTAGGATACAGCATGTTCACAGTTATGGATACAATCGGGCAAATACCTTATTTCTCCGCCATAAATCTCTATGATTCCAACAATGGCTTCTGCCCAATGCTTGCTAATGTTGGAATGATATAATGGAACAGCCAAAACATTTTTCTTGGGCATAAGTAGCAGAAAGATAACAGCTGGGATTCAGTAATACAAACAACTTTAGCATATTTTCAAGGATTCAACAATTTTGCAAATTTTAGCCTTGTCTAATCTCCCAATTGTGTAACAATTTAACAATGTAGTGTCAGCTCGTGTTTAACAAGTCTGGCGTCTTATTTACGATCTTTAATTTTTCCAGCCTGACTGTGATGAATACTCCCATCATTCCTGAGCCCGCTGTCCCTCGAATTCCGGCTGATGAAAGACCATTTCTATAAAACATTTGTGGAACATGTGACATGTTTCTTTAAATTAAAGCAAAATTGTTATTTTAATCTAGGAATATAAACTGCGCTTTTACAAGTAATTCTTTCCTGGGATGTTGGAAAGAACTTAGATTTCTTCCCAGTTTCTTCCCAGCTGTTACCAGGCAACTGAACCATCCTATCCACAACACGAGAGCAATCCTGAGCTACCATCTACCATGAGTCTGAAGAAGGGTCTCGACCGGAAACGTCACCCATTCCTTCTCTCCAGAGAAGCTGACTGTCCCGCTGAGTTACTCCAGCATGTTGTGTCTATCTTCGGTGTAAACCAGCATCTGCAGCTCCTTCCTATACACTATTTTCTACCTCATTGGAGACCCTCGGACTATCTTTAATTGGACTTTGCTGGACATTATCTTGTACTAAACGTTATTCCCTTTATCGTGTATCTGTACACTGTGTGGACGGCTCGATTGTAACCGTGTATAGTCTTTCAGCTGACTGATCAGCACGCAACTAAAGCTTTTCACTGTACCTCGGCACACTTGAACATAAACAAAATTAAATTAAATTAAAGGTAGGCACAAAATGCTGGAGTGACTCAGCGGGACAGGCAGCAACTCTGGAGAGAAGGAATGGGTGACGTTTCGGGTTGAGGCCCTTCTTCAGCCTGATCAGACAGAACTAAATTACAATGGTGCAAGCACTTTAAGAGCAAGGGATCCTCTTTCAAGCATCTATTTAACTATCCTCTCACCAAATAGAGAGCTGTCCTGAACACCCATCTACCCCATTGGAGACCGTCAAACTATTTTTAACCAGACTTTAATGGACTTTATCTTGTACCAAATGTTACCCCCTTTATTCTGTATGTGTACACTGTGAACGGATTGATTGTAATCATTTATAGTCATTTTGTTGACTGGATAGCACACAGCATAGCAACTTTTAACTGTACCTCGGTACACGGGACAATGACAAACTAAACTAAACTTAGATTGCCATTGATAATTCCAATGGGGTTCAGTATCACAATGAACTCAGAATGTAAATAGTGATATTGCAGCTTGCTTTGATTAATCTGGCCAGTTTGCGCATTAAAGGATTGTCATATTGGTGTAACAACTTTGTTTAGCCTATAGATATAGCAGAGAAATAGGCCCTTCGGCCCACTGAGTCCGTGACGGCCAGCAATCCCATCGCCTTAACACTATCCTACACGCACCATCTTACCGAGCCAATTAGCCTACAAACCTGTACGTCTAGTGTGTGAGAGAAAACCGGAGATCCCGTAGAAAACCCACGCAGGTCACGAGAAGAACGTACAAACTCCGTACAGACAGCACCCGTAGTCATGGTTGAACCCGGGTCTCAGGCGCTGTGAGGCAGCAACTCTACCGCTGCGCCACCGTGCCATGCCGCCTGCCAATATAAATGAATAAACAAGAGAATGAGTAGTTATTTTATAATTATTTTATTTTTTGTGGGAACAAAGTAATTCCAATTAGTTATTCATGTTAAGAAAGATCCTTAACTATTGACGGATAGATCAGACGTCCCTCTTTACACAGCAAGAAAAAATAAAACGGGAATATGCCATTCGTCTCTTATCTGCTCTGACATTCACTTAGATCATGGCTTATCTTTTGTCTTGCGCCTCATTCCTGTACGGGACCCAAGTGAACGAATTCCCTTAGTATCTAAGTCCCTTAATATCTAGTATCGAAAGCCGCATTTGGAGTTACTGTGAGCAATTATGGGCACCATATCTGAGGAAGGGTGAGCTGGCTCTGGAGAGGGTCCAGAGGAGGTTTACAAGGATGATCCCAGGAATGAGTGGGTTAATTTTTGATGAGCGTTTCATGGCACTCGCTGGAGTTTAGAAGAATGAGGGGGGACCTCATTGAAACATACAGAATCGTGAAAGGCTTGGATAGAGTGGAAGTGGAGAGGATGTTTCCACTAGTGTGAAGGTCTAGGATTAGAGGTCATAGCCTCAGGATTAAAGGGCGTTCATTTAGGAAGGAGATGAGAAGGAATTTCTTTAGTAAGAGGGTGGTGAATCAGTGGAATTCTCTGCCACAGAAGGCTTTGGAGGCTGTCAATGGATATTTTTAAGGCAGAGATAGATAGATCCCCAATTACTTTGTGACTATCCTCAACACTTTCATACTCTTTATGCAGAAACCATTACATTTCTTCGTACCAGAGTTTGTTGCGTTAAGCTGAAGTTTTTTGTTGCCCCAGAGATTGGCTGGCATCTGTGGGCGTGCAGAGTGCACATTTCCGGAGACAATTGATCCTGAAACTTGGCATGAGTCATACAGCAGGGAAACAGGCCCTTCAGCTCAAGCTAACCAAGATGCCCCATCTAAGCTAGTCCCATGTGCCCGCATTTGGCCAATAAACCTTTCCTATCCACGGCGAATAGTGTCCCGACCCGAAACGTCACCTATGCATGTTCTCCAGAGATGCTGCCTGAACCGCTGAGTTACTCCAGCAATTTGTGTCCTTCAACGATGAATGGTATAGAAGGGAGGTAGTAAGTTCCCAAAGGAGTTGACCTTGTTTTTATGGCATGGGCTTTCAAAGAGATGAAGTTTTCATTTAGGAAGGAACTGCAGATGCTGGTTTACACCGAAGATAGACACAAAGTGCTGGAGTAACTCAGTGGGTCAGGCAGCATTTCTAGAGAAAAGGAATAGTTGATGCTTCAGATTGAGACCCTTCTTCAGAGTTCTCTCTCTTGAAAGAGAAGACTAAGGAAGAACTTACTAGAGTTTTTTGAATTATTTAAAGCTTTTTAAAGAATGGAGATAGTCAGTTTTTATTCCCAGGGTTGGGGAAGAGGGGAAAAATAACATTGGTGTGCCCACACATAATGGGGAGATAGGTCTGAGTTTGAAAAAGGGTCTCGACCCAAAACATGGGGTGGAAGATTGCAACCTTCACGTGGTCCGCCCTTGTTCGACTAATGCAATCAACTCGACGTGCACAAACGGAAGATCAAATAGAACAAGTTGTCCTACAACTTTAGGCTGTGCACGCCACACGCAAGAAGAAGAAGACCCAAAACTACACCTATTCCTTTTCTCCAGAGTTGCCGCCTGACCCGCTGAGTTACTCCAGAATTTTGTGTCTATCTTCTTGTTTTCCTTGACTCAGAATCTTAAGGTGCAGCCCATCAGGAACAGGGTACTGATTTTGGATGATCAGCCATGATCATATTGAAAGGCGGTGCTGGCTCGAAGGGCCGAATGGCCTACTCCTGCACCTATTTTCGATGTATCTATGTTTCTATTTTCAGTCTCTGATGACGTTCCCCATGCTAGTCGTGACCCAAAAGGGATCAAACTGAATAAGGGATATGGAAACTATTGCAATCCAATCGGTTATTGGTCCGTGATCCAGGAAGCTCTGATTTTTGTCCATATTTATGACAGAGAAACATGTTTGCTGCAGGGAACTCGTTTTACCTTTGCTCTTTCCCAGACCCGATAGGAATTGCAAAATCCAGAATCGTTTCGAATCTTTTCTGAGAACTCGCAGTCCCAGTGGGAGCCTCAAATTACAGAAAAGTACATCTCCATAATTTAAATATATTTGTTCATTCAGATGTTAAGCTCACGATCGCTTTTCTAAACTGGAACTTCTGAATTTATGCAAGAGCGTGTCCATGGTAACTAATCTCTCGTGCTCTATATTTAAACACAGCGCAAAATGCTTTTGAGTCTGCATTGTAAAGGTGTATTATGTGGATGTTTATTCAAAGATACTGATAGCTTTCAATTCAGTAACCTTGCAGCTTTTTTAGATGAACAGTTCAGCATAAGCCCTATTATTGCCGTTCACCAGGGGCTGATCTGTGGCAAAAAGTATATGCCTTTTTTGTAATGTTGCTTCTCAGACGCTTCCCCCATTATATACTATGTTTACATATGTGAATATGTAAACATAGTATTCTATGTTCTATCAACAGCATATTCTGTTGTGCTGCAGCAAGTAAGGATTTCATTGTCTCATCCGGGACATATGACAATAAAACACTCTTGACTTTTGATTTATCTGTGAAAATTAGTTGCAAAATCACAGGACATGTCTTTCTTTTGCTTTTGCATTCCACCTTCGAGCGGCCCAGCCCGAGTGAGGAATGGCGCTCCCGTCGGAGGGCGGCAGCTTCGACCACCCCGGGCCGCGGTGTTTGAGCCGGCCCGTTTGCGGGGTTCGGTGAGCCGCGGGACTGTTTGTGCCATCGCCCGGTGGGGAATCACCTCAGCGCAGAGGGCGAAGAGGAGGGAAGGGACTGCAGCACTAAGATTTTTGCCTCCACCACAGTGCTTGTAGGATACACTGTGGTGGATTTTAATTTGTGTTTATTGTTGATTATTATTGTATGATTGTATGTATGACTGCAGGCACGAAAGAAGGGTTTCGGCCCGAAACGTTGCCTATTTCCTTCGCTCCATAGATGCTGCTGCACCCGCTGAGTTTGTCCAGCTTTTTTGTGTACCTTCATTCTTTTGCTTTATCTGAATGTATTATTTGTATACATTGTATAAGCAGGCAAAGAATCTCACTGTTCCTAGTCACATGTGACAATAAAGTATTTCCTATTGCTATTAGACTGTCCTGATGCATAGAAGAGCAGAGATCTGACGGAGATGATAGGGCGGCACGGTGGCGCAGCGGTAGTGCTGCTGCCTTACAGCACCGGAGACCCGGGCCCGATCCTGTCTACGGGAGTTTGGACCTTCTCCCTGTGACCATGTTAGTTGGTTTTTCCCCCATACTCCAAAGGCGTACAGGTTTGTAGATTAATTGGCTTTTCAGTAAAATTGTAAATTGTCCCTGGTGTGTGTAGGACAGTGCTTGTGAGGTACTTAGACAGTAAGAATTGGCAAACTCCGCACAGACAGCACGGGCAGTCAGGATCGAATCGGGGTCTCTGGCGCTGTAAGGCAGCAACTCTACCACTGCGCCACCGTGCTGCCCATATATATATATTCCTCCCCCCACTCAGCCATGTGTAGACGTGTACATGAGTAACTCGGAGCTAGATAAAAATGCTGGAGAAACATAGCGGGTGAGGCGGGACCCTTCTTCAGACTGAGTAACTTGGAAGTCAGTGCATCGGATGATAGAGTGGATGATGTCTGAAGAAGGGTCTCGACCCGAAACGTCACCCATCCCTTCTCTGCAGAGATGCTGCCGGCCCCGCTGAGTTACTCCAGTTTTATTGTGTCTGTCTTCGGATGATAGATAGAAGTGTTTCCGTCAATGTGTGAGTGAAATAAAAATCTCCAACTATCTTCACTGTCATCTCTCATCAACTCTGTGAGGAAAAGCCCTTGCAATGGTTTTAAACCTTTGACGGACCTGGTAATGTTCTTACCACAGCCGGGCCATGTTGAAATTTGAGACTATTAACGCAGTGATTTGTATCACCCCAGTTTATCGTGACAGCCTTGAATTCCAACATAGTACCAGTTCTGCAAAGGATGGAAACCTCTGCCGCAAACGTACAAAGGATCACATATCCAGTGCCTACAACGGGACTTACCAGTCGCAAACGGAAGGCAACAGAACATCATGTGAAGTTCCTTGCATGACTACATCGTTATATGTGGATCAGGCTGCAATGCAGCAGATGTGGATTTCATACGTCTCTCTGCATTAAGGTTCATTGTGTTCCTTTTGGCTGTTCCACTCACACAGATGAGGATCATCCCTGTCCCAGAATGTTTCCCCAGCGCAGGTACATGTTATTGTGCAACAACCAGTGTTTGATCGGCAGCATTCTGTGGTTCCGGATGAAGATGTGCATTGCACACATCTTGCAGACTATGCTTAATGTTACCATCAAAGATAGACACAAAATACTGGAATAACTCAGCAGGACAGGCAGCATCACTGTAGAGAAGGAATGGGCGATGTTTCGGGTCGAGACCCTTCTTCAGTCTGATGTCAGTCAGACCCGCAAAAGCTCCTGACATCAGTCTGAAGAAGGGTCTCGGCCCAAAACGTCACCCATTCCTTCTCTCCGGAGATGCTGCCTATCCCGCTGAGTTACTCCAGCTTTTTGTGTCTAGCTTTGATTTAAACCAGCATCTGCAGTTCCTTCCTACACATTTAATATTATCATCTTCCACGAGCTGTTTCCATTTTAGCGACTGAATCACTATGATAATACAAGCTCAACACCCATATGACTGACATGGACACAGCTTTTTGTAGAGCACATTTAATTTAATGTAGTTTTGAGATACAGCGTGGAAACAGGCCCTTCGGCCCATCGATTCCTCGCCAACTAACAATCACACTTGTTCTATCCTACACACTACGGACAATTTACAGGAGCCTGCTACCCTACAAACCTGCACGTCTTTGGAAGTGTGGGAGGAAACCGGAGCACCTGGAGAAAACCCACGCATGTGGTCACGGGGAGAACGGACAGGCTCCATACAGACACCGTTCGTAGTCAGGATCTCTGGCGCTGAGAGGCAGCAACTCCACCGTGCCGCCCCTACATCATCCAAACATATGCTTGTCACATCGTTGCCTCCTGTAGCCTCTGATATATTTGGTGTTGGAATCCACTGAAGATGCAGCATTAATTGGCAAGCTGACTCAGTCACGAATAAATCAAGTGTAGGATCCCACACACTAAATGAAAAGTCAACAGAGAGAGCACATTCGGGAACACGTAAGAAGAATGTTAAAAATCATAGCAACTGCACTTTCAGTTTGTTTATCCTCGACTCCAGTGTTCTCGACCATGGTAAGCCTCCGAGATTCATGACTCATTAGCCAACAGGCTGCTGCCCTGTCACAGTGAATGCTTGATTTACCATCACTGATGGTGGACCTGCTCATGGGCAAACACAGTCTTAAAACGAAAATGTAGGCGGTATTTGTCGAAGGGAAATGTTCCAACAGAATAATAACAACAACAGAGGCTGGGACTATCCCGACGTTTAAGACACAGTTGGACAGGTACATGGATAGAAACATAGAAACATAGAAATTAGGTGCAGGAGTAGGCCTGCACCGCCATTCAATATGATCATGGCTGATCATCCAACTCAGTATCCCGTACCTGCCTTCTCTCCATACCCCCTGATCCCCTTAACCACAAGGGCCACATCTAACTCCATCTTAAATATAGCCAATGAACTGGCCTCAACTACCCTCTGTGGCAGAGAGTTCCAGAGATTCACCACTCTCTGTGTGAAAAAAAGGTTCTTCTCATCTCGGTTTTAATCTTCTCATCTCGGTTTTAGGATAGGTTTGGCGGGATATGGACCAAACGCAGGCAGGTGGGTCTGATGTAGCTCGGACATATTGGCCGGTGTGGGCAAGTTGGGCCGAAGGGCCTGTTTCCACACTGTATGACTCTATGGCTATGACTCAAAGACTCTCAAGGGGCTTTCCTTCATAACCTGGATTGCTGTAGAAATAAAAGCTTCACAATGTTGTTGGCAGGACTCGAGGGCCTGAGCTACAGGGAGAGGTTGTACAGGCTAGGTCTTTATTCCTTGGAGCCCAGAGGGTGAGGGGGTTACTTATTGAGGTCATCCGTCAGAACCTTTTTTCTCCATGGAGGAACTGTCAAAGACTAGAGGGCATCGCTTTACGGTGAGTGGGGCAAAGTTCAAATGAGATGTGAACAGGTTTTATGGACGGAGACTGCGGGGTGCCTGGAACATTAGGTTAGGAGGGAGATCAGCCATGATTGAATGGCAGAGTAGACTTGATGGGCCGAATGGCCTAATTCTACTAATCCTTATGAACATGCTGCCAGGAGTGGTGTGGGGAGGTCGATATGATAGTGGTGTTTCAATGGGCATGTGGATGTGCAGAAAATTGAGGGGTGTGGCTCATGTATAGTTTAGTTTAGTTTAGTTTAGAGATACAGCAGGGAAACAGGCCCTTCGGCCCACCGAGTCCCTGCCGACCAGCGATCACCCCGTACACCAGCACTATCCTACACACTAGGGACAATTTACAATTTTTACCAGAACCAGCATGTCTTTGGAGTGTGGGAGGAGCACCCAGAGAAAACCCACGCGGTCACGTGCAAACTCCATAAAGACAGCACCCATAGTCAGGATCGAACCTGGGTCCCTGGCGCTGTAAGGCAGCAACTCTAACGATGAGCCACTGTGCTATCATGCTGATGAGATTAGTTTATCTTGGCATTATGTCTGGCACAGATACTGTGGGTCGAAGGGCCTGTTCCTGTGCTGAATTTTTCTATGTTCTATGTTATAAGAACCAATGTTCTGGTAATCAGGAATTCAAATTTCAGGAAACCTGCACATTATGATAAATTTGTAATTTTCATGGGAATTAGAATTGGAGAGAATATTGTGGGGATTTTAAGGCCTTCTTTGGAACTGCATACTTCAAAATTGTACCAATTGCAATCTTTATCGAGCAACTCATAGTTGGCAGTGAAGTTTAACAAACCTCATAAGTATAAAAGTGTAGAAATAAGGAACTGCAGTTGCTGGTTTACCGAGGAAAGACACAAAATGCTGGAGTAACTCAGCGGATCAAGCAGCATCTCTAGAGAACATGCGTAGGTGCCTTTTCGGATTGGGATGTTTCTGCAGACTCTGAGCTAACACGTCACCTGACCATGTTCTCCAGAGAAGCTGCCTGACCCGTTGAGTCACTCCAGCATTTTGTGTTTTTTCCTCGCAAGTGACAGTTACATCAAGCTGGAGTAACTCAGCGGGACAGGCAGCTTCTCTGGAGAGAAGGAACGGGTGACATTTCAGGTCAAGACTGAAGAAGGGTCTCGACCCGAAACGCCACCCATTCCTTCTCTCCAGAGATGCTGCCTGCCCCGCCGAGTCACTCCAGAGCATTTTGTGTCTATCTTTGGTTTAAACCAGCATCTGCTGTTCCTTCCTACACAGCATCAATTACATGACTGAATATGTAACTCCTGAAACTTGTGTACAAAGCAGTGAGTCAGATCACCTCATATGGAATATCTTTGCACGTTCGTTTATCTAATAATGACGAAACATGTTACTCATTGCAACAGTTATTGCATTTATTAATCATTAACTGCGGTCGCCTTTAGGCCATCATGCACAATATCGGAGACCGATACACACAAACATCCTTAGCGGATTAGGGCAGTTCGATCCACAGTCATTGAGAACACAACTTAATTGCTTTCACCTTCGTTAATTTGGAAGTATTTACATGGCTTAATTTGACCGCAAAAATCTTTAAAGTCACAATGTACAAAGCGAAAGTGATGTTGATATTCACTCAGCTCTATAACAGACACTGATGTACTCATTAGTGAGTATTAAGTTGGTGCTGTTGCAAGGAGGTTTCACAATCACCTGTTAACCTTGCATGGCAAATATAACATGGAACATCTATAATTCTGTTTGAGAAAGAACTGCAGATGCTGGAAAAAAATTGAAGGTAGACAAAATATGCGGGAGAAACCCAGCGGGTCAGGCAGCAACTATGGAGAGATGGAATTGGCGACGTTTCGGGTCAAGACCCTACTTCAGACTGAAGAAGGGTCTCGACCCAAAACGTCGCCAATTCCATCTCTCCATAGATGCTGCCTCACCCGCTGAGTTTCTCCAGCATATTTTGTCTAACAGCTATATTTCTCTCAGCACAGTTTAGTTTAGTTTAGTTTCGAGACGCAAGGTGGAAACAGGCCCTTCGGCCCACCGGGTCCATGTTGACCAGCGATCCCCGCAGACCAACACTATCCTACAGATTCAGATTCAATCTTTATTGTCATTGTGCAGTGTACAGTACAGAGACAATGAATCTCCCCAGATGAGCGAACATAGAATAATGAGCAATAAATATATATATGTACATACAGTATTAGTAGTGCAATTTTTCTGGGGGAAGTAGTGTCCGGGGGGGGTGACTGGCAGTCACCAAGGTGCAGAGTTAAGTAATGTAACAGCCGCAGGGAAGAAGCTGTTCCTGGACCTGCTGGTCCGGCAACGGAGAGACCTGTAGCCCCAGGACAATTTACAATTTTACCAAAGCCCATTAACCTACAAACTTGTACATCTTTGGAGTGTGGGAGGAAACCGGAGCACCGGGAAAAAAATCCACGTGGTCACGGGGAGAACGTACAAACACAGGACAAGATGGCACCGGTAGTCAGAATCGAACCTGGGCCTCTGGCGCTGCAGGGGGGTGAATCTACCACCCGTACTGTCCATAGGAGAACGTCCGTCAAACCACTATGTCAGTGCTGACATGGAGCCAATGTAACTAATGTTATCTGCCTGCACATCATCTGTAGACTCTAGTCCCTGTTTGTGTGTGAGTTTGTCTAAATGCCTCTAATATTGTCATTACAGCTGTTTATACCACCTCTCCTGGCAGTGTGCTTGTTCCATCACTAACCACCCTCTCTGTAAAATAATTGACTTGCAAATCTTCTTCATCTTTCCCCCCTCTCACCTTAAACCTCTGCCCTCTATTATTTCACATTTCTACAGTGGGGAAAAAGACTCTGACTGTCTAACCTTTTTCTACACCTCCCATCATTTAATATCAGATCTGAGTTCAATGAGTGGCAGAATGCTGCATTCAGCAAAGGATCCACAGGGAGCTGCAGATGTTCCGGCTTATCTTTAGACTTTAGAGATACAGCTTTAGAGAAACAGACCCTTCGGCCCACCGAGTCCATGCTGACCAGCGATCACCCCGTACACTAGCACTATCCAACACACTAGGGGACAATTTACAATTTTTAAAAATCAAAGCCAATTAACCTGCAAACCTGTATATCTTTGGAGTGTGGGAGGAAACCGGAGCACCCTGGAGAAAACACACGCGGTCACAGGGAGAACGTACAAACTCCATGCAGACAGCACCCATTGCCAGAATCGAACCTGGGCCTCTGGCACTGTAAGGTAGCAACTCTACCGCTGCGCCACCGTGCCGCTCAGATATAGCCCAGTTCATTATACTGACCAAACCTCCCACCATTGACACCATCGACACAATATGCTGCTTCGGAAAAGTAGCGCATAGAGCTAAGGGGATGCTGCAGAGTGTAGAATATATTCTCAGCGTTGTAGTGCATTATAGCCCTGTCCCACTGTACGAGTTCATTCAAGAGTTCTCCCGAGTTTCCCCTGATTCGAACTCGGAGATTTACGGTAATGGCCGCTTGCAGGTACTCGGGGCTTTCGTGGACATTTTTCAACATATTGAAAAATCTTCCCGAGTCTTCCCGAGCTTATCGCGTTTCCCGAGTACCTGCCATTAACGTTACGAGCCGCTAAGAGATGTCCCCGAGCTCCGACGTACCCGCTACGTACATTCTAAGAGCTTACCATGAGTTTGATTATTTTTTTAAAAGGTAGAATTTAATTCATTTATGTTGCAAACAACTGGATGTTTATCGAAGAAGGAGTGCTGCTTGAAGTGTTGTTAATCGTGTGTGCAGAGCAAATTCTCTTAAGCCACACCAATGGTATATGGTGGAAGTACTGGGTCACTGCTGTGGGTTGCTATGGTGAAGTAAGTCCACTTACTCTGCTCAGAGGTTGCAAAGAAGAGCAATGTTTCAAACCCCACTCCATTAAACTATGATCAGCAAAATACAAACTACGAGGCAGGCAATGGGAAGTCTAAAATGCAACCCAGCAATGATTTCGCAATCACAGCCCGGAAACAGGCCCTTCGGCCCATTGAGTCCGCACCGACCTGTACACTAGTTCCATCCAACGCACTGGGGACAATTTACAGAAGCCAATTAACCTACAAACAAAACTGCACTTCTTTTGGGATGTGGGAAGAAACCAGAGCACGCGGAGACTGGATAGACTCGGCTTGTACACGCTAGAATTTAGAAGATTGAGGGGGGATCTTATAGAGACTTACAAAATTCTTCAGGGGTTGGACAGGCTAGATGCAGGAAGATTGTTCCCGATATTGGGGAAGTCCAGAACAAGGGGTCGCAGTTTAAGTATAAGGGGGAAATCTTTTAGGACCGAGGTGAGAAAAACATTTTTCACACAGAGAGTGGTGAATCTCTGGAATTCTCTGCCACAGAAGGTAGTTGAGGCCAGTTCATTGGCTATATTTAAGAGGGAGTTAGATGTGGCCCTTGTGGCTAAAGGGATCAGGGGCTGTGGAGAGAAGCCGGGTACAGGATACGGAGTTGGATGATCAGCCATGATCATATTGAATGGGGGTGCAGGCTCGAAGGGCCGAATGGCCTACTCCTGTACCAATTTTCGATGTTTCTATGTTTCTACCTAACGTACAACCTCTGTACGGCCAGCACTCGTAGTGAGGGACAAACCCCGGTCTCTGGCGCTGTAAGGCAGCAGCTTTACCGCTGTGCCACTGTGCTGCCCAATGTATTGTAGGATTGCCTTTGAACTGTTTCACTGTAGTTAGGTACACCAAACAATAAAGTACCATTGGACCACTGAGCCAAACTGTGAAGTCACTTTATAAGATGTATCTGAACATACAAAGCACTATTTTGATTTATAATGCAGGGAAAAATAAGCCTGGAAGAGAGCAAAGAATAATGAACCGAAGCAAGTCGGTGGGGAAATGGCAGAATGCAAAGTTCAGTATTAAATCCCTTCCCCTCCTAGTGTGATGGCTGGGCGGCCTCTAGTGGTTGTGACCGGTAGTGTTGCTTTGCCCTTCATGTTTCTTAGTCCCAATATAAAAGTGCTCCAAGAATCTATTACCTGCCAGGCTTTGTCCCGCCCCTCCTCTCTTCCAGCTTTCTCTTCACGCCCTACAGTCAGGAGCGGCACGGTGGCGCAGCAGCAGAGTTGCTGCCTTACAGCGCCGGAGACCCGGGTTCGATCCCGACTACGGGTGCTGTCAGCACGGAGTTTGTACATTGTCCCTGCGACCATGTGGGCTTTCTCCGGGTGCTCCGGTTTCCTCCCGCACTCCAAAGACATCATAATCATACTTTAGTAGCCAAGTATGTTTTCGCAAAATACGAGGAATTTGACATGGGAGTTTGTAAATTAAGTGGCTTTAGTAAAATTGTCCCCATTGTGTAGGATAGTGTTAGCATACGGGGTGATTGCTGGTCAGTATGGATTTGGTGGGCTGAAGGGCCTGGTTACATGCTGTACAGTATCTCTAATGTCTAAAGTCTAATATAAAAAATCCAATTAGGTGGCAAAAAGCAGAATTAAATGGAAGGAAAGATTTCTCCGTTACCAACTCAGCGGGTCAGGCAGCATCTCTGGAGGACATGGATGATGGATAGGTGATGTGTTGGGTTGGGACTCTTCTTCCGTTGGCTAATATTAATGAATGTTTAAACTGAGAGAATTTATAAAACATTTACTTTTTAAACATTTCCTGTGTATAAAATCAAAACAAAATGATGTTCCAACTTGTGAACCTCGGACTGAAGCAGAGTACCGATCCAAAATGTCACCTATCCATGTCCTCCAAAGATGCTGCTTGACCCGCTGAGTTGCTCCAGCACTTGGTGCCTTTATTTGGCTTTTATCCTTCCGATTCTAGATGCCAAATTGGAAGAGGCTGTCAGCAGTGTTTGTGTTCCTAGATGGTGTCAAGGTAGGAGGTCAACAAATATCTCCCTGGGGAAGGGAAGTCTAGTTATTACGAAGGAGTCAATGTCATGAAGGGAAAATCCTCCTCAAAATCCAGGAAAGGTTGAGGAAGAAATGTACAGCAGTGGCGTGACGCGCTGGGTCTGAAGGAAATCGCACAATATGTGGAGGCTGATGAGGTGGAAGGTCGGTGAGAACAAGGACCGCCCGCCCTTGTAGGCCTGGGCAAAGAGGAAGAGGTGAAGACAGAATAATATGAAGTGAGAGGCCATCCAACACAACAAAAGGGGAAATCCTTGATTGTAGGCATAGGCGCTGGTGAGAACAGTGCTATGGTCAGAGCAGATGTAATGGAGGCAGGAACTAGGAGAAAGGACACAAAGTGCTGGAGTAACTCAGCATCTCTGGAGGACATTGATGGTGATGTTTCAGGTTTGGACCTTCAACCAAGGAGCAGCAGTGGAGTTGCTGCCTTACAGTGCTAGAGACCCGGGTTTGATCCTGACTACGGGTGCTGTTTGTATGGAGTTTGCCCGTTCTCCCCGTGACCACCTGTGTTTTTTCTAGGTGCTCTGATTTCCTCCCACACCCCAAAGACGTGCAGGTTTGTAGGTAAATTGGCTTCTGAAAATTGTCCCTTGTGTTTAGGATAGAACTAGTGTACGGGTGATCGCTGGTTGGCATGGACTTGAATGGGCTGAAGGGCCAGTTTCTATACTGTATCACCAAAAAGTAACCACCATTGCAATTCCTTGAGAATGGAATTTCTTGCCTGAAGTGGGAAGACAGAAAGTAGTGAGATCCTTTGGGTTTATAGTAAATGTGAACAGTTTAATCATCATTTTATTGTTGCATACACATAGATACAGTGAAAAGCTGTGTTTTGTATACAATCCAGTAAAATCACTTCGTACATCAGCATGAAGGTAGACAAAAATACTGGAGAAACTCAGCGGGTGAGACAGCATCTATGGAGTGAAGGAATAGGTGACGTTTCGGCCAGCATTTTTGTCCCGATTTTTGTCCCCAAAACGTCACCTATTCCTTCGCTCCATAGATGCTGCCTCACCCGATGAGTTTCTCCAGCATTTTTGTCTACCTTCGATTTTTCCAGCATCTGCAGTTCTTTCTTAAATAATACATCAGCACAATCATACATGACTAAAAAGGTGCAATGACTGTAGTATCAAAAAATAGCAGATGTTTTCTGAGGCAGTGCGCAAAGAATTGGCATGTTTGTACCTTTAATGGCATTCTATCTGAAAAATAACAACAAGTATACATTTCTTTTATCTTGACAAGCAAAGTCCTTATTTCTCAAGGATGAATAAGCTAGGCGATGTGCTGGAAAGGTCTAACATGATTTGAGACTTTAGACTTTACTTTAGACTTTTGGAGATACTATGCGGAAACAGGCCTTTCAGCCCACCAAATCCATACTAGCCAGCGATCGCCCCATACACTAACCTACACAAGCACACTAGGGACAACTTTACAATTTACCAAAGCCAATTAACATTTTAGCTTGACATGCCGCCCGAAGAGTATCCATGCCGCCCCTTCTACCTTCCGAAGGAATTCACCTCCATCATCCTGACTGCGGTCTACATCCCACCCCAGGCAGACTCCGTCTGGCACTGGAGGAGCTGCACGCCGTGGTCAACAAACACCAGGCGTCTGACCCCGAGGCGTTTACCACCATAGCTGGGGACTTCAACAAAGCAAACCTCAAGAAATCGCTCCCTAACTTCCACCAACATGTCTCCTGCTGCACCAGAGTCCCAAACACTCTCGACCACTGCTACACCACCATCAAGGATGCCTATCGTTCTATCCCTCGCCCTCACTTGGGTAAATCCGACCATTCCGCGGTGCAGCTTCTTCCTGCCTACAGGCAACAATTTAAGAGCGCACCCCCAGAGGTGAGGACTGTTCACACACTTCTGAAGTCCAGACATGTCTGAAGATACCGAGGACTACAAGAAGACCAGATATGACCTAGTAATGCCATCAAAAAGGCCAAAAGCGACTTTTGCCCCAAGCTGGAGGATGAGATGGATGTTCGGCAGCTGTGGCGGGGCCTGAATGCAATCACCTCCTACAAGGCGAAATCAGGAGGCAGCACACATGCCAGTGAAACTTCACTCTCTGACGAGCTCAATGCGTTTTACGCACGTTTTGATAGGGAGAACACTGATGTGCGTTCATGAGCCCCCATTCACTGTGATGGAATTTCGGTCATGGTCACTGAGGTCGACGTCAAGAAATCCTTCAGAGTGAACCCTCGGAAAGCACCTGGACCTGATGGTAGAGATCCACACTCTCCTGAAGTCCAGACACAGGGCATTCACCTCCAATGATACACGGGCCTACATGAAGACCAGATACGACCTTGGTAAGACCATCAAAAAGGCCAAAAGGGACTTCTGCTCCAAACTGGAGGACCAGACAGATGTTCGGCAGCTGTGGCAGGATCTGAATGCAATCACCTCCTACAAGGCAAAACCAGGAGGCAGCTCGAATGCCGGTGTAACATCACTCCCTGACGAGCTCAATGCGTTTTACGCACGCTTTGACAGGGAGAATACTGATGTGCCTTCCCGATCCCCCATTCGCTGTGATGGCATTTCAGTCTGTCACAGAGGCCGATGTCAGGAAATCCTTCAGAGGGGTGAACCCCCGAAAAGCGCCTGGACCTGATGGTATACCCGGTCGTGTTCTAAAAACCTGTGCGGACCAACTGGTGGGAGTTTTTACGGACATTTTCAACCTCTCACTTCTGAGGTCTGAGGTCCCCACCTGCTTTAGAAGGGCATCAAATATACCGGTGCCCAAGAAGAGTAAGGTGACGTGCCTCAATGACTATCGACCAGTGGCACTAACGCCGGTGGTGATGAAGCGCTTTGAGAGGCTGATCATTGAGCAAATCAACTCCTACCTCGACAAAAACCTGGACCCTTTGCAGTTCGCTTACTGCCACAACAGATCAACGGTGGATGCGATCTCGCTGGCCCTCCACTCCGCACTGGACCACTTGGACAACAAAAACTCAAATGTCAGGCTGTTATTCAATGACTACAGCTCGGCATTTAACACAATCATCCCCTCCTAGCTGGTTACCAAACTCTCAGAACTGGGTCTCTGCGCATCCCTCTGCAATTGGATCCTCGACTTCCTCATTCACAGACCAGTCTGTCCGTATTGATGGAAATTTGTCAGCCTCGATAACAATCAGCACGGGAGCACCTCAAGGCTGCATGCTCAGCCCCCTGCTGTACTCACTCTATACCCATGACTGCGTAGCGAAGTGCGAACTCCATCATCAAGTTCGCTGACGACACCACTATTGTGAGGCGTATCACTGATGGGGATGAGTCAGAGTACAGAAGAGAGATCGAGCAACTGTCCATATGGTGCCAGCGCCATAACCTGGCCCTCAACACCAGCAAAACCAAGGAACTGATTGTAGAGTTTGGAAGGAGTAGGAGTAGGTCGATGGTTGAAAGGGTCAAGAACTTCAAATTCCTGGGCGTGCATATCTCTGATTGTCCCCCCCCCCCCCCCCCCCCCCCCCCCCCTTCTCCCTTCTGTTTTTGATTTTTCTCTGAAGATCTTTCCTGGTCCGAGAACACTAACGCAATTATCAAAAAAGCTCATCAGCGCCTCTACTTCCTGAGAAGATTACGGAGAGTCGGCTTGTCAAGGAAGACTCTCTCTAACTTCTACAGGTGCACAGTAGAGAGCATGCTGACCGGTTGCATCGTGGCTTGGTTCGGCAATTTGAGCACCCTGGAGAGGAAAAGACTACAAAAAGTAGTAAACACTGCCCAGTCCATCATCGGCTCTGACCTTCCTTCCATCGAGGGGATTTATCGCAGTCGCTGCCTCAAAAAGGCTGGCAGTATCATCAAAGACCCACACCATCCTGGCCACACACTCATCTCCCTGCTACCTTCAGGTAGAAGCTACAGGAGCCTGAAGACTGCAACAACCAGGTTCAGGATTAGCTACTTCCCCTCAGCCATCAGGCTATTAAACCTGGCTCAGACAAAACTCTGATTATTAATAACCAATTTCTGTTATTTGCACTTTACCAGTTTATTTATTCATGTGTGTATACATTTATATCAAGGTATATGGATACATTAATCTGTTTTGTAGTAAATGCCTACTATTTTTTCTGTGTGCTTAAGCAAAGCAAGAATTCCATTGTCCTATACAGGGACACATGACAATAAACTCACTTGAACTTGAACTTGAAAAGGCTGCCAGCATCATCAAAGACCCACACCATCCTGGCCACCCACTCATCTCCCTGCTGCCTTCAGGTAAAAGGTACAGGATCCTGAAATGTGCAAAATCCAGGCTCAAGAATAACTGCTTCCCCACAGCCATGGGGCTATTAAACTCAACTCAAACAAAACTCTGATCATTAATAGTCCATTAGCACTTTATCTGTTTATTTATGTGTGTGTATATATATATATATATTCTTGTCCGGGAACATTACCATCTGGTTTGGGAATTGCTCTACCAAGGAAAAGAATGCTCTGCAGAGAGTAGTGCGTTCGTCCGAACACAGTATGGAAACTTCACTTGCCCCCCTGCAGGAACTATACATCAGGAGGTGCAACTCCAGAGCCAACAATATCACGAGAGACCCCTTCCACCCATGCAACGGACTGTTCCAGCTGCTATGGTCAGGCAAATGCCTCCGTTGCCATGCGGTGAGAACGGAGAGGTTGAGAAGGAGTTTCTTCCCAGAGGCCATTCGGACTGTAAACGCCTATCTCACCAGAGACTAATTCTACTGAACGTTTTTCCTTCCATTATTTATTATGTAAAAGAATATGTGTGTTATGATTGAGTTTATAGTTTGTTTGGTTGTTTGTCTTTTTGCACAAAAGTCCGCGAGCATTGCCACTTTCATTTCACTGCCCATCTCGTATGTGTATGTGACAAATAAACTTGACTTGACTTGATATTCATTGGTATATGGTTACACTGATCAGTTCTGTTCTGTATTTATTTATGCCTACTTTTTTTTTTCTTCTGTTGTGCTGAAGCAAAGCAAGAATTTCATTGTCCTATCTGGGACACACGACAATAAACTCTCTTGAATCTTGAGAGTGCTTTGGCAAAAGAGGAAGTAAAAAGTATCTATAAAAAAGAACAGAGCAAACAACATTCCAAATCCATGTTCCTTTTACAATCTGAACAGAAGGGACTGATCTTTTAAGATTCATTCTCCGGTTAAATTTTGTTCTGATTAAATGTTTTGATTGTGACGTGCAAGTCACTCGGTGTGAAAGGCCTTAATGGCCTTGAGTGAATCATGCAGATCATTGCTTCAGCTTGTATTACACTGCCCCGCTATCATACATTGAAACGTACCGACCGGATAGTGATAGGCTTGGATAGTTTGGACGTGGAGAGGATGTCTCCAATGGTGAGGCAGTCTCGGACCAGAGGGCACAGCCTCAGAATCCAAGGGTGTACCTTTAGAAAGGAGACGAGGAAGAATTTCTTTAATCAGAGGGTGGTGAATCTGTGGAATTCATTGCCACTGATGGTGGTGGAGGCCAAGCCATTGGGTGATTTCAAGGCGGAAATTGACAGATACTTGATTGGTATGGGTGTCAAGGCTTATGGGGAGAAGGCAGGAGAATGGGGTTGAGACGGAAAGATAGATCGCCCATGACTGAATGGCAGAGTAGACTTGATGGGTTAAATGGCCTAATTCTACTCCTATGATTTATGAAATTATGGACTTCTTAATCAAAGTGTAGTTCATGGCAACAGGACAAAATTCACCGCCTTGCACCCCAATGGATATATGGAAATAAATGCAAAGAGTGCAGGGGCATTGCAGTGGAGACGACAATTTGTTCTTCATTAATGTTGATTTTTAGATCATTAGTGGGTGTCGTGACTACAATTTCCTGTGATCCTTGGTTCGCAGGATGCAAAGTGAACGTATTTTTCTGTACAATATATATTTTTTGGTTTATTTCCGTTGATTGTCATGTGTACCGAGGTACAGTGAAAAGCTTTTGTTGCTGACTCCTTATACTGAGTTAAATCAAAGCTAGTTTCATGCTCAGACATAATTAACAATTCACAATAGGCATCGATTTTTCTCTACCGGGGCCTCACAACATGGCACTGTATTGCCACAACGGAAATTGGGCCATAACACATATCTCATTTGGTATTTCTGCCTCTTTAAGCAATTTGTTAACTCCACATCACAGTCACAATTCTTCTTTTGACATCTGGTATTGCGTGCCTCTGTAATAAAATAAAATATCATTACTTATAAGGTCATAGAGTCAAAGAATCAAAGAACTCAGAAACAGACACTTCGGCCCAACTTGCCCACACTGACCAAGATGCCCCATCTACACCAGTCCCATCTTGGCCCATATCCCTCCAAACCTATCCTATTCATGTACCTGTGCAAATGCCTTTTAAAAGATAAGATAGTACATGCCTCAACTCCCTCCTCCGGCAGCTCGTTCCATACACCCACCACCCTTTGTGTAAAAGAGTTTCCCCTCAGGTTCCTATTCAATCTCCCCACCTCACCTTAAAGCACTCACTGCTGCACAATTTGTGTTCTAGACTTCATTGATGACATTTCAATCAGGAAATTTTACAATCAAACCTCACACCATCTATCGCTTGTTGGAGGTGTCATCCTTAATGCCACCTCCACTCCCTCGCTCCACAAAAGCAACAGAGCCGCACAGCGACGCAACTGGTGTTCTGCTGCCTCACAGCGCCAGAGAACCAGGTTCAATCCTGACCTCGGGCCCTATTCCCAGGACTTTGAACATATGGAGTCGTAGTGTCAGACAGCATGGAAACAAGCCCTTCAGCTCAACGCCTATGTGGACCAGGATACCCTATTGAGGACTAGCTCTAGACCAAAGGCAGTGGTTTTGCCCTCAACAGTTCTACAGACTCAGTAACGCACAGATTTGTATTCTGCATTATTTTGTCTAAGTGTGCGCCCGTGAATGTTGGAGCTTTTCCTGAAGTAGTTCATGTTTCCATTGATTCACCTTTCCTTCAGTTGGTGGCAACCCTTGTTCAATCATGTTTAGCATCCAAACGTCGTGAACCATCGTTCAAATGGTTGCAGACATGCACGGTGGTGCGGCTCATAGAGCCACTGCCTCACGGCGCCAGAGAACCAGGTTCAATCCTGACCTTGGGCGCTGTCTGGCTGAGTGGAGTTTGCACGTTCTTTTAAGATTTAACATTTTAGACAGGCTTGCATAAATGTTTAATGCTGCTTTGGGCACAGTGATGGGTTGATGCAAGGAACCGCAGACGCTGGTTTACAAAACAAGTACACAAAGTGCTGGATTAACTCAGCGGGTCAGCCAGCGTGTGTGGAGAACGTGGATAAGCGGAGTTTCGGGTCGGGACCCTTCGTCGGACTGAAGTACTGCAATTGAGTTACTCCTTCACTTTGTGTAGCAATGTTACAAAATTTTGAAATTTAAAAAATCAAGTCTGCAATTTATCCCATCAGATAAAGCATAACAATAAGTTTAATTTGACACCTAATTCACTTTCATATCTCCAGTAATAAAAAGGTTATGGCCATTTTCATACTGGGAAATTAGCATCTTGTTCCCTATTGATTTTCTATGGACATAACAAAAATGCTGTGATCGTGGACAGTCAAAAGCCCATAACCTTCTTAAAAATTAAGAGAACTGAATGAAATGTTCAGTTATCATAGATTGAAGCATTCTGAAACAAATATAAAATAATCTTACTTGGAGGACCTGAAATTAAAGCATATAATTAGTTAGTTACCCAATTGTAGCTAATTTCAAACTTCAATTACTAGATCTAAACATCTATCCATTACTTAATAAATAATTAACATTTTTAAATAGCCCAAGTGTCCAAATAATATTCACAAATAATTCACAATAAAACATGATTTTAATATCTCATTTACATCAATTTATAGGCCAAATGGAAGGAATTTAGTGTTCAATTGCTGTAAATTAAAGTCAATTTAAATCAGCTTTCTAGTGGGTTCCTGTGAACGCGCTGGTTTCGAACGTTCACATTGCGCTGGATTTGTGCCCTCAAGTGCCCAGAAAAATACTGTGGGATATAAAGAGCCCAAAATGAACTACTCGCTATAGAAAATTTTATATGCAGGGTTATATACAAGCCCCATTTAATGTAAAAATAAGGTACATACCTTTAATTGTTTGCTTTATAAAACCCTGGGGCTGCGAGAGGTTGCGGGTTGAGAGAGTGATTTTTAAACTACTATAACTATTATACAAGGCCTTAAAAACTAATAATACCTTTTGCGACGGGGTCTTTCAGCGATTTTCCGTTAATGATTTGCGAGGCTGAACATTTTCGATTGCAACAGCCGAGTAAAAATCGCGTTTTAAACCCGCCCCCTCTAAACAGCGCCAAAATCGCGCACACGGGGTAGGGCAGATGCTCAGCCACGATTCAGGTAGGCTTTGTAACATACCTACTTTGTGTCTTTCTTTAATGATTTTTAACCAGGTACTTGATGGTTTGCAAAACACCAGTTTTGCGCCCCACAAGAGTTTGGATTCCAATTTATTGGGCCTCATTTTCCTTAATATGGCGAAATCCCACTCAATATCTCTGCCTATTTTCATAGAACATTTTTACTTTATGACATTCACCAACATTTACGTATATCAATTCATCTGCAGGACATGTATTTGGCACACAAGACGATACTTTTACTTTTACACATGTTTTACAGGTCAGCATGTGTTCCTGATTACAGAAGGTGAAACAATATCCATTTTACCTTTTGAGAGGTTACTAATATTATGGTTAAGTCCATATATTTCTGCTCTCTTTGAAATACTTTGACTTGCACAAGAAATAATAGTGAGTTCTGAGTAGATTATTAAGAGATACAGTACAAGCTTAATAAACCATGGTAACCTGGGTTGCAGAAATAAACTTAAACTATGCAGCCAAGATCAAGTCATGCTGGAGAATTTTGGGTCAATGACCATATCTTTAATATTAATTTAATACAGTACTTCTTCAAACCAATTATTTGATATCATTAGTACTACTTGTTCAACAACAAATTAGAAGTTTAGCAAAAGCAGACTAATTTAAAAAAAAACATATGTTCGTAAGAATGTTTGCAATTGAAGGTTTAGAAGAAGCCCTTTTATGGTTAGATACCTCAGACAGCTTGCTGTAGAAGTGTGAAAATATGTGATTTTTGAATAATTTGCTGATGCTGGTTTAAACCAAAGATAGACCCAAAATAGACTCTTCAGGGATTGAAGAAACGTCTTGACCCGAAACGCCACCCATTCCTTTTCTCCAGGGATGCTGTTTGACCTGCTGAGTCACTCCAGTGTTTTGTGTCTATGATATTTGAATAATTACATTGTTGAAACAGTAACAAGTTCTTCCAAACAGTCTGCATGTTTATGGTCTTTTGGAGTGCCCAAGCCCAGTTTGGATATGATTACAGTTCTTTCTCTTGGGTACTAAATGCCCTTTTCACCACGCATCATGTTCTCCACAATAAACTCAATGAACCAAAACAATTGTGAATGTTGTACGCGGTATTATCTTAATGTTCTAACGGTGCCTCTACACAACTCGTTCATTCATAGCATCCATGTTGTGAGATCAGTCTCAAGGACTATGAAATTGACAAAAGCGTGTCAGATATTAAATGATTAATGTTTTATGTGTCATTCCTAACTGTCACTGTATGTAATGTCACTTGTTGGCGGAGCACCAAGGCAAATTCCTTGTATGTGAATACTTGGCCAATAAACGTATTTATTCATTCATAAGGAGAGAAGGGGAGTGAAATGTAGTCAGAAGGTGGGATGTCGACAGGGGTGGATCGAGGGGGAAAGAGGGGCAGAATTGTGGGAGAAATGAATATGCACCAGGGTGGAGGAGGGGCACAGCAAAAAGAGGAAGGGGAAGGGGGTTGTTACTGAATCAAGGGCCAGAAGCAGGTCAGTAAGATATGACGGCATACAGACAGACAGACAGTTTGAAGAACGGGTCTCGATCTGAAATATCACCCATTCCATCTCTCCAGAGATGCTGCCTGTCCCACAGAGTTACTCCAGCATTTTGTGTCTATCTTCGGTGTAAACCAGCATCTGCAGTTCCTTCTGACACAGTACGATAAGACATTTCATCACCTGGGTGGGCTATGTGTGTCATGTGACCCCTGCAGTTTTCAGCACGTACCCATTACTATTCCCTGCCTTGGACTTCTTACAGATACAGCAAGGAAACAGGCCCTTCGGCCCACCTAGTCCGTGCCGACCAGAGATAAACCATAATCCAGTTCTAACCTACACACTGGAGATAATTTTTCTGAAGCCAATTAACCTACAAACCCACACATCTTTGGAATGTGGGAGGAAACCAGAGCACCCTGAGAAAACCCACGCAGGTCACAGGCAGAACGGGCAAACTCCGTACAGACAAGCACCCGTAGCCCGGATCGAACGCGGGTCTCGGGCACTGTAAGGCAGCAACTCTACCACTGTGCCACCCTAAATTTACAAATTGGTGCTGAAACCAGAGTTGAACCAGGGACCTCACACACTATCAATCAGGTACCAGGACCTGGTCAATGATGGACAAAAAGGTAAATGATAGCTTCCAAACATATGAACTCACCAACTATTGAGTGTTGGGTTCAATTGGAAGACAATGATGCACGCGTGTAATACTGGCTTCTGATATTTGTTGGGCCTGGCTTATTTGCTAGTTTCCGGATACACTACATACTTCAAGCCTCTCGCACTCCCACCTCCCGATGATTGTTTCCCGCAGTGCGATGCCCCCTTTCAGTATTATCTTGTCAGATACTCACTACATCTTGGTGTTTTACTGGCTGTGCTGCAATACCAGTGGTAGGTATTAGACTTGGGACGACAACCAACAGCCTCCGCTTTCCTATAACAGCAGTCATGATTAAAGCAGCACCTTAAGGAGCAAAGAAGGAAGAGATGAAGGAATCAGTAAATAATTGACTGGGCGCTTTGTTTAACGTGAGAATGACGAGGGACAAAACACATTGTTAAACGGCTCAGCAGTAGATAATTGCCATTGGGGCCCAAAGGTATAGAAGTGTGAAAACGCACACCTCCAGATTCAGGGGCAGTTTCTTCCCAGCTGTTATCAGGCAACTGAACCATCCTATCAACAACTAGAGAGCGTTCCTAAACTACTATCTACCTCATTGGAGACCTTCCGAATATCTTTGATCGGTCTTTATTGGCTTTATCTTGAACTAAACGTTATTTCCTTTTTCATGTATCTGTACATTGTTAATGGCTCGATTATAATCGTGTATTGTCTTTCCCAGACATTTTTTTACACCACCTCGGTACACGTGACACTAAACTAAACTCAACTCAACAATTTGTCCATTTCTTTCCTTAAGATGCAAGCCAAGCAAAATAAATGGGAAGCGATCCTTTGTCCGTTACCTTCTGTGTTTCAAGATTTTTAGAGATGCTGCCTAACCCACTGACTTACTCCAGCATGTTGTGTCTTTTTTTTGTAAACCAACATCTGTAGTTCCTTTTACACGTCTATCCCTTGCCTAGCTTTGTCCTGCCCCCACCTCTCTTCCAAATTTCAACCCCCTACTCTAAAATCAGTCTGAACAAGGGTCCTGACCAAAAACATCACCAATCCATGTTCTCCAGAGATGCTGCCTGACCCGCTGAGTTACTCCAGCACTTTGTGTCTTTTCCTGTATCAGCCATTGTGGCCGAAAGCATCATCATACTAGTTTAGGGAAATATGGATGCAGTTTAATAGAGCAAGATCATTTCAAAAACAGAATATCATAAATGATAGTAGAATTAGGCCATTCGGCCCAATCAAGTCTACTCCACCATTCAATTATGGCTGATCAATGTCTCCCTCCTAACCCTATTCTCCTGCCTTCTCCCCATAATCTCTGACACCACTTTCTAACTAAAGAAATTTCTCCTCAACTCTTCCCTAAAAGAACGTCCTTAAATTCTGAGGCTATGACCTCTAGCCCAAGACTCTCCCACTAGTGGAAGAATATATGGATATAATTGTCTTGGAGCTGATGATCAAGTTTTTAATAGACTGATTCCTGCTAAGAAACCTTCACGCTAAACGGAAAGGTTTCACCGTAGGGTATCTTAAGGTGAACCTTTCGATATGGCTGGTGGGTTTTGCTTGCAGTTGCTTGCATTTAGAGGACACAGGAATTTCAAACAATGTTTATTCCAATGCAGAGAATTCTTCTAGATACATGATTATATCCCAACATTTGCAGACCAGATGACATGTTTACATAACTACATACAAATACAATACTAATCTTCTCTGGAGTTTAGAAAAACAGTGTAGGATAGAGATAACATTACAGAACTAGTAGTCCAGAGGCCTAGAGCATTGATTAAGAGGTAAGAATTCCAGTAAGTATTGCCTTACTGCCAAGTCTGTCAAACCAACTGTAGTTTGATCAAACCACAACTACTTTAATGGCCTAAAAATCTATTCAGTGTTTAGGGGTGAAACGAGGAGACATTTCTATGCAGAGGATAGACACAAAATGCTGGAGCAACTCAGCTGGCCAGGCAGCATCTCTGGATAGGTGACGTTTCGGGTCGAGACCCTTCTTCAGACAGAGGGTCAGTGGGGAGTGAAATGAGAGATATGGAAGGGTAAAGTGTGAAAACGAGAGATCAAAGGATACTAAGTTCATGTGTAGGAATTTACAGAGGCCAATTAACCTACTGACCCGCACGTGTTTGGGATACGGGAGGAGACTGGAGCATCCCGTGTGGGCCATACGTGGCCTGCAAGGGTACGGAGCGGTGGAGCAGCGATGGAGGACCAGATTCATCACACAGAGTGGTGAATCTCTGGAACTCTCTGCCACAGAAGGTAGTTGAGGCCAGTTCATTCGCTATATTTAAGAGGGAGTTAGATGTGGCCCTTGTGGCTAAAGGGATCAGGGGGTATGGAGAGAAGACAGGTACAGAATACTGAGTTGGATGATCAGCCATGGTCATATTGAATGGCGGTGCAGGCTCAAAGGGCCGAATGGCCTACTACTGCACCTATTTTCTATTTTTCTATGACTCCAACGGCTGAAATAGGCCAGACTGACCCTGCAACGCTGCCACGACAACGGGCCTTCAAGAAACACTGCACTTACAGCAATCGGGACTTGAGAATGGCGCCAAATCTGGCCGACTCTTGTACACTGTCTCCATGCACTATTTCTGTACGCTTGTACTGTATCTAAGATGCGCTTATGCAAAGAAGTACAGAACTGCATGCAAAAATGCATTTCACTGTGCCTCGGTAGATGTGGCAATAAAGTAGCATTGAACCACCCGGAGGAAACCCACGCGGTCACAGGGAGAACGTGAAACCTCACGTACACAGAGCAGATAGGACCTTGTGTTCGGCTTAAAGCCGTGGAGTAGCTTCATCCCAGGACCTGCTGGCTGGGTGGTGGGACCGATTTGTGGGCCAGAGCTGACACTGATATGTTTGTGTGCACTATTGGTTTTGGAGGCGTGTCCCAAAGATCCTATAGCAGAGCAAGATAGGCTACTCCTGCTAAATGCAATGGACTGACGTGTAGTACGCCATGGAGGGGATCATGGGCATTTTTCCACGCCCATTTTAGCAACCTGAGCCTACCCAACCCGACCCGACTCGCACTGTAATCCAAAGATCTTATAGCTTCGCTATAAGATCTTTGCTGTAATCAATGTTGCGGGGCAACAGATTGTGTCGGTTAGATTCATAAATCTGTCAGTTCAAACTTCTTGTCAAGAATAAAATTTGATTTTGGTAATTGTCTTTTTTAATGTTTTTTAAATCATTTCTTTTTAAATGGCTCACAAGCCGTGTTTGAGTTGATTTTGTAGTAACCGGAACTGACCCGACTCGCAGGGTAATTGACAGGGGGGGGGGATGTTTTGTGCATGATATAGGGTTAGATTCATAATTCTGTTAGTTCATAATTCTATTGATTCTTGTTAAAGAATAAAATGTTTATAAACACACATACATGAAAATTATATAAATGTATATAACACACACAATTATATTTCTTCTAATCCAATAATGAACTTTATTTCAGACCAGACAAGGGACATTAAATAAGAAATTGTAAATAAGAAACATTGTAAACCTCCCTGCAACTTCACACACACTAGGCCTTATCTCCCCCGGCACTCTCTCGCCTGCCCCCTTACTACAATGTCTCCCCCCGGGCCCTATGCCCCTCTCCCCGCTGCCCCGGGCCCCACACTCCTCTCCCCGCTGCCCCGGGCCCCACACTCCTTCTCCCCGCTGCGGATCCAATCTTTGGCCGGAAGCAAGAAGGCGGAACATGATGGCGGAGGCTGGTTGCTAAAATGAGGCATAAAATCACCCATGAATCCGCCCATGAACGCACTTCACGTTTGCATAAGAGTAACCCATCTTGCTCTGCTATAGGATCTTTGGTGTGTCCCACCAGTGAGGAGGTATATGGTAGGCAGGTATGTGGCAAGTATTCTGTGATCTGGGGGGCAGGATGTTCGTGTACAAATAAACATTTATAAACATTTTATTCTGAAGAAGGGTTTCGGCCCGAAACGTTGCCTATTTCCTTCGCTCCATAGATGCTGCTGCACCCGCTGAGTTTCTCCAGCTTTTCTGTGTAACCTGTTCGTGTACAATGCTGTTTCTGTCAGCTACTTTAGAGATAGCGGGGGAAACAGGCCCCTCGACCCACTGAGTCTGTGCCGACACCTTGTACACAGGCACTATCCTACACACTAGGGACAATTTAGAGAAGCCAATTAGTCTACAAACATGCACGTCATTGGAATGTGGGAGGAAACAGGAGCAGCTGATGACAACCCACACGGTCACAGGGAGAACATGCAAACTCCGTACAGACAGCACCCGTAGACAGGATCGAACTGGGGTCTGTGACGCTGTGAGGCAGCCACTCTACCGCTGCAATTATATATAAAAGGAAAGTTTGGGAATCGTCCTCACCAATCTGTGTTGTCCCGTGGCCAGCCGCGTCCCCCGAGTCCACAATAACAACCGTACCCTATGTAGGCGAATATTCGCCCTGTGCCACATTTAAGCAGAGCACCCAGCTGCCAGCTGCTTTGTAGGTTCGCATGGCCAGGTGTCGTAGGCACTGGATAAAGATCACAAACACAATTACATCGTCACATGATGACAATTAGTTTAATTAAGTTTAGTTTAGGGGGTGTGAGGGCGTGGCCAAGAACGAAGGTGGGCGACCCGGCGGGAGGGGCCAACTGGAGAGAGGCGGAGATAAAACTTTTCAGGAAAGAACTGCAGATGCTGGTTTAAAATGTTGCAGTAACTCAGCGGAGAAAAGGAATGGGTGACGTTTTGGGACTCTTCAGTCTGAAGAAGGGTTTCAACTCGAAACGTCACCCATTCCTTGTCCCCAGAGATGTTGCCTATCTCGCTGAGTTACTCCAGCATTTTGTGTCTATCTTAGATAAATCTGTTCAATGAACTCGTTGTAACTTAGTCGACACCAGCTACTCTTGTGTACAGCCCAGGTGAGGACTGCTGTATGGTTTTTACCCAGTTGTATGCAGAACAAAGCATTTCACTGCACAGGGGTACATGGACAATAAAGTGTCATTCAATTGATTGAACCATTGAATAGGTTAACTTAACCTACGCTGCAGACTAAAGCCAATAAAATTTTGCACAACAATGGAAAAACAAAACCGTGCTCCAAAATCAGCTTAGTCCACGGCAGTCGGGTTACACGCGATAAACTGCAGGTAGGCACTTACCATTGTTTCCATCGTAGCGGGCCCGTTAAAACCCGCTGAGATTGTCAATTTTTGCGCTGTAAATAATGATGGAAATCGGGATAAGCGTGAGAGACATTTAGCATACTTCAGAATTCCAAAAGTGAGGTGAAATGACGGTAGATAAAAACGAGAACTGAAGGGACAACAACAGCCAGAGTGCTTGGCGAACATTGGCCGTTTGCTCACTGCATTTCATCAACAGTAAGGCATTGTTTGTGTTTTTTCTTGATTCCTTTGGCATCTAAAAATTTTCAGAAGTGATAAATCTGGCTGTAATTTTTTTTAAATCGCCCATGGTTCTCGTGGGTTTTTAAATACAAAATGAAAACGCATCTGAAGAAAAATTTACAGCCAGATTTATCACTTCTGAGAATTTTTAAATACCAAAGGAATCAAGAAAAACCACAAATAATGCCTTACTTGATGAAATGCAGTGAACAAAAGCGATAATTCCCAATATTTTCAATGTTTACCAAGCACTTTAGCTGCTGTGGTCCCTTCAGTTCTCGCTCCTCTATACCTTCATTTCGCTTCACGTTTGGAATTTTATAGTTGGGTACATGTCCCTCACACTTACCCCGACACCCAACATTTTTTTCCAGCGCAAAAATTCAACATTTTGGCGGTTTCTAGCAAAGATTTTATAGCGGAGCAAGATAGGCTACTCCTGTGAAATGCAATGGGCTGATGTGTAGTACGCTACGGAGGGGATCCTGGGCATTTTTCCCCGCCCATTTTAGTAACCGGAGCCTACCTGACCCGACCCGACTGGCAGTGTTTGATTGTTGGGGCAACAGTTTGTATGTGTGATTATAGGGTTAGATTCATAATTCTGTCAGTTCATACTTCTTGTCAAGAATAAAATTTGACTCTGGTAATTGTCTTTTTTAATGTTTTTTAAATAATTTCTTTTTAAATGGATCACAAGCAGTGTTTGAGTTGATTTTGTAGTAACCGGAACCGACCCGACTGGCAGGGTAATTGACATTGCGGGGGAAGTTTATGTGTGTGATATAGGGTATCATAATTCTGTTAGTTCATAATTCTGTTAATTCTTGTTAAAGAATAAAATGTTTATAAACACACATACATGAATGTGATATAAATGTATAGAATCATAAAACACACACAATTATATTTCTTCTGATCCAATAAAGAACTTTATTTCAGACTAGACAAGGGACATTATATAAGAAACATTGTAAACCTCCCCGCAACTTCACACACTTTAGGCCTTAATTAGACATTAGAAATGTCTCCCATCCACTCCTTCCACGGATGCTGCCCGGCTTGCACAGTTACTCCAGCGCACTGTGTTTTATTGCTGTGAAAATCAAGTTCAGCTTATGTTAGTCTTCATTCCCAGTTTTAAAATCAAAATTTGGACACATTCAGTTATCAACCAGTTATGTCATCCATTTGAGAATTTCTCCATTATTGTTGACAACTCCGGTTGAAGTCCTGCCCAGATTATGCTACAAAATGCATCCGCTTTTTCTTAGTTATCAACTTCCTTTTTCTATTAGAACTTTAAACGCAGCATAATTTAGAAGTATTGTATCTCGTAGCAGTCTTAGTCATCAATTCTCACCGGATACATAAGTTATAGGAACAGAATTAGGCCATTCGGTCCATCAAGTCTACTGCGCCATTCAAACATGGCTGATCTATCTTTCCCTCTCACCTGCCCTTATCCCCATAGCCCCGGACACCCGAACTAATCAAGAATCTATCAATCTCCACCTTAAAAAATATCTATTGACTTGGCCTCCACAGCTGCCTGTGCCGACAAATTCCACGGATTCACCACCCTCTGACAAGAAATTTCTCCTGATCTCTTTTCTAAAGGTGTCCTTTTATTCTTATTCTAGACTCTCCCACTAGTGGAAACATCCTCCCCACATCCATTCTATCCAGACCTCTCTCAAGGTAAATCAATAAATTGAAACCAAAATGAACAAAATCAATTACAAGTCAATGAATATTGATTTCTCTAACTTCAAGTAACAGTATTTCATATTTTGCTTGGGCAGCTTCCAGCCCAGTGGTATGAATATTAATTTCTCTAACCTCAAGTAACCGCGACGTTCCCTCTCTCTCCATCCCTCCCCCTAAGTCGCACCAGCTTTTCCTTTTCACCCCCAAACAGCTAACAATGGCCTGTTTCCTTCATCGTCATTACTTTTTTTCCATAACTTTCATTCATTGTTCTTGATCTCTCTAAATCATCATTAATATATCTCTTGTTTCCCTTATCCCTAGCTAGTTTGAAAAAGGGTCTCGACACGAAACGTCACCCATTCCTTCTCTCCAGAGATGCTGCCCGCCCTGCTGAGTTACCCCAGCATTTTGTGTCTATCTTCGGTTTAAACCAGCATCTGCAGTTTCTTCCTGCACAAAGAGTCACGTAAACGTGCTTTACCTGATAGTGCTACGAGCAGCCAGAAGAGTGAGGAATCCATGTGAACACAGGCAGCTCTAGGTTCACACTGAGGATAAGGAGCTGCCGGACCTCTGGTTTTCTCAAGTGTTTTTGAAGTAATGCCAGCCTCTTCAACCCTCCAGGGACATCATTTCCTGAAAGCAAGCATGCAGTAACAGCTCTATTCCAGTCATATTTTCCAATTGCCTGGAGAGACACTGCCAATGGCACAGCTCACAGCCGCAAAGATTCTGGTGAAGAGCCATATATTGGGGAAAATAAATTGTAAATCCTAACTTGTGCAATACAGGGTTATTTAAATCTATCTTTCCTGCACTGATACAAACCCATCTTTGTGTCAGCACACGTGTTAGATTCCGATTCTCGTCACATGCACCAATTCAGGTACAGTGATATTTGAGTTACAATACAATACGATGCAGCCATCATTGGCATCACATCACTCCAGTCCTCAAACAACTTCACTGGCTTCCCATATCCCACCGGATCACCTACAAAATCCTGATCCTCACCTACAAAGCCCTCTACCATCTGGCCCCCCCATATCTCACTGACCTCCTCTCCCCCTACCAACCCTCACGGTCCCTCAGATCCACATCATCCGATCTCGTCTCCATCCACAAGTCCAACCTCCGCAGTTTTGGGGACAGAGCCTTCTCCAGGGCAGCTCCCAGGCTCTGGAACTCCCTCCCCCAGCTGATCCGCAATTCCGTGTCCCTCACCATCTTCCAGTCCCGCCTCAAGACCCATCTCTTCACCTCTGCCTATCCTTAGCCCCACGTCCCCCTCCCTTTTCATCTGTGCTTGAATTGCCTCACACAGAGAGTGGTGAATCTCTGGAACTCTCTGCCGCAGAAGGTAGTTGAGGCCAGTTCATTGGCTATATTTAAGAGGGAGTTAGATGTGGCCCTTGTGGCTAAAGGGATCAGGGGGTATGGAGAGAAGGCAGGTATGGGATACTGAGTTGGATGATCAGCCATGATCATATTGAATGGCGGTGCAGGCTCGAAGGGCCGAATGGCCTACTCCTGCACCTAATTTCTATGTTTCTATGTTTCTATATGCCTCATATTGTGTTTTGAATTGAATTCTGTCTTTAATTTGTGTACTAGTCATGTCTCTACTATTTATTTCATTCCGCTTACATGTTTTTCCTCTACTTGCTAAATTTTTGTAAGGTGTCCTTGAGGCTCTTGAAAGGCGCCCATAAATAAAATTTATTATTATTATTATTATACAATTAAAAGAACACTAGACTAAGTGGGAACCCTTAGGTCCCAGCATCACACAGGAGGACTGGTCCCCCCCCCAACGCAATATTCCACCTCTCCACCAATTCCAATATTGGTGGCCAGTGGGGGGGGGGGGGGGGGATTTCGTCTCCCTCGCGGCCTAACAGCATGGATTGGAGCGGCCTTTCCTGGAGTCGGACCCGGAGCTTCAGCAGCAGGCGCAGCGTGAACTTTTCCATTGAGGAATGGGCGAACCCTTGCCGGGGGTCGCCAGAGAGAAGTGCTCCGATCGCTGGCCTGGTGGGGCTGTGGTCTGCGGAGCTTCCAGCTGCGGGCGTGGAGTGGACTTACCATCCGGTGTGGGATTTGACTTTGATGTGGGATAATGCTAGTGTACAGTCTGAGGATTTCTAGTTTAAAGATACAGCATGAAAACAGGCCCTTCAGCCCACCAAGTCCACGCCGACCAGTGATCCCCATACACTAGTTTAATCGTACACACTAAACACAATTTACAAAGGCCAATAAACCTTCAAACTGCATGTCTTTGGGATGTGGCAGGAAACCGGAGCACCTGGAGAAAACCCCCGCGATCACAGGGAGAACGTGCAAACTCCACACAGACACCAAGGTAAGGTCATGTCTCTAGTGCGTGAGGCAGCAACTCTACTGCTGTGCTACCTGACTTAACACTTTCCTGCATTAATGGTTATTAAGACTGGTGTATCTGATAATTATAGTGATAACTAGATTAAGTGGGACCCGTTGGGTCCCAGCATCACACGGGAGGGATGGTCACCCAACGCAGTATTCCACCTCTCCACCAATTCCAATATTGGCGGCCAGTGGGGGGGGGGGGCTTTATGGAGTGCTACTATGGGTGTTGTGGTCTGAAGGGACTGGTTTCCAGAGTGCTACTATGAACAGTGTAGACCAAATGGATTCTTGGGGTGAAAGCTCAGTCACTCAAGCCTGATGTGCTGGCAGCTCACTCTCGGATGGTGGGCTGGCAGTTGGCTCACGGCTATTCCTTGAAATTCCATTCCAAGCAGGGTGCAAGGACACCAAATTCAGGTGCAGTTTCCTACCATTTCAAGCAGAAAGATGCTAATACACACATATAACAATTCACAAATGTTAATGGCTGCTGTACATCAATATAGAATTATTGAATCATACAGCGTTAGTCCCACCTGCCTGCATTTGGCCCATATCCCTCTAAGCCTGTCCTATCCATGTACCTGTCTAAATGTTTCTTAAACATTGCGATAGTCCCTGCCTCAACTACTTCCTCTGGCAGCTCACCTCGTACACCCACCACCGTTTGTGTGAAATAGTTACCCCTCAGATTCTAATAAAATCTTTCGCCCTTCATCTTAAATCAGTGTCCTCCGGTCTCTACTCTGGGCAAGAGACTCTGTGCATTTACCCCATGGGTTCCCAACCATTTAATCGTCCCGTTTACCCCTGGCAACTTTAATAGCACATAACAATGTTATTTCACTTATTTATGAACAACTAATGATGTCCAAACACAGTCAGTCAATGAGAAGAAATATGTACAATTCCAGAATCAACATATTTACCCCCGGGGGTAAATTTACCCCAGGTTGGGAATCCTTGATCTGCCCGATCTATTCCTCTCATGATTTTATACACCTCTATGAGAACAGTTGGGAAGATATTTATTCCTGAGAAAATCTGTTAACATTCAACAAAATTCCATCTCTACACTTGCAAGCTGCATTTGCCAACAAGTGTTAAGATGCCAAGTATTGGGATAATATTGCTTAATTCTGGACTAAGCTAATTTTGGAGCACAGTTGGGGTTTTCCATTATTGCGCAAACATTTATTGGGTTTAGTCTGCAGCGTAGGCAAAGTTAACCTATTCAATGGCTCAATCAATTTAGTTTAGTTTAATTTAGAAATACAGCAAGGAAACAGGCCCATCGGCCCAACGGGTCTATACCGACCAGCGATCCCCGCTCATTGGCACCAACCTACACCAACGTTGGACAATTTTTACATCCACCAAGCCAATTAACCTACAAACCTGTACGTCTTTGGAGTGTGGGAGGAAACCAAAGATCTTGGAGAAAACCCACGCAGGTCACGGGGAGAACGTACAAACTCCGTACAGACAGCACCCGTAGTCGGGATAGAACCCGGGTCTCCGGAGCTGCATTCACTGTAAGGTAACAACTCTACCGCTGCTCTATTCAATGACACTTTATTGTCACATGTACCCAGGTGCAGTGAAATGCTTTGTCCTGCATACAACCGGGTAAAAACCATACAGCAGCCCTCACCTGGGCTGTACACAAGTGTCGGCACATTTCCGGCGCCGAAAAAGTTAAGAATTTATTGAAAATTTGTATCTTCTTCTTGCAGTAGGCAGCCGCTCGCTGAGTCCCTCACCCTTTTTTTCTCAATGCCCCCCCTCCACCTCCCATCCTCCTCCGGGTTCCCCTTTTGTTCAGACCAGAATGCTGGATTTAAGGGCCAAGGGCACCTCAGTTTAATCTAGGAAGAGATCAGAGAGATCACGGCAAGGTTGTGGTGGATGATAAGCATCTTATAGTTTCTCTCCACAACCTGCTGAATTTAATGGCAGGTCATTCTGATGAAGCCGAGTTTTAGTTAGAAATATAAGAAGATATTAAATTGGTTTCTGGGCTAGCTTACAGCTTATATTTAGTGTCAAATTAGGCTTTCCTCAGGTTGGGGGGTGTGTGAGATAACATTGTCTCCCAAGTGAAGGAGCTAGGAGAGAAACCTTTGAAGTAGAGATCAAATGACCAATGTTTATGTTTAGGAGGCAATAAAGGAAGAGAGGAATAGGCAGTCACATCTTTGTAAACAGATGGCCTATGTTTAGGAGGGACCAAGTGACAAGGGAACACCAGGAAAGTGGAGATCAAATGCCCAATGTTTATGGGGGAGGAGGTGATAGAGGAAGAAAGACATAGGTGGTCACATCTTTGAAGCAAGAGGCAATAAACCAGATGTCCTATGTTTAAGAGGGACCAAGTGACAAAAGAAAACCAGGGGAGTGGAAATAAAATGATAAAGCAGATGGTCAATGTTTTTAGTATATCTTGTACCATGTAAACAAAAGGCCTTTGATGTGATGCAATCTGTGGAAACCTTTTCCTGTACCTCTGACATGATTAATGTCTGTGGAAGGTGTTAAGGGGAAAAAACCCTATTTAAGGCAATGTAATTCTGTTGTTCAGGGAAGAGGACTGGGGACAGTTGAGTGTCTACATTGGTCACTTAGCTGGAATCCTCGCTCCCTTCCATCGGCCGATGTTAAGTAAAGTTTTGAACTGGTCTACCAAACCGTTTGTGTGGTGTCTGTTTATTAAGAAGCGAACCTGGTTTAGTAGTTAAGATAAGTAGCTTTTTCATTGGCGTAGTTATGCAGGCCTCGCTGGGACCACATCAACGGCTGACTGTGCAAGAGGTTGCGGAGGTTGCCGGGATTGGAAGGGAGATAACTGAGCTCTATCGGCCCCCTTGTAAGACCGACTCCCTAGAAACTCCCGGGAACGTCTGTGATCCTTCATCAGAGGTTGACTTGGTTCCCTGCCGAGGTTCTTCGAAACAGACAAAGGTAAGACCAGTTGGGCTTTATATGGGTTTTTTTTTAAAGAAGGGATTGTGTATGTATTTTTAAGACGGAATTGTGTATGTATTTTTAAGACGGAATTGTGTATGTATTTTTAAGACGGAATTGTGCATGTATTTTTAAGAAAGGTCTTATGTATATTGTTAAGAAGGACGTGAGTGGTTCCTCTCTCTGTCTATCTCTCTTTGTTTTCTTTTTCTCTCTCTACTAAGGGCTCATCAGCCTTGTTGAGATATCCGTGATTTGTCGGGTTGAGATACGGGGGTTGAGGTGTGTGTCTGGCTTATTGAGACATCCGTAGAGTTGTTGGGTTGAGAAATAAGTGACGTTGTATATTACAGTATTAAGAAGTCTGCCAAGTTGAAAAGAAACGGGGGTCTTGGTTAGCAAGTCGGCTTCGTTGAGACACTTGGGTCGTATATTAAGGAATTAAAAAGTCAGCCAAGTTGAGAAACTGGGGTCTCATTTAGTGGGTCAGCCTGGTTGATATATTTGGAACGATTCGGAATTAAGAAGTCTGTTTTCTCTCTCTCTCTCTCTCTTTCTATCTATCTATGGGGAATGCTCTGGATACCGGTCCTATATATGTGTTATTTGAATCCTATGTATAATAAGAAATTTAGAATGTTAAGTTACAAGTTGACCACACGGTTAGGGGATGATGCCTGGCCAGTAGGGGGCACATGGAATGTTGCGACACTTAAAAAAGCAGAGGTGTTGATATGGGAAAGAAAGGAATTAAAACATGGAAATCAGGAACGGAGGAGAAGCATGAGGAGAGTAGAGTTCGAAGTTGGATGGATACTGCATGTAAGAAGAGGCCGTGTGCGTGATTTTGGCGCTGTTTAGAGGGGGCAGGTTTAAAACGCGATTTTTACTGGGCTGTTGCAGTCGAAAATGTTCAGCCTAGTGAATCATTAACGGAGAATCGCTGGGGGACCCCGTCGCAAAGGGTGTTATTGGTTTTTATGGCCTTGTATGGTGGTTGTAGTAGTTTGGAGGTCATTCTCTAGATCCGCGACCTCTCGCAGTCCCAGGGTTTTATAAAGCAAACAAGTACCGGTATGTACTTTATTTTTACATTAAAAGGGGCTTCTTAAGAATCCTGTAAATTTTTCTATTGCGAGTAGCTCATTTTGGGCTTTTTATATCGCCGCAGTATTTTTCTTCACAAGAACCCACTAGAAAGCCGATTTAAAATAGACTTTAATTTACAGCAATTGAACACTAAATTCCTTCCATTTGGCCTATTAATTGATGTAAATGAGATTTAAAAATCATGTTTTATTGTGAATTATTTGTGAATATTATTTGGACACTTAGGCTATTTAAAAATGTTAATCATTTATTAAGAAATGGATAGATGTTTAGATCTAGTAATTGAAGTTTGAAATTAGCTACAATTGGGTAACTAACTAATTATATGCTTTTAATTTCAGGTCATCCAAGTAAGATTATTTTATATTTGTGTCAGAATGGTTCAATCTATGATAACTGAAAATTTCATTCAGTTCTCTTAATTTTTAAGAAGGTTATGGGTTTTTGACGGTCCATGATCACAGCTTTTTTGTTATGTCCATAGAAAATCAATAGGGAACAAGATGCTAATTTCCGAGTATGAAAATGGCCATAATATTTTTATTACTTGAGAAATGAAAGTGAATTAGGTGTCAAATTAAACTTATTGTTATGCTTTATCTGATGGGATAAATTGCAGTTTGATTTTTTTTAAATCTCACAATTTTGTAACTTTGCTAGATAGAGTTAAGAAACAAGGATAGCACTAGGAAAGGATGGAAATTATTGCAACTAGAATGCCAGTGGGCAGAGGAACAAGAGAATAGAATTAAAAGACAGACAGGAGGTGAGAAACAGGTGATGGTTCGTAAAAAATAAACCCAGTACTGGTAAATCCTCTGGAGGAGACTTCATGTCTGGCACGACAACCCTATTTGGTAATGAAGATGAGGAGTTAGATAATCTTGAGAGATGTCTACCAGTAGCAATGGCATCTTTACCTGGGACAGTTCCGTCAGTAACATCCCTATAACTTGAAGTTCTGACCTTACAAAGCTCTCCAGGATTGGGAGCACGGGAATGCCTTTCTGTGTGTAATTTGTTAAGGCATTGATGCTACCAGAACAGCTGATCATTATTAAATGTACTGCACACACTGGTGCTGGGGACCCTATAGCAAAAGGCAATGGGTTGCTGATAGTGTATCCAAACAGGCAGCCTGTACATCCAAATGCGTGGTGACATCTGGTAAACAGATGCTAGCAAATAGAACGGTCCTGCCAAACATGAGGGAGGTATGTACATTACAGAGGGACGCCTCTTGTATATAATAATAACTATGGAAACAAGAGGGCTGTGCCATTGATTCAGCACACCCCGCTTGGACAAGTTGGTGTATACGATACATTTTTACCCGTCTTACCCATGCTGGTAAGGAGGGAATGATAGGATAACAAAGGAAATGTGGTGACACCCGAAAATTTGATGAGGCACTGAAGCAGGCCTCTGAATGTAAAATTTGCTAATGAAATAATCCAGGCAAACCAATTAGGATACCCACAGGGGTGACGCCAATGCCATCACGATTGTTTGAATACATACAGATTGGTTTTATTGAAATGCCAAGGGCCCAGTGTTATAAATATTGCGTAGTAATTTTAGATTTATTTAGTAGGTGGAGTGAAGCTCTACCAACCACTATTAATAAGGAAAAATGTGCACATTTTAATATCTGACAGCAATTCACTGTGTACACCACCCACAGGTATCTGGGATGGTGGAAAGAGTCAATGGGGATTGCAAAACAAAATTACCCAGGAGGTAAATCCTTTTTCTGACAAGCAACTATGTTATAAAAATTGGGGATGAAGGAAAATTCAATGGAGAAATGAGGATAGGATAGGGAGACTGAAAAGTCAAGGGGAGTCTGACTAATCATGATCTGGATCAATGTCCAATTAGGGTTAGGTAACCAGGATTTTGGTAAACAGAAGTCTTGTCAGAAAAAGGGAAAGTAAATTACAAAGAGATGTCTATGAAGATGAAATATTATATACTGCTGGTAAAACAATGTTTTTGTATATGTACTGCTTGTAAAACAATGTTTTTTGTATGTGGAATGTGTGAAATTCGAAGCAATGTGCAAAGTTGTGTGTCGCTTTAAGAAGTTTGTCCTTTAAAGTTAAGAAACAGGCATGAATGGGGGGCGGAGCTATACTCGATGGATAAAGTGTGTTGGATGATTATAAATCTTTTGAACCAAGTTAAAAAAAAAAAGACTCATCCCGATTAAAGTGTTAAATGAGATTGGAAATGTCAAAATTACAGAGAAAAGTAAATGTATTATTGATTACTGATTCTGAATGAGTTCTTTTGGAAAAGATTGTTTTGATATGATAACAGAGGTTGTCTTTTAAAATGCAAATGAAGCAAGATTACTGTTTTTAAGCAAACAAAAAGATGTTGCTGTAGCATGTGCTGTGTGAGAGAAATGAAGGTAGATGAAAAATTGTCTTATGACTTACAAAAAGGAGGTTTGAGGGAACTCACAATGAGGGACAAAAGGTGAGAAGATAAAGTAGATTGGGGAAGAGAACATATTTGGAGAATTGAATATTTAGGTGGGGAGAGCCTCTTCGGGTATAATCGGATTAAAGAATAAATTCACAGGGAAGTGTTAAGAAGGAACTGGAGATACTGAAGGATCAAAGGAGGACAAAAGTGCTGGTGAAACTAAGCTGGTGAACAAGATTTACAACTTTTTATTGCCCCTGGAGAGTGGGGGGGAAGCCACTTACAGGCCCTGGGCAATTAACTAATTATGTATGGTCGGCAATTAACCCATGTCTTGCCAGATCTACATTCCCAGGTTGGAGGAGCTTTGCTGGGAGCCATAAAAGCTATACGATGGGGGTGCTGGGACAAGAAGAAATTGAAACTGTATTGAAAAGAACAACCAAGTGTTGCTAAGAACATGAACTGCTGTAAAGATGAAAGATCATCGTCGCTGGATACATTTGATTGACTGTGAACAGTTTGTGGAAACAAGGACGATGGGCTATTGATGTTCCTTTATTCTGGGGTGGCCCAGCCCACATGGACTGAACTTTCGTCAGAATGGCAAACTTGCGGACTAACCCACATTTAAAGGATGGTACACGCCTCCTTTTAAACAAGATTTAAGTCAAACATGACAAGTGCAGCAAAGATACCCTGACTACAGACAGTAAGAGGTCTGCAAAGGCCAGTTAAATCTACCTGTTTTTGCCACAACCAAGGCACTGGTGTATTTTAAGGAAACAGTATATTTGTGACAGGGCATTGTTATGTTGCAAATGCCGTGCCACACAAGAGAAGCATGAACCAGTTACACCAGCACACAGGGAAATCCAAATGAAGCCGAATAAAGGCTGAGCAATTTTTATGAACCTTTTCCTGTCCTATGGTAGTATATTATAGTGTCACGTCCGGGGGAGGTTGGTGGCCATTTAAAATGTTTGGAGGGACTTGTGGAACGATTGTCTACTATGAATTGATTGTGTTACTAGTGTACTATTAAATTGTCTGATGAGATGCTTATGGTCTTTCGTATGTACTCAGGAAGGACTGTAGTTGTTATCAAAATTTTGATAAAAGGATGGAATGATGAAGCCGAGTTTTAGTTAGAAATATAAGAAGATATTAAATTGGTTTCTGGGCTAGCTTACAGCTTATATTTAGTGTCAAATTAGGCTTTCCTCAGGTTGCGGGGGTGTGTGAGATAACATTGTCTCCCAAGTGAAGGAGCTAGAGATATCTTTGAAGTAGAGATCAAATGACCAATGTTTATGTTTAGGAGGCAATAAAGGAAGAGCGGAATAGCCAGTCACATCTTTGTAAACAGATGGCCTATGTTTAGGAGGGACCAAGTGACAAGGGAACACCAGGAAAGTGGAGACCAAATGACCAATGTTTATGGGGGAGGAGGTGATAGAGGAAGAAAGACATAGGTGGTCACATCTTTGAAGCAAGAGGCAATAAACCAGATGTCCTATGTTTAAGAGGGACCAAGTGACAAAAGAAAACCAGGGGAGTGGAAATAAAATGATAAAGCAGATGGTCAATGTTTTTAGTATATCTTGTGCCATGTAAACAAAAGGCCTTTGATGTGATGCAATCTGTGGAAACCTTTTCCTGTACCTCTGACATGATTAATGTCTGTGGAAGGTGTTAAGGGGAAAAAACCCTATTTAAGGCAATGTAATTCTGTTGTTCAGGGAAGAGGACTGGGGACAGTTGAGTGTCTACATTGGTCACTTAGCTGGAATCCTCGCTCCCTTCCATCGGCCGATGTTAAGTAAAGTTTTGAACTGGTCTACCAAACCGTTTGTGTGGTGTCTGTTTATTAAGAAGCGAACCTGGTTTAGTAGTTAAGATAAGTAGCTTTTTCAATTCTTGCTATTTTTAATGTATTCACACCAGTGTTTTATATGTAGGCAGAAATACGCCAATACACACATATAACAATTCACAATTGTTATTGGCTGCTGTACATCAATATAGAATTATTGAATCATACAGCGTTAGTCCCACCTGCTTGCATTTTGCCCATATCTCTCTAAGCCTGTCCTACCCATGTACCTGTCTAAATGTTTCTTAAACATTGCGATAGTCCCTGCCTCAACTACCTCCTCTGGCAGCTCACCTTGTACACCCACCACCGTTTGTGTGAAATAGTTACCCCTCAGATTCCCATAAAAGCTTTCGCCCTTCATCTTAAATCAGTGTCCTCAGGTCCCTACTCTGGGCAAGAGACTCTGTGCATTTACCCCATGGGTTCCCAACAATTTAATCGTCCCGTTTACCCCAGGCAACTTTAATAGCACATAACAATATTATTTCACTTATTTATGAACAACTAATGATGTACAGAAACTGGTATACCAGAACCAAACACAGTCAGTCAATGAGAAGAAATATGTACAATTCCAGAATCAACATATTTACCCCCTGGGGGTAAATTTACCCCAGGCTGGGAATCCTTGATCTACCCGATCTATTCCTCTTATGATTTTATACACCTCTATGAGATCAGTTGGGAAGATTTTTATTCCTGAGAAAATCTGTTAACATTCAACAAAATTCCATCTCTACACTTGCAAGCTGCATTTGTCAACAAGTGTTAAGATGCCAAGTATTGGGATAATATTGCTCAATTCTGGACTAAGCTGATTTTGGAGCACAGTTGGGGTTTTCCATTATTGCGCAAACGTTTATTGGGTTTAGTCTGCAGCGTAGGTAAAGTTAACCTATTCAATGGTTCAATCAATTTAGTTTAGTTTAATTTAGAAATACAGCAAGGAAACAGGCCCATCGGCCCAACGGGTCTGCGCCGACCAGTGATCCCCACACATATATAGTGTGTTGAGTCCTGTTTATTTTTATTGTATGGCTGTATGGGAATTCATTTCACTGTGACATCTGGCACAGGTGACAATTAAATCTATCTTGTATCTTGTATACACAACGGGCTTTTTCTGTTGTTTATCATATTGTTTGCATTGCACCTTCTGCTGTGCTGCTGCAAGTAACAATGCACCTATTGTCCGCTGTTTATATATTGTATTTATATGATATATACTGTATATATTGTGTATATACTGTATATATATTATATATCCCAAACCCTTACACTCCCCTCCCCGTATTAAAACTGTCCGCTGTTTGTGGCCGAGTGTGAGTCCTGCAGGGGGCGCTAGGACTGCACACACGGGAGGAAGGGAGATGGAAGCGGAACCTTTCCCCGGGACATGTGGTGGAGCGGGGGACGGGTTAGGGTGAGACGGCCGGTGGGCGGCGGCGGTGCCCCCCGCTCTAGGGTCCGGGTGCGGTTGCTATGGGGGGCAAGAAGAAGGTGCGCGCCATCGCGGCGCTGGCCCGGCGGGTGCGGGAATACTGGGCGCAGCGGGACCGGCGCCAGCGGCGGGACAGCCAGCGGCTGGAGCTCGACTACGGCACCATGAGGCGGGTGGCCAGCGGCAAGCGGCTCCCGGTCCTCGCCCACCGCGACATCCGCACCGAGAGCCGCCTCTTCCCGCTGCTCGCCCGCCTGCCGCTCTTCGGCATCGGCCGCATGGTCACCACCAAGTCGTGGCTGCTGGCGCACGGCCCGGCCTGTTACTGGCGGGTGGACAAGGTCAGGGTGGACTACACGGCCCAGGTCAGTCTACACTCACACCCCTCTACACTGCCCAAACCCAGTGATAATCTAACCTAAAGCACCCACTGCTGCTGGCGGCTGGACATGGTCAGGGTGGACTACACGGCCCAGGTCAGTATTGCGTACAGTTTTGGTCTCCTAATCTGAGGAAAGACATTCTTGCCATAGAGGGAGTACAGAGAAGGTTCACCAGACTGATTCTTGGGATGTCAGGATTTTCATATGAAGAAAGACTCCAGAGCAAATAAAATCATGGGAGACCCCTTCCACCCCTGCAACGGACTGTTCCAGCTGCTACGGTCAGGCAAACGCCTCCGTTGCCATGCGGTGAGAACGGAGAGGTTGAGAAGGAGTTTCTTCCCAGAGGCAATTCGGACTGTAAACGCCTATCTCACCAGGGACTAACTCTACTGAACGTTTTTCCTTCCATTATTTATTATGTAAAAGAATATGTGTGTTATGATTGTGTTTATAATTTGTTTGGTTGTTTTGTTGTTTGTCTTTTGCACAAAAGTCCGCGAGCATTGCCACTTTCATTTCACTGCACATCTCGTATGTGTATGTGACAAATAAACTTGACTTGACTTGACTTGACTGGATAGACTCGGCTTGTACTCGCTAGAATTTAGAAGATTGAGGGGGAATCTTATAGAAACTTACAAAATACTTAAGGGGTTGGACAGGCTAGATGCACGAAGATTGTTCCCGATGTTGGGGAAGTCCAGAACAAGGGGTCACAGTTTAAGGATAAGGGGGAAGTCTTTTAGGACCGAGATGAGAAAAACATTTTTCACACAGAGAGTGGTGAATCTGTGGAATTCTCTGCCACAGAAGGTGGTTGAGGCTAGTTCATTGGCTATATTTAAGAGGGAGTTAGATGTGGCCCTTGTGGCTAAGGGGATCAGGGGGTATGGAGAGAAGGCAGGTACGGGATACTGAGTTGGATGATCAGCCATGATCATATTGAATGGCGATGCAGGCTTGAAGGACTGAATGGCCTACTCCTGCAACTAGTTCCTCTGGCAGCTCATCCATCCTCCTGAGTGATAAAGTTGCACCTCGGGTTCCTATTAAACCTTTTCCCATAAACCCATGTCCTCTAGTTTTCGATTCCCCTACCCTGGGTAAAAGACTCTGCATTCACCCCATCAATACTGCCCTAATTTGACAAAAGGAAACAACTGACAATTTTGTCAAAATTGAGTTATTACTTATTTTAGGGTACTTGAGATATGCTCTACACAATGGTGTGGTCAAAATAAATCTTCTCTGAGTACAATTTTCTTGGTTTCTTGGTCCTCCAAAATATTCCAAATGGAATTTAAACTGGAGGTGGTGAAGGGAGGGCTTAAAATATGAAATTTGAATATATTTATAAAATTTGAATATATTTATACCAGAGAAGTAAGAAATTCCATCACAGAGAGCTGAAAGAAAAACACGTTTTCCTCATTTAAAAGAAAACGCCTTTTTGTCAGTTGCTTCCTTTTATCAAAGTAGGGCAGAATACCCCCTCGTGGTTTAATACACCTCTTCGCCTCCTGCGCTCCAGGGAATGAAGTCCTGGCTTTCCCTACTTCTCCCGATAGCTGCTATCAGGATTCGAGGTCCTCGAATCCTGGAAAAATGCTTGTAAATCCTCTTTTTCTCGCTTTTCGACATTTGGTCGGTAATGGTTTAATCTGTGATACCCTGATAAAAAACAACGAGAAATTTGAGTCTTTGTGTATGTTTACACAGGTGTTTTAACCTTCCAGCATTTATCAGAAAGATCTGTCCCAGTCCCTACAATTTTTTTATCAATTCACGCTTTATTAAATTTGCAAACAAATGGACTGTCCGATTGTAATTTGTCCCTAGTGTGTTGGATACTGCTAGTGTACAGGGTGATCACTGGTCGGCAGGGTCACCCAAAAAGCAGCTAACAATGGCCTGTTTCCTTTATCATAGTTACTTTTTGCATATATTTTATTCATTGCTCTTTATCTCTCTACATCAGGGGTCGGCAACCTATGCCCCCCGGGCCGAATGTGGCCCGTAACCCGAAATCATCCGGCCCGCAAGCGGATTTTTTTCCGTGTAATCATCCGCCCTCTGACAGCCGGGCGCCCCGAGCAGCAGTGACCCGAACAGTGGCCGGGCTCCCTGAGCAACGGCCGAGCGCCCTAAGCAGTGGCCGAGCTCTGGCTGTTTTAAGAAAGAACTGCAATGCTGTGAAAAATCGAAAGGTCGACAAAAATGCGGCCCAAAATCAGCGGTTGAGCAACATGGACAGGTTTTGCATGAGGCCTGCCTCACCCGCTGAGTTTCCGTTACTTCAGTT